>NC_138774.1:89682725-90095225 GCF_965119305.1 Pelophylax lessonae
TCTTCTCTTCTCTTCTCTTCTCTTCTCTTCTCTTCTCTTCTCTTCTCTTCTCTTCTCTTCTCTTCTCTTCTCTTCTCTTCTCTTCTCTTCTCTTCTCTTCTCTTCTCTTCTCTTCTCTTCTCTCCTCTCCTCTCCTCTCCTCTCCTCTCCTCTCCTCTCCTCTCCTCTCCTCTTCTCTTCCCCTTCCCTTTCCCTTTCCCTTCCCTTTCCCGTTCCCGTTCCCTTCCCTTTCCCTTTCCCTTTCCCTTCCCTTCCAACATTCTCCCTCTCTCTGTCTCCTTTTCTCTTTTTATGACAGTATCTATCACATCCATTATGATTCCTAAGCTGAGTACATCTAGTGTTGAAATGGAATTAGTGTGGGGAAGGTGGGCAGCACTGGACTGGTGATAATGTGAGTGGTGCGTCAGAGCTCATTTTTTATTTTAAACCCTTGGTGGGGAATTAAAAAATGTCCAGAGTTGTGAATTATTATTATTTTTTTTCACACAGCAAAATAAGGACAGTCACCATCCTAAAAGAGTGCTCTGGATATCCATTTCAAAAATTGAGATACTAAATTCATGTTCATTGTGCTGTGCAATACCTAGGAAGTTCCTCAGAAGTTTGAAGACGTGTGAAAAAAAAAAAAAAAAAACATCTTTCTGCACAAGCTTTAGAACTGCTGGATTATTGGATTACTTTGAGTTTTACTTTGGCTAGCCTTTGCTGTTTGAGTTACTTGGGTGAAGAAATTTTGCTTAAAAGATTTTAGCGGATCAGGGGACACATATTCAGTATATTTAACTACAGGAATCAAATCGAAATGGAACACCCCCTTAGTAGGAAATTGACTAACAGAAGTTCAACCGGTTTAGTAATCCAAAACTATCAATACAGAAAGGATACAATTGGGTTGCCAGTGCATGGATGATTCACTAAGTGTACACACATGAGATTGGTGAATCAGGTTCTCTGTGAGCATATGGTTCTTTGATGAGATTGCATGCATAAAACATCTATAGTGTCTGAATAAATCTTCTGACACATATTTGTGGCAGGTAAATAAACACAGGGATTAAAAATATGTTGGCAACAACTGCTGCTTATCGAGGCTTGATATGCCATGAATGAACATTTAATTAGATTCCTAAAGAGACTTGAAATACCTGTTTAGAAATGTGGACAGTCACATGACTTGGGTAATAAGGTCAAACACTGGACATTTTTTTCATAATGGTGCCCCATAAAAAGCAGCTCTGAATGTAATATATTCCTCCTCTTTTCACAGTCTTCCAGGTTAAATTGTGCCCAGAGTCATTCAACTCTTGAGAAGAGGAGATTAAGGGGGATATGATCAACATGTATAAATACATAAGGGGTCCATATAGTGAACTTGGTGTTGAGTTGTTCACTTTAAGGTCAACACAGAGGACAAGGAGGGCACCCTTTATGTCTAGAGGAAAACAGATTTTGTCTCCAGATACGGAAAGGTTTCTTTACCGTAAGAGCTGTGAAAATGTGGAATAGACTCCCTCCAGAGGTGGTTCTGGCTAGCTCACTAGATTGCTTTAAAAAAGGCCTGGATTCTTTCCTAGGTGTACATAATATAAATGGGTACTAAAAATTTTTTAAGGTAAAGTTGATCCAGGGAATATCTGATTGCCTTTCGGGTGATCAGGAAAGAATTTTTTTCCCCTGCTGTAGCAAATTGGATCATGCTTTGCTGGGGTTTATTTTCACCTTCCTCTGGATCAACAGCGGGTATAGGATTGTGTATATGGGATTGTATGGTTGGGTTTTCAATACTGTTTTTTTTTTTTTGGTTGAAACGGATGGACTTGTGTCTTTTTTTAACCTGACTAACTATGTATGTACAGTGCATTGCCAAAGTTTTCGGCCCCCTTGAACTTTTCGACCTTTTGCCACATTTCAGGCTTCAAACATAAAGATATAAAACTGTAATTTTCTTTGAAGAATCAACAACAAGTTGGACACAATCATGAAGTGGAAGGAAATTTATTGGATATTTCAATCTTTTTTAACAAATGAAAAACGGAAAAATTGGGCGTGCAAAATTATTCAGCCCCTTAAGTTAATACTTTGTAAGTCGCTTGGGGTATGTCTCTCTCAGTTTTGCACATCGAGAGACTGAAATTTTTGCCCATTCCTCCTTGCAAAACAGCTCAAGCTCAGTGAGGTTGGATGGAGAACGTTTGTGAACAGCAGTTTTCAGTTCTTTCCACAGATTCTCGATTGGATTCAGGTCTGGACTTTGACTTGGCCATTCTAACACCTGGATATGTTTATTTGTGAACCATTCCATTGTAGATTTTGCTTTATGTTTTGGATCATTGTCTTGTTGGAAGACAAATCTCCGTCCCAGTCTCAGGTCTTTTGCAGACTCCTTTAGGTTTTCTTCCAGAATGGTCCTGTATTTGGCTCCATCCATCTTCCCATCAATTTTAACCATCTTCCCTGTCCCTGCTGAAGAAAAGCAGGCCAAAACCATGATGCTGCCACCACCATGTTTGACAGTGGGGATGGTGTGTTCAGGGTGATGAGCTGTGTTGCTTTTACGCCAAACATAACGTTTTGCATTGTTGCCAAAAAGTTAGATTTTGGTTTCATCTGACCAGAGCACCTTCTTCCACATGTTTGGTGTGTCCCCAGGTGGCTTGTGGCAAACTTTAAATTACACTTTTTATGGATATCTTTAAGAAATGGCTTTCTTCTTGCCACTCTTCCATAAAGGCCAGATTTGTGCAGTATACGACTGATTGTTGTCCTATGGACAGAGTCTCCCACCTCAGCTGTAGATCTCTGCAGTTCATCCAGAGTGATCATGGGCCTCTTGGCTGCATCTCTGATCAGTCTTCTCCTTGTATGAGCTGAAAGTTTAGAGGGACGGCCAGGTCTTCGTAGATTTGCAGTGGTCTGATACTCCTTCCATTTCAATATTATCGCTTGCACAGTGCTCCTTGGGATGTTTAAAGCTTGGGAAATCTTTTTGTATCCAAATCCGGCTTTAAACTTCTCCACAACACTATCTCGGACCTGCCTGGTGTGTTCCTTGTTCTTCATGATGCTCTCTGCGCTTTAAACGGACCTCTGAGACTATCACAGTGCAGGTGCATTTATACGGAGACTTTGATTACACACAGGTGGATTCTATTTATCATCATTAGTCATTTAGGTCAACATTGGATCATTCAGAGAGCCTCACTGAACTTCTGGAGAGAGTTTGCTGCACTGAAATTAAAGGGGCTGAATAATTTTGCACGCCCAATTTTTCTTTTTTTTTTTTTTCAATTTTTATTTGTTAAAAAAGTTTGAAATATCCAATAAATTTCGTTCCACTTCATGATTGTGTCCCGCTTGTTGTTGATTCTTCACAATAAATTACAGTTTTATATCTTTATGTTTGAAGCCTGAAATGTGGCAAAAGGTTGAAAAGTTCAAGGGGGCTGAATACTTTCGCAATGCACTATAACTATGTAACTCAAAAAACTATGGATATTCTTTAAATGCAGGGCATCATTGTCCCACTGCCTAGGGGGGCCTCACCACAGTGCCCCGCACTTACATGCATTGTCACATAAGCGCCACTTTCTTCATTATTTATTTTTTGGAATATTCTTTTTATTGTTTTTTTGGAAAGAAAATAAAGAAAAGGTACAGAATCAGAACCTCTGGGCATACCCCAGCTCATAAAGACAAAATAACAGAAAATAATAAACAAAGTACACTAGAACATAGCAATAACTTAAGTAGACTTTCCGAAAAAACTTGCTGCTATAAATAGAGAGGATGTGAAAGTGCTCAAGCATGTTAAGCGGTATGTGTGTTGGGGAAGGAAACCCCCATCATCGATAACCTCAACTGTTGCTCATTTCCACTGTGTCATTCTCCGTAGGCGAATAGGGGGTTCAGTTAATTTGGCAGGTAGTGGAGGAATTTTACCATGACAGCAAAACAAGGTTACCAAAACCAAATGTCCCACACTTTGTTTAATTTTTTCGGGCAGCCCCTGATGAAAAGGTGAAAAGGTGAAATCCCTGATGAAAAGGTTTCACTTTCTTCATTATTAACCTTTTTGCTGAGAGAACCTTTTTTTTTTTTCTCCCACACATGCTAAAATTCAAAATAGTATATATTTTCTGAATCCAAAAGACCCATAGGTTAAATATGCTTCTTGCAATTTTCTATGTCATTTGATATTAGTCCAACTGTTGATCAAATTTATATTTTCGGTAACAAATATGCTTAAATTAATTTTAGTGCTCAAAAACTCAATAACATCTCCTTGCATTTCTGTAAAATTTGAAAGATGAGAATAAGTGGAGACAATAGCACATATGTCAAGACTTTAAATAGCATGCAGACACAAAACTGCAAAAAACTACTATACCCAAACATTTTCCTTGTTAATGCGTTAAAAACCTTTACAGGCCTCAATTTGGATTACATTTTACTTAATGGTTAAGGAATTATTATTCTCCCTCCAGCGTGTGTTGCAATAGCCAAAATGTGGACCTTTATATAGAATTGATTGAAGCCAGAGGAGTGGATCCTTGTCCAGAAATGATTGGAGATAGAACAGAGCTCACTAGAGATGGAGGAACAGATCTTTATGCAGAACTGACTGAAGAAAGAAGAGTGCATCTTTGTCCAGAGTATTGATTAGCTGGAACCTAACTGGGTTTGGCTCAAGTATGGTTAAATTAATATTTCCCGGGTGTCAAATCCGACCCCTATCCTGAGCTAAATGTTCAAAAACAGTTCTGCCCATTTTCTAGGATAATAGGGATTGTCAATCAAATGACATTGGGGGCTCGGCACTGCTCTGGGGGTCATTTCAAAGCAAAAAGATTTTTAGCAAAAACTCAATTTGACAGGGAAAAATGTAAAATGCAAGACTCTGTTAAATGCCCGGGGGGGGGGGGGGGAACCTTACCTTGCTTGTAAAGTGGTGCTTCTGTGTAATATATACAACCTGCTACAGAAACAGGGACATTTACAAAAAAAAGTGTGCTTAGTTGGCTGGCAAAATGACAATTCCCAGCTGCTTTGTTCTGTTTTTAAACAAATAGTCAGGGTTTCCACTTGTTGATATTAGAACCTTATGTTAGATAAGACCCCTTAGGTCTGGTATGAAGTTTAAGGAGGACCACACGTAGAAGAAAAAAATCCACATGCAGAAGAAAAAAATGACCTTAGGTCCCTCCCAAAATTCCATACTCAATGGCATCCAGTGATATCATTACCCTAAAATGGTCATGTCCAATGACAACACCCAGGAGACCATGCCCTTTGTATATATCAGCTGTCATCCACTAAAGATGTCAGTAGCAGGCAAGCAGTTGTTAGGTTCAGACCTGTATTGGCCAGGAGCTTTTTTTCTTTTGGCAGGTAATCGGGCACTGGAAATCATGATGGACATGGATCTACACCATGACTTCTTCTGTTTTTCTCATTTTAATTTATGTAGCAGGATTCCCAGCCATTTTTCTGGATATGGGTTCCCCTGGGCCACCTGGTGCAACAAAAGTACCCCTGTACATGTTCCTCCAAGTGTGAGCGCTGAGACAATGACCAGTCCAGTATCTTTGTTTTTTTTTTGTATTTATTGACGCTGGTTAACGCTGGCTTGCTGCCTGTTAACTCCAAACTGACCTTGGACTGTCCTTTCTTTCGCTCCCTTAAGCACTTCTTGCTGAGGTAGCTACTTGTGCTGCTGCTGCGATGCTAAACACTGCAGGGCCCACACTGGCACCCTCTTCCTCTCATTTATCTTCAGGGCGTAAACACTGGCACCCCTTTTCTCTAAACCTTCTCCTCAGGTTAGCTGGCTCCTGGATCCCCTTGACCTTCTGAAGTGGTCCCCTCTCCTAGGCAGACCCCTGGGCAGTCTCAAGTACTCACAATACTGTTTTTCCCTGAAACTTCTGCCCAGCAGCTCCACTTGGTCAACAGAACTCTGGATCCCTCTCTGCAGCCCAGCTCAACCTTCGTCCTCTAGGCTGACCACCCAGGACACTCTCACTTGCGCTGACAGGAGGAGAGACAGCCGTCACCCTCCTCCTGGGACTCTGCTTCCTGCCAAAGACACTGCGTCATGCGCTCCCCCCAACCTATAACCTATCTCAGGATGTTTTGCGGCCGATTCTGCCCTCTGAGATGAATACAAGTCCTGGTGTGCTATTGGTCAGGTTTCCTCCACTGTCCAATAAGAACCCTCATTGGACACAGTGGGGAGACTCCCCAGACTCAACAGACACCCTTGGAAGCACATGACAGCCTCAAAAAATGATCAGGCCCTCCTGATATGCAGACAGGGCCACCCATATGCTTCTTGCTAGCACCCACCTAGGAGGGTGCTGCATCTATTTAGCTTTCTATTTTTTTTTTAAGGGCTTGTCAAAAACTGTCACTATGGCCCTCCAGCTGTTCAGGAACTACAATTCCCACGATGCCCAGTTATGTCTGTGAATGTCAGAGATTTACAATGCCTCATGGGACGTGTAGTTCCGCAACAGCTGGAGGGCCGTAGTTTGGACACCCCTGTGGTATACAGCATGGTGATAACTGTTAGGTATGATGGTGTGCAAATAAGCCCCAAGTCTGAGAGACTCAGGGAGTGCCGATATAGGGTCAAAATGGCATACACAAGGACCAGGACGGGGCGAGACCCCAAAAAAGGCATCGATCAGTCACAGAATCAGTTTTTCTCTTAAATTGTCACCTCAGACCAGCAGCTCAATGCAGCTAGCATGAAAATGGCCTCATTGAGTGTTGACAGTCAAGTCCAGATGGCACCATAGGGCACTGATGAGCACTGTAGGACACACCGGATGAAGCCAACTCACGCTGCTGAAAAGTGTCTCTCCTCTCCTCACACGCTGTATCGGTGTGAGGAGAGGAGAAAGCTGAACGGGGCATGATGCTGTTTTGTTGACAAAGTGATTGCCCTGTCATTGGATGGACCGAATGCGCTCCCCAGGGGGTGAGCAAGAAGTCTTATAACGACCTCCCAGAACTAGCCGGCAGGCTTTAGCCGTCATTTGGCTATAGCCCAGTCGGCAAGTGGTTAAAGATAGGGGATTGGATTTTCGTGTACTGATCTACGTTATCTTAACAAATGTTGGCTCATACTCATAATGCTGCACCACTGATCACTGCCAAACCAGATGATCCTGCAGATACGTTTCCTTGTGTTTCTTCTTTCCTGTTTCAATTTTCTGGCTGTCAAATTCCTTGCACATTTTTCAGAGGGTATTTAGCACACTTTTCTCTTTTTCTTTTCTCAGCTGAAAACTGTTAGCCTGAAGCTACATTTTTCTGGTCGATTTACTCCACATACTTTGAAAATGATTTAAAAAAATGTGACAAGCTCTTTTCAGATGATACTCCTGAAAACATGAATACCAGTGTGAAAAATGTGAGCTGAAGTTTCTACAAACCAGTGATGTTGGGAATACATTTGTAGGGAAATATTTTAAAAAAAGATTTTTGTTCCCTCATGCTTAGCAAAATGTAATCTTTGGCACGATTCTACTTTTCCAGGTTGGATATATGATGCTTAAGTTGCAAACCATGCAACGCTTTCTAATAGAGGTGTGGGAAGGGCCAACTCGCCTGGTGCACTCGGGGCCTTTTGCTCTCTCCCACTTTGCTCCTTCCTCCGGACTACCCGCTGCACATGCTCACTAATGCCTGGGACCAGGTGGGACCGTGTTCCTGTGACATTAACATTATGGCAGCACCCTGACTTAGAAGCGTGCTGTACATTCTGGTGTATTTGTATCTTAACCTGAAGCTGTCATATATGTGCTTCCCAGTCCCACAATACAAACACCTGCTCAGGATGCAACATTTTAAAGGAGACACCACAGAGCGGTGTCTCTTTTCACCAGTCTAGCTTGATTCGGAACAAGGTTCTGCCAGACACCAACGCGGATCCCATGCACACATAATTAACTCTTTTCTCTTCCGTACCATATGTCTAGGTTCCTAGGATCTCCGCCTCAAGGGTCCGGTCCCAGATGCTTGGGCACTGACCACTCCGGAGGTAGACGATGAACCACTCCCCTCACTATGCATGAGACCCATCAGCCCTGCCGGTACCTCTTTCCCGCTGTCTGCCTCTCATCTCATCCTTCTTTTGTACTTGTTGCCCCTAGCAACGGCATGTTACCACCTCACCCCTTGTATGCATGTTCACTCCTTGTATACAGGCCCCATTCTTCTACATGCCATTACCACCATGCACCTCTTTAAGTAAATTCAGACCAGCCATGACAAAGTTTCAAAAGCTTTAATGAAAATATCAGTATAACAGTTCCAAAACAAAGTTTACAGTCTTTTTCCTAAACCACTCCCTTACCTTAAGCTTCTGACTGCTCCACCGTACCTGCACAGGCAAGGGTCCATACACAGCAGAGTCCACAGTGGCAGATCCCCAGAGCTGGTGTTCTTCCGGAAGGACTGCACGTACAGTAGGTGCTGTCCCTGCTGGGAGGGTTGGGGTTAATACTTTGCCCAATCTTTTACTCCTTTTGGAGGGATCTTGTCTATGTCCAGACCACGTGCCCTGTGTGATATAAAAATGGAACAGTGGTCCAGTTCCCAGTTGGTCCCGTAGAAGAGAGCCCGCAAGAGAGAGAAACCAAGAAGTAGGACAATATCACCTGTCATGGCCTGTAGCAGAGACTTTGAACCTAGTGTTCATCCTGAAGACACCAGTGCTGGAGAAATGCCTCTGCAGGACTATGATCACTGGACTACACTTATGCAGGTTTTCGAGAGCAGCACACAAGCTTGTAGTTAGGAGTAGGGATAACCTTGCATTTGTATGTTGGACTGTGAATGTCAATTTTTTCACTTTTACCAAGTAAAGTATTGAAATTTTGTCCTTGCCTGCTCTGCAGTTACCAAAGAGGAGTATTCCAAGTAACTGGCACACACATAGTTAACATAGAAACATAGAATGTGTCGGCAGATAAGAACCATTTGGCCCATCTAGTCTGCCCAATATATCTGAATCCTTTGAATAGTCCCTGGCCCTATCTTATATGAAGGATAGCCTTATGCCTATCCCATGCATGCTTAAACTCCTTCACTGTATTTGCAGCTACCACTTCTGCAGGAAGGTTATTCCATGCATCCACTACTCTCTCAGTAAAGTAATACTTCCTCATATTACTTTTAAACCTTTTCCCCTCTAATTTAAAACTGTGTCCTCTTGTGGTAGTTTTTCTTCTTTTGTTTCTATAGTTCACTGAACAGATCTTTAACACATTGGGGTACAAAGATATCAGTGTAGAGTGGAGTGATGTGAAGATATAAGTGGTTTCCAAGAGTACTGGAAGTGTAACAAGCAGCCTGTGGACTATGTGTACCTGTTATAGGAGGCATGGCCTCTAGCAGTGAAGGAGATGTCGACATTTCTTCCACCAGCAGTCTGTCTGCTATCGCAAAGGGAGCAGTTTGCACTGCTGAAGTTCTCCAGTTAAGTTAAGCGCATGTGTGGAGCCCACACAAGGTGCAGGGAGGGCCCCACTCTGCTACTGGGGAGTAGTAGTGGAAAACAATGGACAGGTAGATGTAGATATTGGTTTAGCATGTCCCTCCAAAATGTGGGTTACAGTAAAGGCATACATTGCCATGGGGAACTGAGAGTTAACTGAGAACTGTTGCAGTGCAGTGTACATGGTGTACGTTTATCTCAAGTGTAGAGATCTGCCTTAAGGTTGAGTATTCCCCCACAGCAGCCTCAGCCTTGTCCCAAGGCATTTAGAAAATGACACAAAGTAAAGGTACCCCATGTGTGCGTGTAAAGTGCCCTGTAACAAACTGCCTAACGCACCTCAGAAGAACCCACGCAGGGTAGGCCTCACATGTAATCCAGTACGGTGCACCCAACAAGTTAATGGGGAACAAGAGGACATAACTAACAACCACAGAGCAGCTACCTCTACAGACATGGCAATCTCACCAGCCTGTCGAGTGGGGACATGCAGGTCTCAGAAATACCCCCACATGTGGAAGGTTCCTAGATGCATGCAAGGCTCTCCATGGTAGCTGCAGCAGCTCTGTGAAGGCTGAATATTACATGCTGTGTCCTGTCTTTGTCTTCTCTTCTATGCAGACTGTCTGACTGGGCAGAGCCCTCCCCCTTTTATTATCAGCACAGAGAGAGAGGCAGAGCTCAGGAGAAAATAAAGGGAACAGGTTAACTTTTCCCCTCTGGTTGGATCAGCAGCTGTCTCTCTAACTAGCATTTCAACCTGCTTACAGAGGGTTTGCCTGCATGATTGGATGACACCTGTGTATAAATAAGTAGACCAGGTAATGCAGTCTCTGCCAGCAGATATAGTGTGGGAGTCCCTCATCTGTGATCTGCTCTGCAATCTGTATAATATAGTATTCTTACTCAACTGTTATTTACCCTCTAAAAAATTGCTGCTCTTACTTGAAGCTTGACATCTACTAACCACTGAAGTATAAAACATGTATTTGTAATATTTTGCATTACCTGGTTAAAAAAAGTAGGGAATGTGTTTGAAGAGCTGGATGAAAAGTGAGTTTGCTTTCACAGTGTGGAGTGCAGAAAGTTAGAGTTTGAAGAGGATCCCTAATCTTTAAGAGGACCCCATTAAAAAAAAAAGTCAGCAGCTACAAATACTGCAGCTTGTGAATGTTAATAAAAGGACACTTACCTGTCCAGGGATCCAGAGCTTTCCTCGCCCGGGCCAGTTCTTCCACGTGTTTACTTTGCATATCTGACTGTGACTCCTTGCAGCTTCACAGCCATGTTCCCACTGCAAATGCTTGAGTCGCGCTGTGCTTTGTGAATGGTCCCACAGCCTCCTAGGACCTGTTACGTGTCCCAGGAGGCTGCAGGCAAAAAAAAAAAAAAATGGAGGGGCAACCTCCGCTTGAATCCCTAGGAGCAACCTGACTATCAGAACTAGGTGCTCACTCCCCCAAAACAAAGTGTCCAGATGTGGCAGAGGAGGGATGGGGGAGAGGCTGAAAAGTAAAGACTATTTGGGTGACGTTCGCTTTAAGTGATATCCTTTATTGGCTAACTTGAGTTTTTAGAGATGCAATCTTTCAGGATAATTCAGATCTATTCATCAGAAATGTGTAAAGCCTAACGAAAGGATCTGAGTTATTCCGAAAGCATGCATTTCAAATAACTCAACTTAGCCAATAAATGGTAAACTCCAAATTTTCTGCATTAATTGATGGCTGACATGGTACATCACTCTGCTAATATGATGTGGACTGAAGAGCAGTGACTCAGGTTAGGCTGTTCCCATGTTTGATAATACCTTTGGAACGTGCTTTCAACATCCAAGGAGAGAAAAAGCACCACACCAAGAATTTGTGAGTGCAAATACTTTATATCATCATAACTCATTTGAAAGAAACAAGCCAATGCATTTCAAGGGTTCTCAGGGACCTCTTCAGCAGAGCTTAGAATGCTAATAAAAACTGGGCTAGAGGTATAACTAACTGGAAAGAGACAAAATGTTCAAAAATAATGAGTATGCAGATCTGTGGAAAAACAAGATTCAGGAACTTGTTCAGCTATTGGAGAAATCATTTTTTTTACCTTTTATTTTTTTTCGAGTCCAGCATTGCAATAAGTCAGTTTTCACTAGAATATTAAGCCCTGGGGAAGGGAGTCCCTTAGTCCCTTAAAAAAAATAACATTCTGAACCATTGGTGTGGCAAACCCTCTCTTCTAATATAAATAAATATAAACATCTGACAAAGGTTTTAACCATACAATTCAAAATGAAAAAAAGTCTTAGCTGGAGTTGACCTTTAAACGCTTAGTTCACTTTTAGAACAGTTTACTTGTTACATCAGTATTTAGGGTGTAACATGTTCCAACTCCTTCCCCCATCTTACCCTGACCCCCTTCCCCTGTGACAGTGGGCGGTGTATCCTCTGCCCCGCAGACACTGTCACATTTAAAATCTGTGCAGTTTTCTTATTTGTATCCTGTACACATTCAGAACCTACTTCTGTACCTTTTATTATGTGCCTTTGTTTAATATGTTGTATTTGTTTCTTGATGTTTCATTGTTTAGTATGTTGTATTTGTTTCTTGATGTTTCATTCTTTACTTAATAAAGATATAATAGAAAATAAAATTGGTGCAGCCGTGTTGTCTGTGAAAAATATCTGTGAATGAGTAAACTACAAGTCCCATCTTCAACAGGAACTTGACATTGCACCCATGATCCACCCATCACGAGTGCAATGCTTTATAGGCTTCTATAGTAAAAAATCATAAATGCACAATTTTTATCTGCAAAATGATGTGAATTTTTTTTTTCCTAATGTAGCCAAGTGCCAACTACTGCAAAATGCAATGAGAAGATATCATCAAATAGACTACCATAGACTAGTCAATGCTCAGGACACAGACCGTTACATCGCTACCTGCTTATAGAGGAGAGGATCTGTTCTTCCTGGCAGTGTTAATTTCATCAACGAAAATATTTTCAGCAAAATTTTCGTCAGCGCCATTTTTACAGTGACAAAAACGAAACGAAAAGTGCAGCACATTTTCATCCACGAAAATTATGGTGAAAATCAATTCCATTTTCATTAACGAATGAAAACTAAATGAAAATGGGAGGCAGGGACGTATACCCTTGTGAACTAATTTCCGGTTTTCACGGAGCTACGCTTTCTTCCGCTCCCAGCAAGCAAGCCACTGTGTGCAGCCATCATTACAGGTCTCACACTGTGCTGAATACGACTGCCATAGACCAGAGCATCACTGTGCATTACAGCCAGGCCTCCCGAGCCCCAAACAGAGTCCCTCTCCCGAGTCCTGAATCATGATGACTGCCCACGTTCAGAGCAAAGAGCAGATAAATCACCCACTGTGAGTGTGTGTAGTGTACATTACAATTACAGCAGGCCTGAGGTGAGGCCTCCCCTCAGACTACTATCTGTCCAGAGCACTGTGTGTGTATTACAGGCCTCTTCTGACCACCGGCATGGCGGCATCCAGAGCACTGTGTATTACAGGCCATCCCTCAGACCTGAGGCCATCCAGCCTTTTTCAGCATTACAGGCCTTCTCAGACCACCATCCAGAGCACTGTGCAGCATTACAGGCCTTCTCAGACCACCGTCCAGAGCACTGTGCAGCATTACAGGCCTTCTCAGACCACCGTCCAGAGCACTGTGCAGCATTACAGGCCTTCTCAGACCACCGTCCAGAGCACTGTGCAGCATTACAGGCCTTCTCAGACCACCGTACAGAGCACTGTGCAGCATTACAGGCCTTCCCAGACCATCCAGAGTGACTACATTTGTATCTGTGAGTTTGTTTAAACATTAATTTCATAAATAATAACATTACATTAGATTTTTTTACTCCAGGAGTATATATTGAGTTTGGAAATGCTATATAAATGCTTAAATAATGCATTACAATTGAATTGAACACATTGCATTTTAGTTGACTAAAATGATTTTATTCAACTAAAATGTACTGGAGATTTTAGTAGACTAAAATACGATAACTAAAATGGGACTAAAACTAAAATGTCATTTTAGTCAAAAGACTATAACTAAATCAAAATGCAATGCCAAAGTTAACACTGCTTCCTGGACAGAGCAGAGGATCTTCGGAAACCTATACTTCTACAATTAATTCTCACTGCATTCTGTAGCCTCTTCGGAACTACAAATTCCAGAAAGCTGATCCAGCAGAGAATTATGGGAGAGCTTATATATTTGTCTGCTTTTGGCAGGCTTGCTCTCTCTGCCTGGAGACATTAAAGATGATGGTTGCAGGCTGCTGTTCTGCATTCAGTTGCACTGAGACTCAGCGGCCCAGCCAGCGGTAGTGAAGCACAGCTCATTCATTTGTGTAGCTGAACCTCAGATTGTGCTCATAGCCGCTCTTCACTATTCAGCAATCATCAAAGCCCTTTTCAGCATCATCCTCCATGGCTATCACTGCACCAGCAGCCTGCTGTTTAACCGCTGCTTTTCCTGTGAAGTTGTAAAGAAATGCTTAACACATCCTGAAGGGTCAGAGAACACATCTATACCAGGATTGGTGAGAGGGCAGCTGCCCCTATTTCTGTTTACCTATTTGTATTAGGACACTGCTAGTAGACATTGGTTTATCCAAATATATTAAAGAATCCTTGCCTTGTTGTTCTCTCAGTACTGTCTGGGGATCTGACCCTGCCATTTTTAATTACTCTTCACCTGTAAAGGACCCCAATGTGCTAGCAAAAGATACTATCCCCAACCTTTGGATTGACTCTATTTCATATCCACAATTGCTTATCGCTTATTTAAAGGGGTGCACCTTCTTTATACAAACATTCCTAAAATGGCATTCGCTTGGTCCCATTGTGTTATTACACCAGTGGTCACAAGGGAGCTGGCAGTTTTTTCATGCTTCTCCCCCACCACCATTGTTGCACTCTCAGCCGCCACCATTGATGCACAGTGGTTATGCACAGTCTGCTGACATTATTTACCCACTTGACCTCCGGAAGATATACCCCGCTTCATGATCGGGCCATTTTTTGCTTTTTGGCACTGCGTTTCTTTAACTGACAATTGTGCGGTCATGCAATGCTGTACACAAACAAAATTTATATCATTTGTTTTCCACAAGAAGAGATTTTTTGGTGGTATTTGATCACCACTGTGTTTTTCTTATTTTGCGATATAAACTAAAAAATGCTGATAAGTTTGAATAAGAATAAACAATATTCTTTTTTTTATTCCTTATTCTATAAAAGCCAATATTCTATACTTCCTACTTTAAAACATATCCAATAAAAATATTTAAAAAATTTAATTTCTTTGTAAAATCAGGCCAATATGTATTCTGATACACATTTTTGGTAAAAAAAAAAATCCTAATAAGCATGAATATTGATTGATTTAAATAGCTTTATACTAGTAATGGTGGCAATCAGCGACTTACAGCGGGACTGTGATATTGCGGCAAACAATCTGACACTAACTGACACTTTGTGGGAAACAGAGACACTAATATAGTGATCAGTGCTAAAAATATGCACTGTCACTGTACTAATGATAATGTTTGGGAAGAGATTAAATATCTAGGGTGATCAAAGTGTTAAATGTGTGTCTAACCAGTGTTTTTGTGTCTACTTAGAAGTATTTTCACTAAGGGATGTGTTGGATTTTATCCCCTGCTATGCAGGGAAACAAAATCCAGCACATCTCCACTGACAGGACAGAGCTCTGCCTTGTTAACATAGGCAACACTCTGTTCTGTCTCTCTCCTCGACCGATCAGTGAATGCCAACTGTCATCCATTGGCCAGCACCCGCTGATCCGCTTGTGCTGTGTCTAATCACAGCACAGCCAGGTTGCCGGCAATGCGTGCATGCCCCCTACCCAGAAGTGCCAGATCACACACTAGGTACATGATCAGGCACAGGAGAGCTACTCTATCACCATTTACCTAGGTTATGCAGTTGACAAGTGATTAAGTATTGACGTTCACTTTGTGTTACCATTCCTTACTCCTTCAAATTGTGTGCATTACTGTGAATAGTTTGTAACCCCCGAATTGTGAACTTGAGCCATCATTGAGGTATTCAATACAACTGTGGCTATTGAATTATTGTGTCCATTACCCTTTTATTCTGTGCTGGGTATTAGAGGTGAACATTACTGGTCTAAATATGTCTGAACCTAGAGTGTCAGAAAGGTTGAGGAGTTTACAGGGTCAGCCCGAGGACAGGTATCATCCAGCGGCTCCTACGGGGGTAGCACTACACTAACAAGGGAGCTTATCCTTTAATATTCACCGCTACAGCAAATCATTCCAACCCTTCCCCACAAAATTCAAAGCTTAAAAAATTATATACACATTTTATTTATATACAAAAAAATATTAAAACAAAAAACGAATATGTGTTGGTTTACATCCATAATAAATCATTGTTAAAATATCTATTTTTTTACACTGATAAAAATTATAATTACCTAATATAATTTATTCTGGAAAAATATAATGTTATATTCATTTTTGAACAGCTAATGAATGTGTTTGTTGTGCATAATCAGTCTAAAAACAGATAAATATTTTATATCATACCCTTTTATGATCAATGCTATTTTAAAGGAAATATAAAATTTACACAAAAAATAATATAACATACACAACCATAAGAACTAAATAGAGTAACTATAAGTTAATGCAAGCCATTTCGCAATTACAGTCATCTTTCGATTTGAATTTTGCAACCAGGAATGGTTTGATAATACTACTCAAAAAATAAAATGTTGCTTTCTTGCAACCATGGCAACATTAGAAGCATTTTTTACATTGCTTGTGTACGGAACACTTAAAAATTGTATAACCTGCACATGTGATTGGCCCAGTGCTGCTCCTGAAAGTCTGCACAAAACTTGAGGTTAATTCAATTCCCCCACTGTCCTTTGTTTTTTTTTTTTTTTGTTTTTTTTTAAACTGAGGCTTTTATCTTTGGTAATGCCTAATGCACATCCACAGGGATGCTTAGATGCCGTTTTTCTTATTTATCAACATTGAGACTGATCGTGGTTTATTGTTATAGATACCTTCTGGATCAAAACTCCTGATGAAGTGTACTGCGATCCACAAAACGCAAAGTCTTAGGATGCCAATATATGATTACTACTCGTGTTAATCTCATTTTTAATGTATATACTATCATCTTTTAGAACAATTTCACTTACTTTATCATGAATTTATACACTATATTACCAAAGGTTTTGGGAAGCCTGCCTTTACATGCACATGAACTTTAATGGCATCCCAGTCTTAGTCCATAGGGTTCAATATTGAGTTGGCACACCCTTTAAGTGAAGGGAACTCTTAAGGCATCAGCATACCAAGACATTTTGGACAATTCCATGCTCCCAAGTTTGTGGGAAGATGGTTTCTTTCTGTTCCAACATGACTGCTCACCAGTGGGGTGGAGGAAATTGACTGGCCTGCACAGAGTCCTGACCTCAACACAATAGAACACCTTTGGGATGACTTAGAGCGGAGACTGCGAGCCAGGCCTTCTCGTCCAACATCAGTGCCTGACCTAACAATTGCGCTTCTGGAAGAATGGTCAAACATTCCCATAGACACACTCCTAAACCTTGTGGACAGCCTTCCCAGAAGAGTTGAAGCTGTTATAGCTGCCCAGGGTGGGCCAACTTTATTTTGAACCCTACTGACTGAGACTGGGATGCCATTAAAGTTCATGTGCGTGTAAAGGCAAGCATCCCAATACTTTTGGTTACATAGTGTACATCAGCTCTAAATTTTGAATACATCTTTTTATTACAATGGAAACTGTTATCATGTATTTCTATGATTATGGAATGTTTGAATATATGAGCCTTTAATAAATTGATTACTTTTTGTACTTTGTGGAATTCTACAGTGACTTAATTAAAGCCCCATGACCACTGCCATTTTTTCTTGTATGGTTTATTGTTAGTCTGAGGAAGTGACTTCAATGGTCAGTCTCATTATCTACAAAGCAATTTGCATTGAGCTGGATAGGACTACAACAAAATCATTTTTTTTAAAATGTAAGTAAAGCCTAACAATGCATTTCCCTTATTTGCTACTGTTTGGTCTATTAAACATACTATTGAACGCATTTTGTTATATCTGTTCAGTGAGCTATGGTTTCACTTTGTTATACATTTATTTTAGGATCGGGATCTTCATTTGATCCCCAACTGAATGCCACATGGGGGCAGTAGCAAGGAATCCAGCTGTTCTGTCTTTGCATGGATGGTGTTGATGGAGTACAAATCTGTAACAAGAAAAAACAGGATATTTAGGGGAAAATAAATGTTCGCATTTTACCAACCAGAATTATTTAACCACTTTACGACTGCTCACAGTAATATTACTGCGGCAGAGTGGCTCGTTATCGTCTGACGACGTAGTACTACGTCGTCAGACACTTCCCCTTCTGGGCGGCGCTTGCGTGCCGCCGGAGGCTCGCTCCCGCTGTTTTCATTCACAGCGGGAGTCGGGCCAGGGGAGGAGCAGCGGCGATCGCCGCTGCTCTTACCCAATCGTCGGGGATCGAGTCTGGAGATCCGCCCGCTGTGTGTAAACACAGTGGGCGGATCTCCATAGTGACAGGGAGTGACAGATCGGACTGTTCAGCATAGCTGGACATCCGATCTGTCCATGACTCACTCAGTCACCTCCCCCCCCCACACGTCAGTAAGCACCAGGCATACATTAACCCCTCCCTCTCCAATAAAATTAACCCCTTCCCTGCCAGTGTCATTTTTACAGTAACAGTGCATATATATAGCACTGATTACTGCAGTAATGTCACTGGTACCCCAAAAGTGTCAAAAATGTCAGTCAAGGGTCCGATCTGTCCGCCGCAATGTCGCAGTCCCGCAAAAAAAAATCGCAGATCGCCGCCATTACGCGTTAAAAAAAAAACACCAAAAATGACAGAAATCTTTCCCTTTGTTAGTAAACGCAATAACTTTTGCGCAAACCAATCAAAATACGCTTATTGCGATTTTTTTTACCAAACATAGGTAGCAGAAAACAAGTTGGCCAAAAATTTTTTAAAAAATTGGTTTTTACATCTTTTTTGGGGGGAATTTCATATAAAAAAATGTTAAAAATATTGTTATTTTTTCAAAATAAACGCTCTTTTTTTGTTTATAGCGCAAAAATTAAAAATCGCACAGGTGATCAAATACCACCAAAAGAAAGCTCTGTTTGTGGGAAAAAAAGGACGTAAATTTCGTTTGGGTACGGCGTCGCACGACCGCGCAATTGTCAGTTGAAGTCGCAAAAAGTGGCCTGGACGGAAGACAGCAAAATCCTCCGGTGGTAAAGTGGTTAAAGATTGTTTCCTTAACTGTTAGGTGGGCTCTAAAGAGTTGTACCCGTAGACCAAGGGCATATCTACCTTAAAGCAAACAAGGCATTTGCCTTGGGCGGCATTTTACCAGGGGGAAGCGGCACTGCCCCCAGGCAAACAGGACATTACAGCTCTGTTTCGATGATCACAGTCCAGATTATCACACAGATCACAGTGAGAGAAATGAAGAATACAGCACAGAGTACAATGATCAGTGCAAAGTGCTGCACGGGATGCTATGTTTTTATTGAGTGATCACAGCAATCAGAGTTCTACCTAGAGTATGATGACGCTTTACTAGCAAAATGCATTGAGGGTCCAGTACGTCACTTCCGGGTTGCGGGAATCCAGAGCGTGGAACGCAGAGTTTGCAGCACACAGCGGTTCCCAGTAATCCTTACCATTTGTCTACTGCAAAGTGTCTTAAGAGGCACTCATAAATGTGAGTTTGTTTCTTCATTCTCTTTGATTTTTAGTTAATAAACATACTGCACTATGAGTACTTCTCAATGTATTTTTTGAGCCACCTGGGATTGGAGCCATCCTAATAGGAAAATATAGAGCCATACCTGAATTTCATCTAGGAGGAGGGTGTCGCTGCAAGAATTGTTTTTATCTCTAAGTAAATACATATTCGCCAGCACACCAAGGATCTTGCAAGAGCAGTCCAAAAACTTTATTCCAGAGAAGATCACATCAAAAAAATTAGTGCAACGTTTCGGAGCCGCACAGGACCCCTTCGTCAGGCATGTGATACAGTGCAAATTGTGAGCAAAGAATATATAGGGCCTATATTGTTTGTTCACAATTTGCACTGTATCAAATGCCTGACGAAGGGTCCTGCACGGCTCCGAAACGTTGCACTAATTTTTTTGATGTGATCTTCTCTGGAATAAAGTTTTTGGACTGCTTTTGCAAGATCCTTGGTGTGCTGGCGAATATGTATTTACTTGTAAATGCTCCAGTGGCCAGCTGGTGATCGCTTCAGCACCCAGTACACAAGTGCCTACAAACCAGGAAGGTGTGCGATAGGAATATGAACTATATTGTTTTTAGATCTACCTGCACTATAGGTCCCCAGAGGCCTTAGTGCAGTGATGGCGAACCTTGGCACCCCAGATGTTTTGGGAATACATTTCCCATGATGCTCCTGTAGTCTGCAGTGCAGTTGGGCATCATGGGAAATGTAGTTCCAAAACATCTGGGGTGCCAAGTTTCACCATCACTGCCTTAGTGCATCTGGTAGGTGACCTCAGCTCACCGGTAAAGGATCAGACCACTTATATGTCACTTCCATAACCCACTGAGAGAAGGAACACTGAACACACCAGATTTTGTCACCGATCTCATTTGGATTTGTTGCATAATTTTTATGGGCTTTTCAGCATTTTAATTTCTGTCACTTTTTTTCATTTATTATTTGTTTAAGCACTACATTGCACAATATTTGGTTCACATTGTAGCCTGATCTGGCTTTGAAGATTTTGTATATGGACTATTGGAAGAATCACTCACCCATTTAACTATTTCCTCACTGTATAGGTTAGCACGCCTATTTTTGCAACACCAGTTTTAATAAGTTGAGGGAGATTGTGCACTTTTTTTGCCAATATTCTTTTCAATATACATTTATGTTAGTTCACGCATTGTTAATAAGAGATTTAGGTTCATTTATTTATATTGGTCTGTTGCACTGACACACAGCACTCTTGGTGAATATATATTAAGATTACTGAGTATACCCTGATATCTTTGATAGATTGTTCTATTTGTGGCAGCGCCTCTATATTTCTTTATATTTCTATTTAAGTATATCCACACTTAAATTTGTAGGCAGCTCCACCTCAAACACTGAGTTCATTTATAGGGAGGCGCCTTTTGCTCTCTACATTACTCAACATTATTTAAGCCCATGCCTTCTCCATGTTTAATAACCATCTGACACTTCAAAGCCTCCTGTCCACTAGGGACTCTCGTGCTGCCGTACACTCTAGCAGCCAATATATTAGAGGTATGATCCCTTTAAAACCAGATTTCTCATGTTTAGAAAGAGCATACAAAGGAATTCCCATTGTGTAGTAAGATAAGTTTATCTTACTACACAACATGAAGGTCTAGTGGACAGGAGGCTTTGGAGTGTCTGCAAATTGGAAATACCTATACCGGCATAGGTTCCTTTGATTGGAGGTGAGGGTTTTGAGAACACAGTGGTGACACAGTGGTGGCACGTGTGTTTAAGCTTATGAGCACATTCATATCCAGAATGGTGTGGGACCTTTATGAGTACGGAGGAAGCCCTGTTTTCTTAATATTGAATGTTTAAGAAGAGACTGATAATTATATCTTGTTTCTATCAAACAATTTATGTTTATACATTTTCTAACTATTATGATTACCAAATGTATGTAAAATGTGTGCTTTGGACAGTATTCGCTTGTTTCACTGTAGGTGTATGTTTAACATTACTAGTTCACAGTATGCTGCACATATACATTTTAATCTTTCTGTTTATACACATATTGGAAATACTATTTACATTGCTTATTATATGTTAGGTGGTGCATTATCTTTTTTGTATGCATGTTTCTTAGTATGGGAACACATTTCAGGTGTTAACAGCAGCTATCCTCAGTTAGTTACATTTTTTTCTATTTTATTATTCATTGGTGGCACAGGAGTCTTTCTATTATTCTATTAGTATATAAATATAGACAGTAAATTCTATTTTGGATTTTAAATCTTTGAGGACATTTTCTATTCTTGTTTTTTTAGATAACAATAGATAAAATGTATGTCCTACCAAAAAAATGTTTAAGTTCAATATTTAAAGTGTGCCAAGCCCATCCTTTCATTCCAAACCAAAACTTAGTTTAGTCTTAGTTCTGTGTCTTTTCCTCAATAGAAGTTCATGTACTGTATGTGTAAGAAAGAACACAAAACAGGGGTTCCGGTGTAAAAAGAGAAAGAGGCATGCCTCGAAACATGTCATCCTGGTAACCGACTTAGTGTGCCTTCAGTTTGTTTAGGTCAGTGGCTGAGGACTTCTGGGTTCTGGTGACATCACTTCCTGGTTAGAATCCCTTGGAGCTTCCCCATCATGGCTGGCAGCCATATATCTCCCTATCCTTGTTGGATGTTTGACTGGAGATTGGCACACTACATTTGCTCTCAGCCTGATAACTTTCCATCACTGCTTGGGATTACTGCTCGGCACCATGAAAGATTTTGATAACTTCAAAAAACTTGGCATCTTTCTTGGACATTATTGTTTTATGTAGAAGTTCCTTTAACCCAAGACTGTGTGCATATGGTTCAAGTCCAGCTATTACATTCCCCATACATACAACAGTTTTCTGTGTTTTTCACGCTGAAGCGCCTGTTTAGTGTTCTTTCTTTCCATTCATCTGTTCCAGTTCCACTAGTGACCACAAAGCTTCCTGAAGCTACCCAAGCACCTAGTTGTGGTTACACTTTACATGCTTGTATTGGGGTTCAGCACCCAGCCTCCTTTGTAGTTATTGTACTATATGTGTGCTGAGGAGTGCTTGGTACAAAAGTTTATTTCACTTCAATGACATTTTGAAACATTTGGTCAAATCATCAAACATTAATTACGGCCAATGCATTTTAGGGGAAAAAAGCCCTCCTCTTTTGAAGGGTTTGATCAGTCAAAGTTAATAAAATCAAAACAGAATGCACTAGGGCACCTGTTTTAAGTTTTGAAGAAGACAAGTGTAGCACCCTACAAGGTAGGTGCTAGGTAAAAGCATAATGGTCCTTGGCTGCCTAACAGCAGGGCCATGATTTTCAGCTGGGCTGTCATGTCTCCTAGGTGTGACTGCTGAGAGGGGAGTCTCCCCACTGGCTCCATGATAGGATTCTCCTTGGGCAGTGGAGGAAACCCAATTAGTGGCTCATTCAGGCCTGTATCTACCCCAGAAGGCAGATTCTGCCGCAGAGGATTCTGGGAGTGGGAATAAGCTTGAGGGGAACGCATGACGCAGCGTCTTTGGGGTAAAGCAGAGTCCCAGGAGGGAGGGTACGGCTGTCTCTCCTCCTGTCAGAAGGAACGTGTGTCTCGGGTGGCTGCCTGAGAGTCCAGAGAGAGAGCTGAGCTGAGCTGCAGAGAGGTCCTGGTGTGCCGAGGACCAGTGGAGATAGAGGGGTTCAGTTCCAGGAAAGCATGCCAAGTTTGTGAGTACTGTGAATTGCCCTTGAGGGTCTGCCTGAAGTGTAGAGGGGAACACTCCGGGGAAGGTCCCAGGGAGCCAGCTAGTGTCAAGGGGGTGCCTAGTGAAGAGGACCCTAAAGTGTTAGAGGGGGTGCCTAGTGAAGAGGACCCTGAAGTGTAGAGGGGGTGCCAGCAGTTGGGCCCTGAATAGTTAATGTGTACAGTGTGAAGTGTACAGTGTTAAGAGTTGCAGCAGCACAAGCAGTTACAAGGAGCTACCTCAGTCAGTGAAGGGCTGGAGGGAGCTGTTCACCGGACTTTTGAGCTAAACAGAGTGTCAGGAGTAAAATGTCTTACAGTCCTGGATCTTCGGAGTTAATCTGAGGATTAAAGTCGAAGTTTCAGCACAGTTCAGCAGAACAGTATCTTCAAGCACCAGTGAGGGTTGGCCGGCATTCAGCTGGCATCAAGACAGCACCAGCAGGAATTTTTTTGTACAGTGTCCCAGTTGAACCTAGTTGAGCCAGAGGAGTATCCTACTCATTCCCTTCTCCCATCCCCATCACAAAAAAACAAAACAAACCAAAGATGCTGGAATGGTCATTGTCTCAGTTCTCACACTTGGGTTTTCAACTTAAATGTGTTGGAAGTGTTACCGATAACAATAGCAGAACCATATCAGGCCCAGTGCCTGGAAATATTGCTACACTAGTGATAAGTCAAACTGCCCTGTGTTCGGTTTGAGCAGGTTTCGGGAAACTCCCAATAAGTCTGGATGCCAAATCTGAACCCCACTGAAATCAACAATAGTCTAACCTGTCAAATTACATTCTGGGACCCGCATGCACCTGCACAGATGTCAAATTGGGAGCAGTGGCTGTGTCCGCGCAATCACTGCATCCTAATTGACATGAATAAGACTTCCTGCACGGGGATGCATGAAGCACCTGTGCAGCCTTCGCATGGGCCTTCACTAACTGTAAGTACAACTGTGTGGCCAAGACCAAAGAAGGGTTTTTTATCTCACTTTTGAGAGTTTTCCTCTTGCTTCTTGTTGCATCTAAAAGACAGGAAGTGAAAGACAATCTCCCCAATGAAACAGAAAAATGAAGGAGATTTTATCTATACTCTACTGTATCCAATAAAATACAAAATATGGTTTTGGCTTTACAAATATTTTATATGAAAATCTCAATAATTATTTTATGTAAACCCTGGCCAGTTCTGTCTCTGGGTTACATAACATCTCCCTCTGAATGAAATGTGCAAAAAAAAAATGCTGATCCTGCCAGAAATCTTGTGAGCTAATAGAGCTGATACCTTTGTGTGCTCTCTCCTTTGCTGACTGTTATGAATTAGCATTGTTCCCGGGTCTATGTTAATTACAGATCACGTTTATCTACTGTATAGTATAGGGGTGAGGCGTAGGCGAGGTGTTCTGTAGCTCTAACACGCTTCCTAATATTTGCTAACATAATTGCTTCTCCATAGATATAGTACAGTGAGTGAGTGTTGTCAATCTAGAGAAGTGTGTTGCTGGCAGGATCTCCAAATAAAAATGAAGGAAAAAAGCCAGAAAAAGAAAACAAATGAATTATCCAATATATTCGATGCATTTTTGATGGGATACATTAAAAGCAGATACATCTTACAGAAAGTTTCTCTTTTTTGGGATACTTACTGAGCAACAGAGGCAGCATAAAATGATCAGGACCATAATACAGCCCAATGAGATGAGAATGATGGACTTGAATGAAATTGTTTCACCATAAACTGTAGAAGATTAATTCAGGTACATTAAAAAATACATAAAAATGTAATAACAAAGTCACACAATCCTAATATGTGAGAAAAAACAATAAAAGACAATAGGAACTATGACAGCATTTCAAACACTAATGGCGCTTTTCCACTGCATGGAACCGAACGGTTCGGCACGCTTTTGTGCTTTTCCACTGCTGGTACCGCATGGTATAGAGTAGGAACGGTTTGGTATGGTACGGCGGCGCTTTTCCACTGCATGGAACCGAACGGTACGGCACGGTACGGCTCTGAAAAAACAGTACCTACTCGATTGTGGTTCCAACAGGTACCAAACTGGTACCATAACCCACAATCCTTTGCATGCAGTCACTACTAGCCACTGATTGGTCAGAGAATCCCACCCACCCCGTTGTTATCCTACCCACTTAACTTTAGTACTTCTTTAGTGGAAAAGCAAACCATACCGTACCGTACCGAACCGTTCCAACACTGTACCATGCGGTACCAGCAGTGGAAAAGCAAACCGGGCCAAGCAGGGCCGAGTAGAGCCGAGCCGGTACTTGCAGTGGAAAAGTGCCATAAGTCTATATAGTACACTTATGTAGCTTTTCAGTCGTTATTTAATCCAATGTTCACTTTACTTTGAAACGTTTACTAAAAAGTGTCTGTTGTCCAAGATCTTCTCATAGCAAAACATCTTGCAGATGTTCTGTTTAATTCTGGCCTCGGAAGTCCATTGACTCAATAGTTTTCTCATGCAGGAACTGCAGGAGGTGCAGCGGTGAGCCTGGAGGACAAAGCTGAGAGCTACTGGGGATCCGGTAAAAAGAGCCTGGAAGTAAGCCTTGGTGGTTGCAGGAGAGCCCACTGGGCAGTGTGTTGGGCTGCTGAACAGACTTCAAGGCAAGGAGAACCTCAAGGAATCCAGGGAGATGGAGAGCCAACACTGCCGATGTGGACAACACATGGGTTGCTGGGTGGCAGCAGGAGACTACGGCTGAGCTATGATGAGGGGCTGAAGTAAATGCTGCTGAGCCAGGACTTAGAGAGGCAGTCCTACATCCCTGCATATGACAGAGGCTGAGATACCAGCCAGTACAGTGGTGCTGACCAGAAACTCGCTGCTCTCCTCCAATGATCAGTCTTGGCCTGACAGGCCCCCTCCCCCCTGCACAGCCATTCACTGGGAAGCTCATTGTGCTGTAACTTCTCCTCCCCCCAGATCTTATGCAGCTGAGAACAGAGGGAACAGAGGGAATGTGATCACTTATTTTAAACTGAATGGGTTGTTTTATAATGTGATCATTTACAATCACTGTGAGTGCGAGATGACCTCTCACTTGGCCTTCTTGGGTTTGGACCAGCACTTCTGGTGAGAAGTCTCTTGGACACTACAGTATCCTGTATTTGCTGTCACCCAGATTGAGAACTCCAGCAGGAGATCCAGGGCCCCAAAGCTGGCACACTGGATTTGAGACCCCACTGGCCAGTGGCATTGATTGGGCCTCTTATTTGTAGATAGGCCGCATAGGTAAGATCTTTTTCTGTGAGAGTAATGTTCATAGCTGAACAATTGTTGTGGCATTAATTGCTGCTTTATTGCCCTAAAGTGGTTGTAAAGCATCACATATTCTCAGTGAAGTGACTTATCACAGGTGATGCACAGAGATGAAACAAATCTTCCTACATAAGTTGTACCTGTTTATCTGTGGTCTTCTCTTCTCTGCTTCTGTTCAAAGTGCTGAATTATAAAGCTTGTCTGAGAGTTCCGAAAAAGGGGGCCGACAGCAGAAGTTACACTCTGCAGAGCTCAGTGAGGAGAGCTTTGAGAGCCGATCGGAGGAAAGGGACATACCCCCTTCACGCAGCACCCAGGAACAGAGCTGAGGCTACCAATTAGCTGGAGATCCCTACCCTGTCACTTTTTTTCTCTTGATGTCAGGAAAACCTGTCAGAAGTGATTCATACTGATGGAAGAGAAATTAAGCAGCCGTCAAAAGTGACACCTAATGCTCTTAATTGGGGTAAGTACACACTATAGAGGAATATGCTGTGTCATTATATCATATCTGATGTTTACAGCCACTTTGACAAATATTTTTCCTGCAGTGTTTATTGTTTGTCTTGAATAAAGCCCACTTATGCTAACAGCGTGTGTCAGTTTTGGACTAGTTAAAGAGGTTGTAAACCCTCTTGTATAACTTTTACCTATAGGTAAGCCTATATTAAGGCTTACCTATAGGTGCTATAAATATCTCCCAAACTTGCACCGTTTAGGAGATATTTACAGCGCAAACTGCCGATGACGTCATCGGCGCAGGCGCTCTGAGGGAACGGCCACCTGTGCCGTTCCTTCAGAGCTCAGTGCCGTGAACGGCGGCTCCCGCGCGCATGCGCGGGAGTGATGTATTCGCGCCTCCGGCCAATCAGATGACCGGAGGACGCGAACCCGGAAGCGGGACGGCAGGACATGTCGCCGTCCTGTCGCTGAGGTGGCGGCACGGTGGGGGCTTCGTTTTAAGGTAAGTACTACATAATGAGCTAGTATGCGATGCATACTAGCTCATTATGCCTTTCTCTTTACAGGGCTTTTTTTTTCTCGGTTTTTTTTTTTGACTTTACGTCCTCTTTAAGGGGGGATCATCATGGCATGGAGGCAGGAGAGCCCAAAATCTATCCACTGGCTCCTTAGGGTGAAACGCTATATGTAGAATAGGCATGGTTTTCAGAATTGAAACAAATTTGCAGAAAAGAAGAGACTTTATTGTATTGATGGTAAAATCAAGGTACCGTATATTCTCGAGTATAAGCCGAATTTTTCAGCACATTTTTTGTGCTGAAAAAGTTCCCATCGGCTTATACTCGAGTCATAAAAAGATAATGTCTGTGGCCGGCCCACATGCACACTGCACATGTGCCACCACCACTCGGGAAAGCCCGAACATGTACGGGGGTTTCCCGAGCGGTGCATGCACGGTGACGTGTTGGCGCTGGGCAGCGCCATTTTTAAATCTAAGTGCCTCAGGAACAGGTAAGTGAGACTCCTCCACAGCCACACTGCCTGCCATTATGTGGGGCTGCGGGCACACTACAGGAGATGCAGTGCTGCGGGCATGGTACACCTGTACCATGCCCGCAGCACTGCATCTCCTGTAGTATGCCCTCGGCCCGCATTCTCTTGTACTATGTCCACAGCCCTGCATTCTCCTGTCCCATGCCCGCAGCCCTGCATTCTCCTGTACCATGCCCGCAGCCCTGCATTCTCCTGTCCCATGCCCGCAGCACTACATCTCCTGTACCATGGCCACAGCCCTGCATTCTCCTGTCCCATGCCCGCAGCCCTGCATTCTCCTGTCCCATGCCTGCAGCACTGCATCTCCTGTACCATGTCCACAGCCCTGCATTCTCCTGTATCATGCCCACAGCCCTGTATTCTCCTGTACCATGTCCACAGCCCCTGCACCATGCCCACAGCCCCTGTTTTGTGTCTCGTGGTGGTCCAGTTGGGTCCAGTAGCTTCTGCATTTTCCACCTTAGGCTTATACTTGAGTCAATCATTTTTCCCATTTTTTTGTGGTAAAATTAGGGGCCTTGGCTTATATTCGGGTCGGCTTATACTCGAGTATATATGGTAATTTGCAAGGACAATACAATTTTCAGGGGCAAATAATCAAAATCAAGAAATTTACCTAGAAATACTGCTTTTTATTGGTCTTTGCTCTGCCTCATTGGAAGGCACCAGTCACAATTTTTTCAAAAGACATAGGCCCCTTTCACATTGCTCTGAAGCAAAATTGAGATAAAAGCGAATACGTGTTGTAACTGTAATTTTTCTGTGTTACAGATGCATTTCCCCTGCGTTTTTGGTGCATTTGTAGGTCGCCTGCACCTGTGAAAAATGGACATGTGACTCAAAAACGCACCAAAAATGCAACTCGCGAGTGCATTTTCACAGCGATTTCCATTAATTTCAATGGGAAACATGCGTTTGATGTAGCATACAGGACTTTTCAAAATGCACTGCACCCACAGTGCAGTGAAGTGAAAAGTCCCATAGGATTTAAAGGAAAAAATGTTTCCTGTGTTTTTCTTGCAAGGTAAAAAAACGCAGAAAAAACTTATCAGTGTGAAAGGGCCCTTCCAGGATGCATAAACCCCAGATCAATTAACTAGAACTCACCCTTCAGTGGTCTGAAGGATCACTAAACAGAAAGTGGAACAAAAGCCTCAGGCTTGGTTCACACCAATGCATTTTTTCTTATGCTTTTTGCCTTTTGCAGAAAGGCAGGACATTATTTTCAGCATGGGTTCCTATGAAACATGTTCACATCAATGCATTTTTTTGCATCTGTATTTTTGGAAAGGGTCAGGGACTTTTTTAAACACAAAAATGTTTTTTATTTTTTGCTTTTTTGGTTCAATAGACTTCAAAGGAGAAGCTGCAGAAAAGCATGTAGTGTGTTTTTACCTTGATTTTGCCATGACTTGCCCAAAAAAAAGCATAAAAAATGCTAATCGCAGTAAAAAAAAAAACGCTAAAAGCTCAGCAAAAAACACTGCAGAAATGCTCACAAGCAAACTGCATAGATGTGAATGGAGCCTAAAAAAACTTGTGGATGGCCAGGCTCTTCATGAACAGTCTCTTCTGCCATGAAATACACTTACCTGCCGTTTCCTAATCCCTTTCATAATGGAGCTGTGCATGCAAAATCATCCCGCACCAGCCAATCAAGATGGCTGAGATTGGCAACCAGAAAAAGCCAGGGAAAAATGCTGCGGCTGGCGACCTTACAGGTGTTGGACAGTTGGAAAATAGGTGACCATCCCTGACTTCCATTTAAATTGTTTTGTCTCTTACATCCAGGGCATAGCACAGTTCCAGCCTGTGCAGGTTATGGGACTAGTTAGGTCAACATGAAACAGAGAATTTAGGTCACATTAGATTGATTAGGAGAATTTAATATATTTTATCTTTCAGAATAATGAAATATTTTGATTAATTACTTATGAATATTCAGATTGATTCAATAGATGCCTGGCATATCTAAACCACAAAGAGTTCACACATTCCATTCACATGTATGGTATGAATTCATCATGCAGCAACATCTGTCAGATCAGATCTACAAAAGAAGGAATATGAAGTCTGGCAGAAAATAAATGTAAAGAAGACTGCTGTTCAAGCTTCACACAATGACTGATGGTTAAAGCATATGTCAACTCAAAATTATAAAATAAAATAAAATAAAATAAAAAAGTACATCTCTGTAAAAATAAAGCACATTTCCCATCCATGTTGTATCCCTTTACCCGGCAAGTACGGAAAAATACCTGATGATCTGTCAAAAGTTTACTTGGCTCCTAAGGCCTGGTATGGGCTGACAACACACAGCATTTTTGTGTTGTCAGCCCTGCCCACAGTCTATATTAACCACTTTCCGCCCACGTTATACCCCAAAGACACCTACAGCAAAGGCTTACAGTGCCAGGAGGGCATCATTAGACGTCTTTCTGTGATCGTGCTGCTCCCGCGCCCTCTGTGGTTTGGGCGGCGTGTATTGTGATCGTCAAGTGCTTTTGTACTCGACTGATCTCAGAAAAGGGTAAAGAGCCAATCACAGCAGCCTTTTACCACGTGATCAGCTGTCTTCCAATGACAGTGCCAATAACAGCTGATCATTGAAGTAAACAGAAACCAGTTATCGTTTTTTTTCTCCTCAGTGTTGCCAATCAGTGCACATCAGTGCCTCATCCTCAGTGTCACCTATCAGTGCTGCCTATCAGTGTTGCTTACCAGTGCCCATCAGTGCCACCTATCAGTGCCCATCAGTGCTGCCTATCAGCGCCCATCAGTGCCACCTCTTAGTGCCCATCAGTGCCACCTCTCAGTGCCCATCAGTGCCGCCTATTAGTGCCCATAAGTGCCACCTATCAGTGCCCATCAGTGCCACCTATTAGTGTAACCACATCAGTGCCTCCTCATCAGTCCCTGCCAGTGCTGCATCATCAGTGCCCACCAGTGCCACCTCATCAGTGCCCACCAGTGCCACCTCATCATTGCCCATCAGTGCAGCTTCATCATTGCCCGTGAGTGCCACCCATTAGTGTCCATCAGTGCTGCCTCATCAGCACCCATCAGTGCACATCAGTGAAGGAGAAACATTACCTGTTTGCAAAATTTTATAACAAATTATGAAACATTTTTTCGGTCTTTTTATGTTTCTTTAGCAAAAAATAAAAAACCCAGTGGAGTTAAGTAGTCTTTAGACTAAAATGGGTATTTTAACATTTGTGCAAAAAGATAAAAACATCTCTGTCAGTGAAAGGGGAGCAGATGACAGAAGTTCATTGTTAGGGTTTAAATACAAATGATTGCTGACATTTAAGGCTCCATGTACACAGGACGCTGGAAATGGCCGTTTAGGAGCAGTTGGGCGTTTTTTTTAGAAGCCCCTGAACCCATCTACATTTTATCTTATCTGTCCATGTACACCAGGTCGTTTGCGGTCGTTTGCGGGCAGTTGCGTTCAGGGACTTTTTTTAGAACGCAATTATTTGCGTTCGAACGTGTGTTTCCCGGCGTTTCAAACGAAAAACACGACCGAACGCGTCCGAACGCGTTCGAACGCGACCGAACGCGATGACCCGCGTTTGGCGTTCGCGTTTTTCCATTTTAAAGGGGATTCATTTTTTTGACCTCTAGGAACGGTTCTAAACGCAAACGCCCGCAAACGCCCGCTAAACGCGGGTACAAACGCGACCGAACGGACGTTTCAAATGTCCTAAAAATTCCAGCATTCAAAGGGACTTTTAACAACGTCCCGTGTACATGGACCCTAAGTCTCAAATACTTCTATGCCCCTCTATGCATTAAAAGTGGTTTGTTAAAATACCCGTTGATCTGTCAGAAATCTGAGCTAGTAACATTTCATACTCTCTTCCTGTGCTGCACTCTTATCTTACACTATACTATACACATCCAGAAGCACATTTGTGAGGTTAGGCACTGATGTAGATGAGAAGGCCTGGCTCGCAGTCTCCGATCTAATTCATCCCAAAGGTGTTCTATCAGGTTGAGGTCAGGACTCTGTGCAGGCCACTCAAGTGGTGTCACCCTAGGATAGGAAGAGTAAGTGGTGTCACCCTAGGATAGGAAGAGTGAGTGGTGTCACCCTAGGATAGGAAGAGTGAGTGGTGTCACCCTAGGATAGGAAGAGTGGGTGGTGTCACCCTAGGATAGGAAGAGTGAGTGGTGTCACCCTAGGATAGGAAGAGTGATTGGTGTCACCCTAGGATAGGAAGAGTGATTGGTGTCACCCTAGGACAGTAAGTGTGCTTTTGGCAGGATCACCAGGTATCAATAAAGCAAACAAATTAGAATGCAGCCATCACATCTCAAGACAAATAAGCTGCACTTTTTGATTTTGGTCTTTAATTAAATCTGTAGTGTCTGAATATTTTTCTTAGATTATTATAAAATAAATTCCTTACCTGCCACAGCAGTCTTGCTGAACACACCTAGAAGAAAACACATTTTCAGGACATTAGAAGGTCTTTACGGTAAATTGGAGGTTTACTCGACTTTATCTTTATAAAAAATATGTCCTTAAAAGAAACTTATTAAATGAAAAAAATGCCTGGGCTGCCACTCTATCTTACCAAAAATATAAATTGTTGGTCTGTCTGTCTTCAACATGTTCTAAGCCATTAACACAAAACAAGTCTTTAGCAAATCTTCTCAGAATACTCGATTTGCATACTCAAAGTTTTCATGCAAGTGGATTACCATGAGAGCCAGGCAGCCAGCATTTACAAAAGAAGATCGGCAGTGCATGTCCTGCTCTCCTGGCAGGGATTCACTGTCCATTCATCAGCCAGATGTCTTTAACAAACTGTAAATCTTATGTTGGTTGGTGGTTAGAGATGGATATTAGGTTTTAGCTACCGACTTAGATAAAAAGTCAATATTTGCACAAAATTAGAAATATTGCTACAGTCTGCTAAAGCTGGCCATACATTACACAATTTTCTTGTACAATTTCTGTACAATGTACTTTAGATTTACCGCCAACTATGTAGTGCAAGGGCCTTCCTGACTGGATACAATCTAAAAGTGTTTGTTTAGGATTGACCTCATATTATATGGTATTGGTAAATCTAAAATTGTGGAAGAAAATCGTATAATGTATGGCCAGACTTATGGGCCATACACACTATACAATTTTCTGTAGATTTTTTCCTTTAGATTTACCAAAACCATATAATATGAAGTCAAATCTAAACACTTTTAATTTGTATGCAATCAGGCAGACCCTTGCACTACATAGTTGAAGGTAAATCTAAAGGAAATCTAACCACAAAAGTTGTATAGTGTGTATCCAGCTTTAGTCTGCACATTTTGGGGAATTATAGTGGTTCTAAAGTCAAAATGTTTTTGCATAGAATGCATTAAAGCTCCACTACCTGTCCTCAGCACCCCCTGCCCTTCAACGCTCACCTGGCTCTTCTAACAGCTCCAGCGCTGTCTGCAGCAGCGCCCCTCCACTTCCTGGTCTCGCAGAGAGCAGTATATGCAATAGGCTCCTGCTACTGTCAGTCAAACTCCTGTGAGAAGGGAGCAGTGGCATACCTGCACTGTATGCATCTATGGGCACACACAATCGAGCTTGGGAGTGTGCTCACATAAGTGCTCCCTCAGCACACAACTTTCTGATGGGGCATCAGGAGGACGGAAGAGTGAAGAATGCTAGAGGAGGAATTCCAGAAATAGAGGTAAGGGAATGCATATTATTGCACAGAGCTGGTAAGTATAATGTTTTTTTAATTCCAAAAAAAACTGAAGCAGCTGACTAGGGAAGAACGAGGCTAAGATTATGGGTAAATTCAAGTATTTAAGGAGTTGTAAAGGCAGGAAGTTTTTTTTTTTATCTGAATGCATTCTATGCATTAGGATAAAAAGCCTTCTGTGTGTAGCAGTCTCCCCAGCACCTCCTAATACTTACCTGAGCCCCCTCTCTGTGCAGCGATGTCCACGAGTCCCTTGGCCATCTGGGACTCACCCTCCTAATTGGGAGAGATACAGTCGTGGCATCATTGGCTCCCACGGCTGTCAATAAAAGTCAGTCAGCCAATCAGGAGAGAAAGCGGGTGGGGCCGAATTGCAGCTTCGTGTCTGAATGGAAAAACGGAGCTGCAGCTCCACTTTGGGTGCCCCCATAGCAGGCTGCTTGCTGTGGGGGCACTTGATTGGAGGGAGGGCCAAGAGCAGCAACAAGGGACCCCGAGAAGAGGAGGATCCAGGCTGCTCTGTGCAAAACCAACTGCACAGAGGAGGTAAGTATAACATGTTTGTTATTTATTTATTTATGTATTTATTTATTTTTTAAACAAGACTTTACAATCACTTTAATATAGTCTTAATAAGCAGTAAATTAACATTATACCAACTACCCTTGACCTCTGTAGCTGCAGGCACTGTGGTGCTATTAATCCTTTAAGGTTTCTCTCAGCATCTCAATGAGATTGTTTGGCTTCCATACTTCTGAGTTCTGAGTTACAAACCCAAAACAAGAATGCAGCAAATTAAACACAGATACATTTAGCATTCCTTAGGTCTATACTAGTTCTAAGCAGGGTCATATTCAGACATTATGCTGCCTTTGGCACTCTGGAATAGTGATGTGGGCTGCACATTTTGTTATGTGATTATTTTGGTAAAAACTACCAGTGTAATATGCTATTGGAGGCAGAATGCAATCTGTTTTCTTTACACAGAACTACTTTGAAAAGAGACAGTCTGCTGTTTTATGAACTATAGAGAGCCCTCTGACCCATCTCAACACCACCCTCTGCCCCTACCCTTATAGCTCCCTTGCAGGATTTAATCCTAAATGCCCAGAGCTGAATCCCAAATGCCCATGTTTGGTTCTGCTCCCTGTATCCTTGCTGCCCTAGGCCTTGGACCACGTGTGTAATATGCTTGGTCTCTAGCACCTACATCCTTGCTGTAGAGTGTTCCTCCAGACACTTTTCATGATGTCTCAGGGTACACTCCTACTTATAACAGAGACTTTCAATTCTGCCAATGCATGTCTTTGCGCAGAGTATCATACATATAAGGGTGGCTATGGTGGGGCTCCAGCAAGACCCTTCAAGCCACCCAATAGCTTGAAATGAATGGGTGCTACTTTAACTTAGTGATTTTGATGAAAAGGCAGGATATAGAAAAACATAATACAGAAAAATGGAAATATTAAAGGTGTGCTGCTTCATATAATTTTTCTTCATGAGGGTTTTAATAACATTGTAATTAACATTTCAGGTGACTCTAACTCTATGCACCTATTTTCACTACAGAGCTCAACAGACACTTGCAAACTAGCTAGTTCCTTTCATTTCTCCTTGTAATAAAATAACTATAACATATTTTTATGTAAAACAATGCTTGTACTTCAAGTAACCAAATTAATAAAAGATTAAATGAAATTCTGATAACAGAAACATACAATATTGTATCATAAACTGAATTAACGATTAAGGTTAGGCTGAGAACTCCAAGAAACAGTCCTGGCTATAGTAAAATACCAGGAGAAAGGCAGAGCTACATGGATCATACACTTTCAAAAAAATTATAGAAACAAATTCTGACATTCTATATACTATACGTATTATGACTACATCATTTCTAAGGTTTCTTACCTAAAATAAGAAAGAGAATCCCCCACGTATGTGTGTACATGGTCCAAGTGAAAAGATATGTGTAGCTTCTTATCAGAAATATCAAAGATTTGTTGTTTGAAGTCTTATCCTGAAGTGTGACCTGGTCCTTCCCTGCCTAATAACAACTAAACAGGTCCAATGAACTACATAACATGTATATGTGTCATGTGCCAGGCAGGAAGACTTCATAGTGCACCAATAATGTCATCAGCATTGAAATAGGAAGATAGGAAGAGGAGGTACTGTTATCTATAAATCTTTCACTAAATGCTAATTTGTAAATAAGGAAAAGTGATCCCCTTTCCCTTTCTTTCCTTTCCCTGTCTATATCTATTTCCATTTCCCTTCTCTTTCCTTTATCCCAATTTCCTGTTATTGCCTTTTCTTAACTTTCTTTTTCTTTACTTTTTCAACGTCTCTTCTCTCTATTATTTATCCCCTCTTTCTTTCATGATATCTATCATGTCCATCATGACTCTACAAAAATAAATTCATGAGTAAAATACCTTAATTAATATTGTTCCTGTTCCTGAGTTCAGTAGATCCCATGGCTGCAGTACTGACAAAAGATAATAAGTTGTATTCAGTGGCGGCTGGTGCTCAAAAATTTTTTTTTGGGGGGGGGGGGGCGCAAACAGAATAATGTAATAGGCATTGCTTTGCGGCAAAAAACACTGTAAAAAGTTGCGTGACTTTGAGGTCACAAAAGTGTGAAAGGGGCCTTCAGTAATTAAGGTATAGTGTGCCCCCTTTCAATGCAGAGAGACCAGCGTGCCCCCTTTCAATGCAGAGAGACCAGTGGGCCCCCTTTCAATTCACAGTGACCAGCGTGCCCCTTTCAATGCACAGTGACCAACATGCCCCCTTCAAAACAGTGACCAGCGTGCCCCCTTCAATGCAATGACCAGCGTACACGCCCCCTTCAATGCAGTGACCAGCGTACATGCCCCCTTCAATGCAGAGACCAGCGCACATGCCCCCTTCAATGCAGTGACCAGCATACATGCCCCCTTCAATGCAGAGACCAGCGTACATGCCCCCTTCAATGCAGTGACCAGCGTACATGACCCTTCAATGCAGAGACCAGCGTACATGCCCCCTTTCAATGCAGAGACCAGCATACATGCCCCCTTCAATGCAGTGACCAGCGTACATGCCCCCGTCAATGCAGTGACCAGCGTACATGCCCCCTTTCAATGCAGAGACCAGCGTACATGCCCCCTTCAATGCAGTGACCAGTGTACATGCCCCCTTCAATGCAGAGATCAGCGCGCGTGCCCCCTTCAATGCAGTGAACAGCACTGGTTGTATTGTTCCCTGAGAACATTGCTTTACTAATGTTGCAGAGAAAAAAAATGTTACATGCTCACTTCATGCAGATGGTAGGGTGTGCTAACCTAGCCTTACATTGACTTCCCTAACTGTATGCCAAGATACATTTGGGATTGCAGTAAGTGCAGATGAGCATGCCATATGTAATCACATGATATACTGTATCATGATAACTAAAATGTATTATAATATATTCCATGACATTCCAGGACTTGGAAGAAAGGAAGTCCTCTAGTCTACGAATTTCAGATGCTACATCCAGCAAGTAAGGGTATAGCACTGACTCTGAGCCTCACTTGTATTATTGTCTCAAATACTGGTGCTTAAGTATATGGCCTGGAGCTGGGTGAAACTAGGAGGAGGGCCAGCTTGACCGTGGCCTGCAGAAGAGCAGGGTCTTTGTTGGGTGATTTAGAATGATGCATTCTGTTCACCAGATTGATGAGTTCAAGGCAGAGGATGTGTTCTGTAGTGGGTAGAGAGGAGGGGGGGATAGTGTCAGAGCTCAGTCCGGAGCTCATCACAGCATCAGACAGTTTTCTCCCTCCCTTGTTTGTTTTGATTTGGGGGAGCCTCCTACTGTCTCAAGGTGCTGGGGTATTTGTGAGTGGGTTTTTGGTTCTTATGTTGTTAGCTTGCCATTCCATTTCTTGGTTCTTTTATTTTCTTGTCGTAGCAGCAGGCAGGGGGTCTATTGGGCCTTTGAAGGTGGTGCTGGTTAAATATTTGTGGAAAAATTGTGGGTTGGGCTCATCTGAGGTATGGGTGTCCCTACCCAACAATACAGTGGTAACATCCAGGTATTAATTAGGTTGTATCTGGTAGTACGTAAGTAGTTAATTGTCCCTGAGCCGGTGTAGTTTCAGCTGCGGGCCTTTGATTGGGTGGCAGATACTCGTGAGTATATAGCCCTTTAAATACCTTAGCCCAAACATAAGCTGGAGTTGGTTTATTTGCATTGACTGTATTATATAAATTAAACTTGTTTTCTTGTGAATGTTGTATTTACTGGTTTGTAATAAAAAATGGCTGCTATGGCCATTTGACTCCAAATAAAATGTGTCATCTGGTAATTTTGGAAGACGTTTTGGATGGGTCAAGTGTTTAATATTTTATAGATAACCAAAGCCTCAGCATTTTGTGGGTCTCTCAGTCATGCAGTGTACATCCCAGACAGTATGTGCATGATATTTTTATGTTTATCTCAAGCTTGCATAAGCTTTATCAAGTTCCCATTTTACAATTACAGTTCATAAAAAAATCACTGGAAGGGTAATCAACTCCTTCCAATTTGTGGCTACACAGTTCACTAATTAGTGAAATATTTGTCCCTGAAACAAAATCAATAAATGCATCTAAAGTGAAGCAAATAAGCAACCCATGTGTATCATTCACAGCTGAAAAGAAAAAAATTAAATATGTGCAGCGCTACATGTTTACAGTGATATGTAGTAATATAAAAACAGCGCTACCAGGAATATGAATAAATAATACAACATAATACAAAATTATTTATTCATATTCCTGGTAGCGCTGTTTTTATATTACTACATTTTGTCTTGGTTTTTACCTAAGTGAGCAGCAGCTGCAGGTAACACTGGTTTAATAATTATTTTTTAACGCAGGTTTTAATTTAAAATATTTTCATACATGTTTACAGTGATAATCAATATAGATAATTGTGAATAAACCTTGAGAGATGTCAAAATAAATAAATAAAAAAAAAAAAACAATAAAAATATATAATAATAACAGAATCACAACCTAATACAACTAGTGCAATGTGTTCTACTAATAACAAAGTATATTCCTCAATGCAGCATCCAAAGTGCATTGTGCAGATAGTGAAGATACTTCCACTTCTAATGATTGTTTTGAACCTCTCCTCCAAAAAAACACCTCTATGCAAAACAGTTTGTGCGGGTCAGCTCACCACTAAAATTACCTCCCGGTTATAACAGGTCTAAACAGGCATGAACATATAATCCATCCACAGTAATCCTCTGCGCCTCCACCTGTAATTAATAGTTCACATATTACTTAACCATCTCTCCTCCAATAGCCTCTGTGGATTATTAAAGTGAATGCAGCAAAGTACCTCAAAACAATAAGTAGAAATTGAATGCCCTCCATTTAGATAAATCTTTATGGTAAATAAGAAGATTAAAATACATTATATTCCTAGAAGCATTACATTAAAAAAGCATATACTGACAGTCCTCAGAAATAGACAGATGTTTTCGGCTCAGTGCATTGAATGGGTAAGCGTAATAATATAACTAGGCCCCGCCCTTTCACTTGTTACGTCCCATGAGAGGGGACTTCTTCAGAAGAACTGAACTAGTAGGACGTGCTTCTGTTATTATTATATATGTATTGTTTTTTGTTTTGTTTTTTATTGTATTTGTTTTAACATCTCCTAAGGTTTATTCACATTTAGTTATATACTGATTGTCATTGGGAACATTTATTAGTGTAGAACTGCACATATTTAAATTATAGTTGTTTTTTTTTTTTTGCACAGTTCATTTGTTTATAGCAAATGTAAAAACAACATAATTTCTTTTGGCCAGTGCGCACTACTATTCACAACTGCCACCTTAAAAAATTAAATGGGTTTTCATTATTTGCACAATGACATTAACCACTTTACCACCAGAGGATTTTGCTGTCTTACATCTGGGCCACTTTTTACGACGCCGTACCCAAACAAAATTTATGTCCTTTTTTTTCCCACAAACAGAGCTTTCTTTTGGTGGTATTTGATCACCTGTGGGATTTTTACTTTTTGCGCTATAAACAATAAAGAGCGTAAATTTTGAAAAAATAACAATATTTTTCACATTTTTTTATATGAAATCCCCCCCCAAAAAAAATGTAAAAATCGAATTTTTTTAAAATTTTTGGCCAATTTGTTTTCTGCTACCTATGTTTGGTAAAAAAAATCGCAATAAGCGTTTGCGCAAAAGTTATTGTGTTTACTAACTAAGGGAAAGATTTATGTCGTTTTTGGTGTTTTTTTTGTTTTTTTTTTTCAGCTATGCTGAACCCTGCAATCTGACCCTGCCTTTCACTTAGGAGATCCGCCCACTTGTGTTTACACAAGCAGGCGCATCCCCATACTCGATTCCCCGACGATCGGGGAAGAGCAGCGGCGATCGCCGCCGCTCCTCCCCTGGCCTGACTCCCGCTGTGACTGAATACAGCAGGAGCGAGCCTCCGGCGGCGCATGCGCGCCGCCGAGAAGGGGGATGTCTGGTGACGTAGGTCTACGTCGCCAGACGTTATCGAGCCATTTTGCCGCAGTGCAGCTCTAGTGAGCAGTGCGGAAGTGGTTAAACTTTTTTTGCCATAAAGCAAATTAAATAATTTCCAGTTTTGTTTGAATTGGTAAATAAGCCAACAATTTTAAGAAGAAATAACAAAAACAAAGACAAGAAATTACATTCAACTTTAATTACATAGCAACAGCCAACTACGTACAGTACAATATCCAAATATACAGTATATGAGGAAGAAAGCAACCCATAAATAATTTGAAAATTAAAAAATATACCTCATTGAGAGTTTATCAACATAAATTACATTCGCTAAACTACACAGGAAACATATTTTTAAGCCCAGTGCTGGGATACTTCCTCTTAACTCTGGAGGCCCCTGCATGTATTTTATGTAGGTCATTTATCCTTTTCCTTTTAAGATGTCTTTATAGTGATGGGCCGAACACCCCCCTGTTCGGTTCGCACCAGAATATCTCAAACAGGGAAAAAGTTCTAGAGAACATGCAAAATATATTAAAGTTTATGGGACACGAACATGAAGTGCTCATTTTCAAGGCTTTTAAGCAAGTTATTGCCAAAAAAAGGTTTATGAGGACCCGGGTACTGCCCTAGGGGACATGCACCAATGCAAAAAAAAACATTTTTAAAGCAATTTTTACAGGAGCAGTGATTTTAATAATGCTTAAACTGAAACAATAAAAATAAAAAATTCATTTAAATATTGTGCATGGGGGTCCCTTCAATGTGCCTGTAAAGTGGCGCATCTGTACAATGTATAGAGCCTGCTGGACCAATACTGACATTTCTAAAGGAAAAAATGTCATTTAAACTTGCTCGTGGCTGTAATGTATTATATATATAATTGTGGCGCTAATCTAAAAACTGTTTGCACAGAATGTTCATATGAATCCAGGAGAGAAACAACAATTCCTAGGTGACCGGTATAAATATATGTGAAGATCCTTATGCGAATAGAAGTGAAGATCCTCAGTGGGAGAGAGCCACCACCAGACACCCGTACACACTGACTCTTACCGGATGTATATGACCCTCATCACAAAGGTCATATAACGTACAGTATGTACCAAAGGCAAATAGGATCCTCCACTCTTTATTCCCAACATTTAGCAACTGATCGTCACATCATCATCATCAACGAGCCCAAAAAAAGAAACAGAACACCTCCTCATAGTGTAACCTGTCTTGATAGTTTATTTGGCCCAAAAACAATGTAAATGACTTACAAGATCACCACTAGTAGTAGGCATTGTGTGTCACTCTCCTCCGATGGTCTGATGCTGCTGCATCCCACCGACAAGATGGCCGCTGTGTCTCTTCCGCGTGTGGCGTGCGTCGCCGTAAGCTCCACCGTACGCGTTTCGTCATAGACTGACGTCGTCAAAGGGGTGTGGTCTTACGGCGGCGACGTTATATATATAGCGGTCGAGATTAGGCGGAAGCATTGGCTTACAACCACACCCGAAAGTGGTCAGCTTGCACTCCAACTACCGGATGCGGATACCAGGATGTAAACAAGGGTATAACAACCTCCTTACAATGTTGCCACTATACTATATGATAATACAGTGGATAGAGTTAACGATCCCTTATATCTATCAATATTATTATGTTGCGTGGAAACATACAACCACAATTTGAACATAATATACACCCACACCCCATCAGAGACCATGGCTCCATCTAGTGGTCACAGCCCAAACCACAGGGTGGAGAACACACAACTCCCTCTTCACAAAGCAGTGCATTACATAAAAACACATTTTATTAAAATGATACACCGTAAAACACATAAAAGATATAAAATTCATACAAAAGGAGACTAAAAAGAGACTAAAAGATAGATTAAAAAATATATTTCTGGATAATAGCAATATTAATATTTCCTTCAATTATAAAAATAGAAAAGCAGCAGAATATGTGGTCTCATAAAAACACATTCATGAATTATTAATGAATGCGTTAAGGTCCCATTCGATATTTAAACCCAGAGTAGTATAAGATTTCAACCTATAAATCCAACTGGTCTCAAGTTTGGAGGCCCCCCGCGTCATATTGCTCCCCCTCCAATTCTTAGAAAATGTATCTATTCCCAAGAATATCATCCCCTTAGGGTTCCTTTGATGGCACTGATCATAGTGCCGTGAGACACTATGTTTTGGGAATCTCTTGACTATGTTGGCCACATGCTCCTTGAGCCTAACATGGAGCTCTCGGATGGTGCGGCCAACATAGTCAAGGCCACAGGGACACCTAAGTAAACCACATATCTAGTGGTGCAAGAGATGAAAGGCTTGATATTAAATTCTTGCCCTGTAGAGCCTGAGATAAAAGAACCGACCCTCCTACTTTTCTCATGGTTTAATTTACAAATGGCACATTTCCTACATGGGAAAAATCCTCCCATCTCCTGAAAAAATGATGTTAGCTTAGGGGGATCTCTCACATTGGGAGCCACTTGTAGTTTCAAGGGTGGTACCCCCCTGAAGACCACCTGAGGTTGCTCTGGGATCAGGGGGCCCTATACTCCATCATTTTTTAAAATATGCCAATGGCGACGAAGGATCTTTTTCACTGAAAAATGTTGTGTGGAGTAGGATGAAAGAAAAGCGAAGCCAAAGGACTCATCTTTCACCTTGATTTTTGGCTGTAGCAAATCCTCTCTATTGCGGGAGTCAGCTCGCACAATAGCCTCATCCAAAGCCTGTTCACTGTACCCTTTTTCAATAAACTTCTCTTTAAGAATAGAGGCTTCTTTAAGAAAATCACTCCTCAGTGAACAGTTACGCTTCAAACGCAAAAATTGACTGTCAGGAACGGATTTAAGCCACGCAGCATGATGACAGCTGGTGGTATCGATAAATCCGTTCCTGTCAGTAGCCTTAAAAAAAGTAGATGTCATAATTTGACCCTCCTGCACCATTATTTTTAGGTCCAAGAAATGAATCTCGGAACTTCTAAATTCATATTGTAAATTAATGCCTCTTTCATTGTGATTAAGAGTGATCATAAACTCTTTTAGGGAATCTGAACTGCCATCCCACAGGAGGAGGATGTCATCAATATACCTACGCAGAGCACCAGCTCAGGCCTAGGCATACCCATAACGACATCCTCCTCCCACTTGGCCATAAAGAGGTTGGCCATACTGGGTGCAAATTTTGCTCCCATGGCCACACCCCTGTTATGCAAATAGAAATTGCCCTTAAACCAAAAATAATTATGGGCCATCGCAAAACTCAGCAAAGTAATTATATAATCCTTCTGGAAGCCCACGAGAGTGTCTCAACTTAGATAGTAGGAAACTGCTTCCAAACCATGATCATGGGAAATGATAGTGTACAGGGACGAAACATCCGCTGTCACTAAAATATAACTTTCCTTCCATTGGATCTTGCTGAGTTCATTGATGACGTGCATAGAATCCCTAATATAAGAGGGCATCTTGGTGACCAAAGGTTGTAGAAAATGGTCTATATATTTGCCCACCCGGGAGGTCACAGAATCAATACCACTAATGATAGGTCTCCCGGGTGGGCAAACAGGGTCTTTATGCACTTTGGGCAAAAAATATATCACTGGGATCCTGGGTGCTGTAGGCACCAAGAAAGCCTTCTCTTTTTTGGTAAGCAATTTTCTCTTGAAACCATCAGCAACCAAAATCTCCAATTCCGTCTTATACGCCTTAGTAGGATCACCTCTCAGAGGGACATATGTGTCTCGATCAGACAGAAGTCTCATCATCTCTGTTTCATAGGCCTCTGTGTCGAGAATTACAATCCCCCCCCCCCCCCTTATCAGCGGGCCTTACAACAATGTTCTTCCATTCCTTGAGTGTTTTGAGGCCTCTATTGAAGGCGAGATCAGTTCCACACTTTTTAATCTGTAACTGGTCTATATCTCTAGCCACTAGGTCTCTAAAAACAGTCAGGGAAGGTGCCAAAGGTCCCGGGAGGTTAAATGTAGAGGCATTAGTGAATTGAGTACTTCTAACACCTATATTATAATCTTGCTTAGGTGGGAAAGGGTTGGTAGTTAGATATCTCTTGATATACATCTTTCTGACGTATTTTTGAAGATCTGTGAAGGTGTCAAATTTGCTAAGTGTTTTAGGGGGGCAAATTTCAACCCACGATTGAGCAATGTATTGTTGGCTCCCGGCAATACAGATAAAAAAAATGAAAAGAGCGACAAAATGTAATAAAAAAAAAGCGTGGGGTCCTCCCCAAAATCCATACCAGACCCTTTTCCGAGCCTGGCAGGTCAGATTGGGGGGGGGCAAGCGCCCCCCCTCCTGAACCATAACAAGCTGCTTGCCCTCAACATGGGGAGGGTACCTTGGGGTTGATGGGGACAAGGGCCTCTTCCCAACAACCCTGGGCTGTGGTTGTGTGGGTCTGCTGATGGGGGACTTATTGGAATCTGGAAGCCCCCTTTAACAATGGGGCCCCCAGATCCCGACCCCCTATGTTAATGGGTATCGGGTATGTGACATCAGAATGGGGCGGTATCACCGGGTGACTTAACCAGGTGGCCCCACCTCTTGCCTATAAAACCGCTTTCAAAGCTGAAGAATGGCATACGGTGGGACGCCTCAGAAGAGGCAAAGCGTTTTTGAATTTTTTTCTATTTTTCGGGTCCGCGGGCGTCTTGATTGATGATTTACATCGAGGGACACTATTTTTTTCTTTTTAATAAAGGACTTATTAAAAACTATCTTATGTGGTTTTTCCTTTTTTACATTCTTTTGGGGAATGGGTAGAGGTATGATGTACCCCGATACCCAATCACATGGGGGGTCTGGGATCTGGCTGCCCCCTTGGTAGAGGGGGCTTCCAGGTTCTGGTAAGCCCCCCCACTTGCAGACCCCCACAACCACAGCCCAGGGTTGTCGGGAAGAGGCCCTTGTTCCCATCACCCTGAGCTGATGATGAATTGGGGGCATCTAGTGGCAAAATGGAATTGCAGTGTGGAGAGAGTCTTGGAGTGGAGGTAAGTATTCCAAAACTATTAATACAACGAAGATACAATTGGGTTGTCTGTGTGCTATTTATACAACAGCGTACAAGTTTTAGTATATCAGGCTCATTGCGTGCGTATGGTTCTTTGATGAGAGTGCATGTATTAATCTATAGTGTCATGATAAATCTGCTGAAACATTACCATAGCAGATCATTAAAACAGATATTCATAAAAATGTTGGCAACAACTGCTGCTTATCAAGGCTTTTGTAATTGAGCCAAGAATGTGGATTTAATTAGGTTATTAAAGATACTTAAAATAGCTGTTTTGTAAAGTAGACATCCCTGTCACCCAGGATTTAAAGCCTAACTCTATGCATGGTTTTTAAGGGTGTCCCTGCAGCAGGAGCTTTCTGCCACTAGATGTTCCCATTTCCCAAGGATAAATGATGCCCATTGTTATTCAAACCAGAAGACTGAATGCATTATCATGCCAGCATTGCTCTCTGCACCATTGAGGACTGCCCAGAGCAGCACAATATTCAAAAATAAGTATATATAGTTTACATGAAGTCCAACTGGAACTTCAGGGAACATGGGGAGTACTGGGGGCCTAGATGTTGTTAAACCTATATCAAGAATGGGTGAGGGGCTGCCATTGTGGATCTCTTTTTAAAATGCTACTTGCCTGGCTGCTGCCACAAACCCAATCATTTGTGGCAATAATGTAGACCAGGAAAGCCAAAGAAAAATCAAAACTCATTATCTTCATACCTCTTGCAGACCATGCATTTGAAGTAGGGGAGCACAACAGCCAGGGAAGTGGCATTTTACAAATAATAGGTACATTTGCTTCAAAACATATCATAATGGGTTTCTATCATCAACATTTCAGAGGGAGGAATAGCCTCAGTAAATGCTGCTTATAGCAAAAAAGTCTGGTTGGGCTTACTGTATAAACCCTTTGACTGCCAAGGCTATGTTCCATACATAATGGCTTACTTCACTCTAGGCAACCAATGACACATGGACTACTTGATGGAGTTAAATATGTTGTCACATGCTCATGGCTGCAATTGAAATTCTAAAAGGTCTATTTAAAAACAAGAGTATGACAGTACTTTAAAAAAATGCACATGTATACAGCACAGTAGGGTACTTTGCAAATGTCTACTGCACTCTGATGACTGCAGAAATGTCAGGAAGATCCAGTGCTTGGCTATGCTTGAAGATGTTCTTGTACACATGGTTCAGTTTTTAGACCAGTACATAGAGTCAAGACTGTGCATCCAAACATGTTAGTGTGCACACCCAGCGCTGGCATTTGGCATTCACATCCAATTTCTGGGTGGTCTTCAGCTTCTGTGACTTGACAGGCATCCTGCTATCTTGTATTTGACCTGGCTTGCTCCTTGTCTCTACTTTTTTTGTGATCTCCTGTTGTCGACAGTTGCTTGTGCCCTGAATTTATCTCCTGCCTGCCATTTTAGTACTTCTGCTGCTTGTCTGATTTCAACCCTGACCTGGCTTCTGACCATTCTCCTGTCTTCTGCTTTGGTAATTCTGCTACCCGGTTGTTATTGACACTGGTTTATCTTGCCTACAGCTTTGCTTCCTGCACTTGAAAGTTCCTGTGTTCCCCCTGTGCGCAACCAATCTGCACAAGCTCCATTTTGAACATCCACACCATCTCAGCAGCATCCAGTCGTCTGTCCACCCCCAGTGTCATAACCTACTACACGCACTGTACAGGCAGACATATCAATATACGTATAAGATGGCTACGGCACATGAAAGAGTTCATGGGAGACTTCATACACAGAAGCATGATGTACTGTGATGTAAAACATGTAATATTGTACAAATGACAGTTATTTTTAAGTTTGTTGATCTTTTTCAATTTGATAATGAACAATATAAAATTTGTGTTATTATTGAGGGTATACACCTTAACCTCCCTGGCAGTCTGATTATGTCAGAATTTTTGATCTCAAAGCAGTACATTGTTTTGCATGGAAATCTGTTGTTTTATATTTCAGGCCTGTAATTCTTAGGTTTAACTCCCTTAAATCTGTCCAAACAAGAGTCTAGTAGACATCCCGGGTATGATAAAGTTTGAAACACAAAATTATAATATAATAATAATAATAATAAATGTTATTCAATAATATAATCAAACCAAAAACACTGAAATATGTACAAACAAGGGGTGCGATGTTACTAGTCCCTGTAGTAATGGTTCAGTAAACATCTTGGGTATGAAAGATTTTGAAACATGGGTCTGCACAAAGTCTGACGTCGCCATCGGGACAATAGTATCTGGTTTCCTTTCTTATTTTCCTTCCACTGTCATCTCTTTTCGAGCAACAAACCACGATCATCCTTGTAGGTGCTGACTTTTTCTCAGTTGGGGGGATGTAGTCTATGAAGTGATGACCAGTCAGGCATTCCGGGTTGACAACGCCAACAGCACGATGTCCAGATCTATTCCCAGCCATTGATGGTGTTTTGGTGATTCAGAAAGATATGTTCGGCAACTTTCCAAATAAAGTCCGCATGAATCAAAGGCTTGTCACGCTTTCTTTGAGCAGAATGTAGGAATGTCACAAGCATTGCTCAAGAAGATGTCTGAAGATCTTCTTATAGTATTTCTTTTGCTGTTCATTGCTTGGTAGAATGTCTTGCTTGGTTTGCTCTGTCGACACCTGGTGTTGTTGTAGTCTATCACTACTTGTGGCTTCATTACTTTTTTTCCCACCTTTCAAACGTACCATAACAGTGGAGGTGGTATGCACTGTATTCATTAGGCACACATCTTTCTTGTCCTGCCATCGCAGTGCCATCGCTTTGCCTTTCTGCCAGGCAACCATTTCTCCTGTCTTGAGCTTCTTTTTGCCAAACATTGGCGGCATGTCACGCCAGTTAGCACTTACGGTTCCATAGGCATCAGTTTTGTTGTGCAGTAGAACCTCATAATGTTCAGAAGATGTATAAAAGTTGTCCGTTGTTACACAATAGCCCTGATTTAGCAATGGCTCAATTAGTGAAAGAACAGAAAATGTTGCCATTCCATAATTTTTGTATTTTTATTATTTTTTTTTCCTTTTCTAGTGCATATCACTGAATTCCAAATGTAGCAAGCTGACGATTCGCTTAGCATGTAGGATTTTATGCCAAATCGTGCCCTCTTTGATGCAATGTGCCTTCCCTTGTAGGCCATTAGACTTTCATCTATGCTGATGTCTCTTTCTGGCACAACGCTCCATTGGAAATTCTGTAGAATTTTAAGGACAATTGACGTTTTCTAAGTACTGGTTATTGAATGTATATGCTGTAAATTATTAATCTAGACAGTTTTAGTAGAGTTTGCAGAAAACATAAAGAAAAGAATTAGCATTTAGGGACAAATCAACACTTTACATAAAAATTAAGGACTAACAGATATACATTTAGGACCCAGCAGGAATATAAATGAAAAAAAAAAAAAAACAGCTCTGGCTGCAGTACTCAGTTTTAATGCAATCAGTGTTTTGCAGTTCTTACACTCCGCCACCAGATGCCACCTGCTTTCCAATTTTAATGAGGTCTAGCAGCGTGTTTTTTTTTTTTTTTATACCTGTTCCAGAGTGGTGCATAGTTTCAGCATTTTGTATGTAGCAGGACCAAGTATTGTTTTCTGATAACTGTATCCTGATTTCATAAATGTATTTTGTTACTTTACTGCCATTAATTATATATTTTTTTTTACTGTTACATATTGACCAAGCTGTCCAGTCAAACTGACATTCACAGTGGTTGGGGAAAATGACAGGGGTGCTTACAGCAGTCACCTATAATTAAAACACATACATCCTCTTTTTTTTTAAATAAACACTTCAACTGGACCCCTTAGTCTGCACGTAAATTATTATTATTATATAGGATTTATATAGCGCCAACAGTTTACACAGCGCTTTAAAACATGAGGGTAGACAGTACAAATACAATACACCTTAATACAGTGAGAATCAGGGAGCCCTGCTCATTAGAGCTTACAATCTAAGAGGGAGGGTCAAGAGATACAAGAGGTAATAATTGTGAAGAATGGGCTGATGGAGAAAAAAAAGTACAGTTGTTAGGTGGTTGCCAGATAGGTTTCTCTGAAGAGATGTGTTTTCAGGGATCGTCTGAAAATGGACAAAGTAGAAGATAGCCGGATAGATTGGGGTAGAGCACACCAGAGGATGGGAGAGGCTCGGGAGAAGTATTGGAGGCGAGCATGGGAAGATGTTACAAGGGAGAAGTATAGAATTTTTAAGGTGACAAAGGTTTCTACAGGTAAATGTTAGGCGGTTGGAGGGAGAGAAGGTGGAAGACAGAGAGAGTGTGAAACTAATAAGTTGGGGATCAGAGAGTGGGAGAGATTTGTTGGAGAGGTTGCATGGAGTGCATAGATAGGAGAAGTCAAGGTCAAGGCTGTTGCCAGTGGAGTGTGTAGGAACCTGTACCCATTGCTTCAGGTCAAGAGATAGAAACATAGAAACATAGAATGTGTCGGCAGATAAGAACCATTTGGCCCATCTAGTCTGCCCAATATATCTGAATCCTATGAATAGTCCCTGGCCCTATCTTATATGAAGGATAGCCTTATGCCTATCCCATGCATGCTTAAACTCCTTCACTGTATTTGCAGCTACCACTTCTGCAGGAAGGTTATTCCATGCATCCACTACTCTCTCAGTAAAGTAATACAGCTGAGATGAGGTTATACTGAGAAGTTTAGAAGCAGTATTAGTATTAGCTTTAACAGAGATGTTGAAGTCACCAAGAATGATTGTGGAGATTTCAGAAGAGAGAAAGTAAGGTAGCCAGGCAGAGAAGTCATCAAGGAAGATTGATACTGGTCCAGGGGGCCACTAGATGACAGCGATTCTTAAAAACAGGAGAAAATAGACAAATGCAATGCGCCTCAAAAGAGGAGAATGTCAGAGAGGGAAGTGGGTGAAGTACCTGATAGGTGCTGTATGGGTCTAGACGATTCCCACTCCACCTCCCTTCAGTCCACTTGGTCTAGGGGAGTGAGTCCAGAGAAGGCCACCATGAGAGGGTTGAAGCAGGAGAAGTAGTATCGGAATTATGAAGCCAGGTTTCGGTGATGGCGAGTAGGTTAACAGAGTTTGTGATGAAGAGGTCGTGGAGGGAGGTGAGTTTGTTACAGACAGAGCAGGCGTTCCAGAGGGCACAGGAGAAGGGGAGGCTGGTATTGGGAAGAAGAGGAATGGAGACTAGGTTCCGTGGGTTGCGACTGCTGGCAGAGGGTGTAGGGTGGTGGGAGCATGGTGAAAAGCCAAATGGAGGCCCTGGGTTTGGGGATATGTCACCAGAGGCAAGGAGTGTGATTTATATAAAGGAATATACCCCAGAGTCCTGTAGGTTTTCTCAGTATGTGAATGTAAAATTAGCAAGAGTTGGTAGGAGCAGTAATAGGGAGAGGACAGAAGACAGGGTGATAAACAGAATATATATTTTCAACTATTTCATTCAAATGGTGCCTACAGGTAAAGTTGATATGCCACAGACAATTGACATGGTGTATTAATTTCCATGATCTAAAATAACAAAATGCAATTTTGTCATATGGAAATCGTAGGTACACACCTACTTTGAAACCACTTCAAATCCATTAGAATCTGTTTTTTCAGACCAATGAGGTGCCAATGATTAGAACCTCACTGAGGAGTGTGCTGGTGGAACCCTTCTTATTTAAAGTGCTTCTAAAGGCTGAAGGGTTTTTTTTTTTGCCTTTATACATTCTATGCATGAAGGTAAAAAAAAAACGTTAGTATGCAGCTCCCCCCACAGCATTGCCTAATACTTACTCGAGACTGATTGCGATTCAGTGAGCAGCGGCTCTTCCTGGTCTCTGCCTCCTTATTGGCTGGGAAACAGCAGTGGAAGCTATTGGATCCAGCTGCTGTCAGTCACAGCCAGGGAGGAGGGAATTCGGGGTGGGGCCAAGCATGCATGAGTGCCCCCATAGCAAGCGGCTTGCTATGGGGGCACTTGGAGAAAGGGGGGGCCAGGAACACTGGCGGCGCACCCACAAAGAGGGGGATTGGGGCTGCTCTGTGCAAAATCATTGCACAGAGCAGGTAAATATAAATATATGCACAGAGCAGGTAAATATGAGTCACAAACACTGTCTTCTCCTTGACTACAATATACCAAGGGCCCTTGTACTAGTGTGATTCTCCCCCTGCCTCTCAGACTGCATACACAGCCTATTTCTTTGATGATTAATGTGAGTGCATTCATTTATTTGATTGTATTTAACCACTTCTGGACCGGAAGATTTTCACCTTTAATGACCAGGCCATATTTTGCAATTCAGCACTGCATTATTTTAACAGACAATTGCGCGGTCTTGCGACACTGTACCCAAATAAAATTGATAGCCTTTTTTCCCCACAAATATAGCTTTCTTTTGGTGGTATTTGATCACCCCTGCAATTTTTATTTTTTGCGCTATAAACAAAAAATATTTTAGGCCAATTTGTTTTCTGCTACATATTTTTGGTAAAAAAAAAAATTTGCAATAAGCATATTTTGATTAGTTTGCGCAAAGTTATTGCGTCTACTAACTACGAGAAAGATCTATGTCATTTTTTTTTTCTTTAACTAGTAATGGCAGCGATCTGCGATATTTAGTGGGACTGCGACATTGCGGCGGACAGATCGGACCCCTAACTGCCATTTTTGACACTTTTGGGAGGACCAGTGACATTACTACAGTAATCTGTGCTAAAAATATGCACTGTTACTGTAATAATGACACTTGCAGGGAAGGGGTTAACACTGTGGGTGATCAAGGGGTTAAATGTGAGCCTAGGGGAGTGATTCTAACTTTGGGGGCGTGGCTTGTGAAATGACCATAGAGACCTGTGTTACTATATAGAAGGCTCACAGGAGCTCTGTGTTCATTCCAGAGAGAAGAATGGTCAGCTGTGTTTACAACAGCTGACTGTTCTTCTCTCTCGTCGGGGAGCGATTGCGGGTGTCAGGCGGCAATCGGAGCCGCCTGCCCCGTGCATCAGAGTCCCCACTGCTGAGTAGGGGTGGGAGCGTGCCACCGGCAGCGCGTGCTCGCCCCCTAGCTGCAGGCACGTGACCGACGTAGGTCTACGTCGTTTCACACAGGAGGGCCACCCTGCTGCAGTAAAACTGCGGCGGGCAGTCCGGAAGCGGTTAATCTATTAAAGTGTTAAGTTATGCAGGATGGTTGCACTTTCCTTACTTTTTCATTTTTATTTTAAAAATGACACCTTGACAACCTATGCTGTCAGCTACCTCTTTTAGCTGCTGTCTTAGTATTGCCAGTGCCTCCACAGTTTTCTTTTACGCCAGTTCCTCTTGTGTGGGTGCATAATACACAGTAAATTGTTAATCCTGCTTTTTTTTTTTAACAGCAAAGCACACTAAAGATAAAGTAGGAACAACATAAGCCCATTGCAAGTCCCAGTAATAGTAACCCCCCAGCTTTGATGTCAGTCAACGCAATAATAACCCACAACATTGATGCCAACTTTTACAAAAATAACCACCGGAATTGGTGCAAATTTCTCCAGTAATAACCCCCAGCATTGGTGACAGTTTCCACAAAAAAAATCCCCAACATCTATGCAAGTCTACGCAATAATAACCCCAACATTGGTGCCAGTTTACACAATAATAACACCTACATTGGTGGTCAGTGGTGTTATACTATTTAACCCCCCCTTAATTTGTAGCCCCTGCTATTTAAAACATTCCTGCTCATTGGTGGTCAGTGGTGGTGTTAAATGTCCCTTTCCTAATGCAGCATGAAGGGGTTTTGAAACCGCTGCCACTCACCACTGATGCATCATGACAGGGTCAAATAACACTGCCGTTTGTTGCTAATGCAGTAGTGACGAGTAATAGGGGTAATTAACCCCTTCATGCTGCATTAGTGGCCAGTGGCAGTGTAAACTAATCCCTTTGTAATGCATCATGAAGCGGGTCAATTAAGACTACCACTGGCCACTAATACAGAAGTGGTCACTCCACCTTACAGAACTGTGGCTTCTTCATGTGCTGGGTGCAGGAGCGCAGACAGCTCTGCAAGGTGCTCTGGGCTCTAGTAACATCATCTCATCATTTATGCTGGGCATCATCAGCCTCATCGCAACTATCAATCATCATCTCATGTCCAATATCCCTCTGGTGAGGAATCACTAGATGACTTTTCTAGCTAACACCCTTCAGGGGCATTCCAGAATCCCAACAACAAGAGAAGGACACACTGACCTTGTGCATTACCATTAAAAAGGTGTATTAAAATAAGAAAAATCAACATACACTACATTGTACTCACAAACAAATGATGGTTGCACACATGTAAAGACAAAGTAACCGATGGCCTCCAAAACAGCCAGAACACTCAAGTGATGCTGGATGACATGCTGGTATCCGCATATGTCTGGCTTGGCGGACGCGTTTCGAGGGAGGACCCTCTTTCTCAGAGCCAAAAAGTGCTACTAAACCACCATTGCATTCGCAAGGTGTTAAGTAGTCAGTCTGCACCTCCCCCCACATGCTGCCCCGCCCCACAGGGAGCAAAGGTCAGCAGTGTCAATAGCAAGGATGGAATACATTTATAGGATATCTGTGATGGCCATAACATTAGAGGACAACACAGTGCACACTGATATGTGCAAACCAACCACAACCCACATCAATTGAAAATCGTAGGATGGTAGCACTGACAGAAACAAACAATTAAAACTATGTTATAGACTGAGAATAAAAACCAATAGCCTACCATAAAAAATAAATTTTAAGAAACATTATCAAAAAAGCAAAACACACATGGACAAGGATTATGTGCAGTCTGGAACATTAATTCCAGAGTCGCACATTTGCTAGAGATGCAAAATAGCACTATGTATATACATATGAATGAATATGAAACCTCCATACAATCTGACTTTAGTGGCATTTGCAGAGCGTTTTGCAGAGCATTCCAGAATCAGTACCCGCTAGGATGATGGAGATTGAGCTGGACAGAGTACATAGGACTCTAGGCCCTCCACAACCTGATACAACAAGACCATGTGAAGCTCAATGCCATATTCACATGTACACAATAAAGGAAGAAGTCATTCAAAAAGCCTTGAGAAAGGGAACCTAGATTAAACACGGATCCATGATAAATCATCTTCCAGATTTCTCTGGATGCACCCTGCTAATGTATGGGCAAATCCACTCATTACTGGAAAACATCTGCAATGTAGGGGCCACTTTTAAATGTGGACACCCAATTTATCTTATTATCTGGAAAGACATTGCTGTTTTCTGCCTACAGCATCATTCCCAGCTATGGAAAGCTTTCTGGTTCTTGAATACTGACCAGATTTTGCAGCCAAATTGGACCCTTGAAACCAAAATCCCTCTACTGTTGCAAATACCTCATCTCATATCTTGAAACTCCTAGCCAGGGGTCTAGGAAGACAACCAGAATCATCACAGAGGGTTGAAAGACAATGGACATTGTGGTGAGTTTTGAATACCAGAAATCTGAAGCATTTGTCCACGTTTATATACTATAGTGTTTGTTTTTTTAGTACATAGGTTTGGGTGCTGTTTGCTTCCTAGATATCAGACCTTTTTTTCTTCACCAAAGCCTAATGCCCGGGCAACTTACATTTTGCATTTGTCCAGACAGACTTGACCACAGAAAAACTGGAATTTACAATGAAATAATGCTGGCATAAATTACTGGCAAGTGACAGCTTTGGCTGCTTTACTTCTATTTGTAGAAAATGGCTGTGGATTCCCTTCAGAACTTTTCTTCTGTTAGTGTAAGTACATTTGACTTGGCTGGCAGCCAAACCTGTGTTGAATCTGGGTCAGGGTGAGTGACTCAGAGAGGCTAGATGACTCATCAGGCAACACCTCTGATACCCCACCCCCTATACTTGCTGGAACCATGGAAAAGCTTCCAGAAGAATGGAAGGGAGGTTAGGAGGGGCTGCCTGGAGTATTGATGAGGGTCCCAGCCAATCCCCAGCCAAATGGGCTGGCAGGGGGATGTCATCTCTTAAATTCTCAGGCCAGCCGGGGCAGTGGGGTGGAAGATGGAGATGAAGTGCTGAGAAGGCTGTCAGTGGCCCTCGAGGGTAACCCCTAGTCGGGGGTGGGGGTTACCTCAGCCTGGGGCTTGGGTGTTGGAGGGATCCTCTTACAACACACAGAGAAGTCCTTTCCTGGATGCAGGTGTGAGGACAGCAGGAGAAAGTCAGCACATCCAGGACATCTCCAGGGAGAAGACAGCCAAGTGTTGGTGAGTGTGCAGTCAGGTAGGACTGTGGAGAAGTGGGTGGGCTAGTGAAAGGGGCAGCTGCATCCAGGCGGGCTGGCAGTGCCTGAAGAAGTGTTGCTGGGATCAGTAGCCACAGGGATGTAGCTGGAAACTGGACGGGGGAGAGAGGAGTATATATAGCTGTACATAAGAAGAGTTGTCCCTGAATTTTATTAAGTCAAGTGAGCATCCCATCCCATAATTTCACTAATCCCTACCCAAGTTTTACGCCCTGATTAAATACACTTACTCTAAGTGTGCCTGTGAAGATTTGGTATGCCTGGCTGTTTAGGGTGGGGGATCCCTATTCACCAGCGGCTCCTACATGGGGATGTGCTACATATACTAGACCCTTATCCTAGATGAGGGCCTGATATAGATGTTAATAGGGGATTTCCACACACAAGAAAAAAATACTTCCTGCCTGCTGCTGGAATTAAAGAAAGTTGGGTTTAGTGCTTCTCCACAGTTTAGGAGAAGCCATGTATTTTTTTTAAGTACAAGGCTTCCTCTGATTGGCCGAGGTAGAAAGTTGGGCAGGTGACGTCATGATTTCCAACTTAGCCAATCAGAGAAAATCTTTTATTCATTGATACAATTCATTACAGCACATACTGCAATCACACCTTTTAATAATAAAAAATCATTTGTTTGGGCCAGTTTGGCTCAAGCAAACTATTTAAAGTGAAATTAAGCATTCTACTTTACATGAACAAAATATGCTCAGAAATGTATGTTTTAGCTTCTGGGGTATCGGGGGTGTGCTGCCAACAACATTGACTATGGTATTCCCTATAGGGGTGGGAGAAGAATAGGATTTGGCCTCTTCAATGCTGATGTGTTTTCAGCAGCGGCACTGCCCAAAATGTTTTTTTTTTTTTTTTACTTACACACAGTGTTAACTCATGCAGGTATCTTTTAAAGCCAATAATTTATTCATTCAATTTTATGTTTTTTACACATTACACATTGATTTCACCCATTTAAGTCCATAAATATACATTTTTAAAACCTCATTTTCTCTAGTTTTTTATTTTTTAAGCATAATGAAATAAGCTACAACTTGGATCTACTATGCGGTAACGTAAATAAATTGATTTTTCCCGACAAATGAAAAAAAATATTAAAAGTGTTCCAGTTTGGTATAAAAAAAACAATTGTAAAAAAATTACAAAGAACTTCAAAATAATTCCACAATTGTGAATACTTTGTGTAGATGGTTAAATACGGTAAGCAGAGGCCAGCACTCCTGGATGGCAAAGTACATTTTGGAGCATATTAAAGGAAGAATAGAAACTAACATTATAAAGAAGAAGGCACATCAAACAATTCAGTGGACATTATGTATTTGTGAGCTGTCTTACTTGCCTATCAGCCACCTTTATGTGCAGAGTAGGAAAGTCTAATTGGCTTAGAGTATTGTCTCTTTCTCTCCCACTCGTTATCATGCTGTACAGATACTGTAACTGCAAGAGGCTAAGGTACTATATGAAATCACTTTTAAGGATATTTTATTAAATACACAGCTGGCTTTAAAATAGGTATTTATATATGTTTAAGCAATGACAGGTCAGTTCAAAGCGTGGTGTGGGTCACATTAGAATGACTCACCCTACAGCCTCTTATATCACTGGAACACACTGGTATAGGGCAGTTTCTGAATGTTCATGTCCAGCTCTGCTCACTGTGAAAAATGTGTCATTGGTAGAGGAAATGACGGTAAGTCTATTCAATGGGGACACAGATAGCAATAAAAACTTCACAAAGGTTTTAGCCTTTGCCCAATCTGACTAAAAAAAGTATAAAAAAAATAAGAAAATAGTGCACGTCTGTTGCTCTCTTACATAGTGCAAAACCATTAACAAGCTGATTGGTTTGATTGTTTGACATATTAAGAGAAAAGATATCAGGTTATATATATTGTTACAGAGAAGAATTCCGTCAAGGGAAGCACCAAGATGACCCTTGGGCTAACTAGCAATATAATCAGTTCAGATGAAAGAGAAAATGGTTGGCTCCCTGGCACTGGATGTGATAAACATTACTTGGTTTGGTTGTTGATTGGAAAAGTGAGCAATAGTTAATTTTTGCCCAATCATTAAAACTAAATAAAAATAAAAATTATGCAAAATATCCTTTGAAACCCACGCTGAAGTTTATACTCCATAGTTTTCTCTTATTCTGTTAAAGTTTGGGGGGTTTGGAGCTGTAGGGTAAGGTGGATGTTGACGTGGTGGTTGAGGCGGTGGTTGACGTCGTGGCTGACATGGTGGTTGATGTGGTGAACGGTGCAGCGGTTGACGCAATGGTTCATGTGGTGGTTGACACAGTGGTTCATGAGGTGGTTGACGCAGTGTTTCATGTAGTGGCTGCCTTGGTGGCTGAATTGTTGGATGTCTTACTGCGTGAACTGGTAGTTCCCGTGATACCAAAGTAGCACGTGGGATATTGTACTTTACATTGTGAGGATAGTATACTGGATAGCTTGTGATGGGTAAAACATTTGCAGCAGGTAGAGCACCTGTGGTGGCTACCACGGTGCTATGGACAGCAGTCAGGGTAACAGGCGCAGCAGCAGCTCCAAAGCTCAGAAATCCTAAAGAATTTAGCAATGCCAGAACCTGAAAAAATTAAGGACAACTATTACCAATAATATTATTTATATAACATTATACTGAAGATGTATTTCCTTTAGACAACATGATTTTCAGAAACATTTCTGTAAAATAAAATACAGTTATCCTCATAGTATCTAGGATTTAATTTATAATCTAGGTAACACAGTCACATCTAAGCATGTGTCACCTTAAAGTCTATACAATCAATAATATTATTGTTCTAATAGTAATATAATCACTAAAGAATTTTAGGTCTGGCACCCCAATATTAGATTGATCATGGAAAGTATGGGTTCTCTTTGGATTTCCAAACTATTTCCAAGAAAATCTATTAGATTGCCACAGAATCATGCACTTCAGAATTCCGTACTGTCTTGCTACATCAGTTATCTATTCTTGCATAAATTGGACAATTCTTCATACCGTAGATACGTTCAAGCAAATAGAAAAAAAAATGAAAAAAAAAATTTCAAGCTGCTGATTCTCAAATTGCTATATGTGATAAATCCACAGCAACAGAGCATAGTTAAAGTAGAATTACCTCAAAAAGTAAAGATATCCTAAAAGCAGTGCCCTGAAAATTGCCATTTGTCTTAAATGTCTCCTGAAAAGCAAAAGCGCAGTTCCTGGCATTGCAGGTGTTCTGAGGCACTCTACCAAAACCCTAGAAGCTGTATATCTGCATTTTGAGATCTAAGGCACTGCTGCCACTGACTTCTATTTTCAGGAGATTTGGAGTGAGATCTGGTGATGCCACTACCATGGGCGTAGGAACCGGGGGGGACACATCCCCCCCAGGAAATAATGCAGGGGGGACGGGTATGCTGAAATCCCCCCCAGTTTAGCCGTGGCGCGTCCGAGCGCGGTACAATTGAATGTACCGCGCTCGGACCGCGCAGCCGCAGACGTGGCGGCCAGGGAGCAGCAGTGCGCCCGACCCGCCCATTCTGTGACAATAGCGAATGAGAATTCGCTATTGTCACACGGATCCTCCTCCCGGCCAATCAGGGAGTGGGTCCTCCCGCTTCCTGATTGGCCGAAAGGCAAACACCGTGCCATTGGATGAGGAGGAGGCGCCGCGGGAGGACTGAAGACTCGGAGACGCATGGAGCTGGGGACTGAAGAGAAGCTGCGAGAGAGGTAAGTGCGGGGGGATCGCTGGCACTCTGCAATTGGGGGCAATGTGTGGCTGGCACTCTGAAATCATTGGGGGCAATGTGTGGCTGGCACTCTGAAATCATTGGGGGCAATGTGTGGCTGGCACTCTGAAATCATTGGGGGCAATGTGTGGCTGGCACTCTGCAATCATTGGGGGCAATGTGTGGCTGGCACTCTGCAATCATTGGGGGCAATGTGTGGCTGGCACTCTGCAATCATTGGGGGCAATGTGTGGCTGGCACTCTGCAATCATTGGGGGCAATGTGTGGCTGGCACTCTGCAATTGGGGGCAATGTGTGGCTGGCACTCTGCAATTGGGGGCAATGTGTGGCTGGCACTCTGCAATTGGGGGCAATGTGTGGCTGGCACTCTGAAATCATTGGGGGCAATGTGTGGCTGGCACTCTGAAATCATTGGGGGCAATGTGTGGCTGGCACTCTGAAATCATTGGGGGCAATGTGTGGCTGGCACTCTGAAATCATTGGGGGCAATGTGTGGCTGGCAATCTGCAATTGGGGGCAATGTGTGGCTGGCACTCTGCAATCATTGGGGGCAATGCGTGGCTGGCACTCTGCAATCATTGGGGGCAATGTGTGGCTGGCACTCTGCAATCATTGGGGGCAATGTGTGGCTGACACTCTGCAATTGGGGGCAATGTGTGGCTGGCACTCTGCAATTGGGGGCAATGTGTGGCTGGCACTCTGAAATCATTGGGGGCAATGTGTGGCTGGCACTCTGCAATTGGGGGCAATGTGTGGCTGGCACTCTGCAATCATTGGGGGCAATGTGTGGCTGGCACTCTGCAATTGGGGGCAATGTGTGGCTGGCACTCTGCAATTGGGGGCAATGTGTGGCTGGCACTCTGAAATCATTGGGGGCAATGTGTGGCTGGCACTCTGAAATCATTGGGGGCAATGTGTGGCTGGCACTCTGCAATTGGGGGCAATGTGTGGCTGGCACTCTGCAATCATTGGGGGCAATGTGTGGCTTGCACTCAGCAATCATTGGGGGCAATGTGTGGCTGGCACTCTGCAATTGGGGGCAATGTGTGGCTGGCACTCTGCAATCATTGGGGGCAATGTGTGGCTGGCACTCTGCAATTGGGGGCAATGTGTGGCTGGCACTCTGCAATCATTGGGGGCAATGCTGTGTTCTGACACTCTGCAATTGGGGGCAATGTGTGGCTGGCACTCTGCAATCATTGGGGGCAATGTGTGGCTGGCACTCTGCAATTGGGGGCAATGTGTGGCTGGCACTCTGCAATCATTGGGGGCAATGTGTGGCTGGCACTCTGCAATCATTGGGGGCAATGTGTGGCTGGCACTCTGCAATCATTGGGGGCAATGTGTGGCTGGCACTCTGCAATCATTGGGGGCAATGTGTGGCTGTAACTCTGCAATCATTGGGGGCAATGTGTGGCTGGCACTCTGCAATCATTGGGGGCAATGTGTGGCTGGCACTCTGCAATTGGGGGCAATGTGTGGCTGGCACTCTGCAATCATTGGGGGCATTGTGTGGCTGGCACTCTGCAATCATTGGGGGCAATGTGTGGCTGGCACTCTGCAATCATTGGGGGCAATGCTGTGGCTGGCACTCTGCAATCATTAGGGGCAATGCTGTGGCTGGCACTCTGCAATCATTGGGGGTCCTTTCCTGTTCCTTGGGGGGTCCTTTCCTGTTCCTTGGGGGGTCCTGTCCTGTCCTTGGGGGTCCTGTTCCTTTGGGGGGTCCTGTCTTATCCTGAGGGGTCCTTTCCTGTCTTTGGGGGGTCCTGTCTTGCCCTGGGGGGTCCTGTTCTGTCCTACAAACACAGGCTGGCAGGCGGGTGGAGGGGGGCGTGCACAGCGGAGTGGCATCATGCAAGACGTCTCACCAGCATAGGGAGAGTGCGCGGCGCACACCAAGCACCCAGCCTAGGCCGCCAGACCTAAAGCGCATGCGGGAGTGGCGTCACATGGACAGTACTGACTGACTACCTAGCAGTCTGTCCACTGTGTGTCGGGGACCGGGACCGGACAGTGAGGAGGTTCCGGCGGCAGCGCAAGGCAAGGCACTGCTCTCTGTCTTTCTTTTTGGCCACAGTTTCCAGAATTCAGTTTCTTTAAAAAAAAAAAACTTTGATCCAAAATTAGGGGCAATATCTTGTGTGCTGGTAAGCAAATTTAAAAAGGGTTCTTTTAATTTTGGAAATATAGGCCTAGGACTGCTGGGAGTGGGTTAAAATTCATGCTGAGTAGTTTGAAAAAAATCTCAAAATCTAGAGCCATTAAAGTATGGGTAGAACATCTTTCAATATGAACAAATAATGGAAACTTAAATTCATTTGAATTTCCCATGTTTAGAAGATTATATAAAACTTTCTTGCTAAGTCTTTTTTTTTTTTTTTTTTTTTCTTTTTTTATTTGAATCTGTTCTTTTTTTAAGAATACATTTTAAATCTTTGTTTTACAACAAAATCTTTTATATTCCCAGAGAACTATGGGTTTTCTGAAGAGACATTACAGTAGCAGTTGCATTATTTTCATTCAGACAATCTGCCTTACATTAAAACGTCAGACAGAACCATACAGAATGAGAGAGAGAGAGAGAGAGAGAGAGAGAGAGAGAAGGCAGGGAGAGAAAGCAGGGATAGGATTACATCACTCTACATATACCAGTTAAACAATGAATGTATTATTATGTTGCAACTTACCCCAAATATACTCAGTACAAGTAGAATTGCCCCTCCAGCACTACCTAAAGCAATAAAAAGTCTGCTGTAGTATGTAAGTCCTTCAGCACCAGCTCCTGCAGCTGCACCGACTCCAGCAGCTGAAACAAAAAATTGAATACATCTTTGGTGAATCCTATCTATTATATAAACTGATGGCAGTTTAATTTTGTCTCGCTATGATATGGAAAAGGTCTGAAGCATTTCAAGAAGTTTTTGGTTACAGCTTAGTCCAGTAGAGTTCTACAGTGCATGAATAAGTTGCCTCTTATAAACACTAGGGATGAGTTCAGGCATTTTTGGATCCTGGTCAGAATCCACCTGAGTGATCCCATCAGTAAGCTGTCACTGTACTTGGTCAATCATAAGCGGCAGTGGCATTCGTCACACCACAGCAGCACATATATATGTGCTACGGTTGTGTATACGGTTGGCTGCAGGATGGGGAATGCCTCAGTGGTTTATGATTGGCACAGTACAGATGACATCTTTCTGGCTGACTCGCTAAGGTGGGTTTGAACTAGGATCAGAAACATGCCTGAGATCTTTTCTAATAAACATTGGTTTAAATGAAGGGGACATTTCAGGGCTATTTGTATGATGAAGAATGTATAATAAAGAAAAATAAAATACTTGTAACTTATTGTTCACCCCACTCCTTTTAAAAGCAGAACATTTGTTAATTAAGTAATCAGAAGAAGACCTTCCCTAACAGTACTGAGGCTGCCAGTCACCCAAGCACCAGTCCAAACACTCCTGCTCTAATGAATCAGTCTAGGAGTTGTCTTTTTTTGTAATGTATTGTTGGAGGAACTTTAACAGGAGAAGGGGGCAAGGGCATGGAATACTCCAAAATGCTCACCACTTTAAATGACAGTTTTCTCCTAGAGTGAAAGTGGGTGTTGAACAGTTTAAAGCCTCACAGGTGAAGTCTTTTTGCCATCTGGTTTCCTCACTCTGATGCAGTGGCGTAGCGTGGGGGGTGCAGGGGGGGCCGGCCGCACCGGGCGCAACATCTGGGGGGGCGCATCCTCAGTGTCACTCTGTCTGTCTTACTCTGACATACATAGTTCACACACTGTCTGCGGCTGCCTCCATCTTTAGGCTGGGAGATGTCCAGCGCAGCCGCCCTATGGCTGGAATTGGTGGGTCGGGCGGGGCTGGACTGTGCATCACCTGTGCATTGGTGTAGGGTGGAGTGCCGTTGAAAGCCAAGCCCCGCCTATGCCGCCTCTCTTCACTGCTCAGTCAGTTTAGCAGCGAGTGAGTCAGCAGCCTGGTGCTGTTACAGAGTGGGTTTTTTTTTAATCACCTGATTAGAGCCAGAGGCAAAAGGGTGGACCCAGAGAGCAGAGCAGTGCGCCCCAAGCCCACCCAATGTGTGACAATAGCGAATGAAAATTTGCTATTGTCACACGGATCCTCCTCCTGGTCAATCAGGAAGCTGGTCCGAGACCCGCTTCCTGATTGGCCGAAAGGCGAACGCATGCCATTGGCCGAGGAGGAGGCGGGAGGACTCGAGGAGACGGCACACTGGTCTGTCTGCATTAAAAGGGGGCACAATGATCTCTCTGCATTGAAGGAGGGCATGCTGGTCATTCTGCATTGAAAGGGGGCACGCTGATCTCTCTGCATTGAAAGGGGGCACGCTGGTCATTCTGCATTGAAAGGGGGCACGCTGGTCATTCTGCATTGAAAGGGGGCACGCTGGTCATTCTGCATTGAAAGGGGGCACGCTGGTCATTCTGCATTGAAAGGAGGCACACTGGTCATTCTGCATTGAAAGGGGGCACACTGGTCTCTCTGCATTGAAAGGGGGCACACTGGTCTCTCTGCATTGAAAGGGGGCATGCTGGTCTCTCTGCATTGAAAGGGGGCACGCTGGTCTCTCTGCATGGAAAGGGGGCATGCTGGTCATTCTGCATTGAAAGGGGGCATGCTGGTCATGGTCATTCTGCATTGAAAGGGGGCACACGGGTCTCTCTGCATTGAAAGGGGGCACGCTGGTCTCTCTGCATTGAATGGGGGCACGCTGGTCATTCTGCATGGAAAGGGGGCACGCTGGTCTCTCTGCATTGAAAGGGGGCACGCTGGTCATTCTGCATTGAAAGGGGGCACGCTGGTCTCTCTGCATTGAAAGGGGGAACGCTGGTCATTCAAACTTGTATTTAGATATATTTTACTTTAATTACATCAGTATTTTCATAACAAACAATACATGTGCTTAGGGGGTAAGGGTTTCTTTAACTAATCTAGTGGAAGAGACTCGAGTGCTAAAATCCCGAGGGTTAGGGGGCGCAAATTGCCTTGCCCCGGTTGCTGACAACCCACGCTACGCCACTGCTCTGATGCAACTGCAAGTACCCAATGCAGCTTCCAGAACACTACGTGGCCACAGAGATTAGTTCAGGATCTTTACTCACAAGTCCAGAGGACAACTGCCACCTTCCAGTTTCCTCTGCATATGGTCCAGTGAGTGAGACAGCACCTTTTCAGACCAGATCCGACTCCTGTGGTTAGGTTCTCCAAAAAAACCCTGACACCACTAAGGCCTCAGGAGCAACTGTAAAGTCCATGGGCAGCCTGAGGGCAGCAGCCCCTCTGCCTCTGAAACCCTCTTGAAGAGAAGGAACCCTGTTCTCCAGTATCTCTGACTAATCATCATCATTTGAGCCAACTTATGGACACTCCTCTCTGGGGATTGGCTGGAACCTGATAAATATTCAGAATGATTGTTTTGAATCTCCTCCCTAAGCTTTGGAAGCTTCTTCTAGAGGTAGAGGGAAGCAATCAAACTCCCAGCCTGTGTAACCTTGAGCAGACCATCCCAAACCATTACTGCTCATTGGATTACAGAAGGAGCTGAAACTACATTTACTTAGTATCCTACGCTAGGAGGGTGCTACATGAGGAAAACTGATGGATGTGAGATAGTATATGGACCCTATAATTTAGCCAGAAACCCCCATTCTTTAAGCATAGAGGATTATAGTGAATAATTATATTTTTGTCTTTTACTGTTATATCTCTTCTGAGTTGTGTCCTTAAAGGGACAGTAAGAGCTATTATTCTATCATGAACTAATGAGTAACCACTTACTTAAATGGTTACAATGAAACATACACATTTTGCAGCTTTCATTGAAACTATAGTTCCTGAGCCATCAGTAATCTTTTATTTTTTGGATAGTGAGTTAGAACCACGGCGAGCTGTTTTTGTGCGGAGAAGCAATAAATGGAACTAGCAGTTCTTGGGCATATGCAGTGAGCAAACATGTCAGGCTAAATATGTAATTTAACAATGAAGTTAGGAATAATCACATAATAAAATGAGACAGACCACTAGAGACCCAAACTGCTACACTCTATGTGAGAGCTGGGGGTCAGGGTTTCCAGTGTGCTGCTGGCACAGGGCAGCTTTGTATAATTATAAAACTATCATTTTTACAGGAGCAGTGATTTTAATAATGCTTAAAGTGAAACAATAAAAATGAAAAATTCCTTTAAATATCGTGCCTAGGGGGCCCCTTAAATGTGCCTGTAAAGTAGCACATTTGTGCGATGTTTGTAGCCTGCTGCAGCAATACTGACATTTCTAGAGGAAAAAATGTAATTTAAACTTGCTCGCGGCTGTAATGTATTATCGGCTCCTGGCAATACAGATAAAAAAATGAAAAAGAAGACGTGGGGTTCCCCCTAAAATCCATACCAGACCCTTATCCGAGCACACAGCCTGGCTGACCAGGATGGTGGTGAGGGCGAGCGAGCACCCCCTCTACTGAACCATACCAGGCCACATGCCCTCAACATGGGGGGGTGGGTGCTTTGGGGCAGGGGGGGCTCTGCCCCCCATCCCAAAGCACCTTGCCCTCATGTTGATGGGGACAGGGGTCTCTTCCCGACAACCGTGGGCTGTGGTTGTGGGGGTCAAAATCTGGAATCCCCCTTTTACAAGGGGGCCCCCAGATCTCACCCCCCATGTGAATGGATATCGGGTACATCGTACCCCTACCCATTCACCAAAAAAGTGTACAAAAAAATAAAGACAAAAGCCAGTTTTGGAAAAGCACCTTGCCCCCATGTTGATGGGGACAGGGGTCTCTTCCCGACAACCGTGGGCTGTGGTTGTGGGGGTCTGCAGGGGGAGGCTTATCAAAATCTGGAATCCCCCTTTTACAAGGGGGCCCCCAGATCTCACCTCCCATGTGAATGGATATCGGGTACATCGTACCCCTAACCCATTCACCAAAAAAGTGTACAGAAAAAATAAAGACAAAAGCCAGTTTTGGAAAAGTCCTTTATTAAAAAAGAAAAAAAAAATTGTGTCCCCTGATGATCAGTCGCCTGCCTGCCCGAAAAGTAGAAAAAAAAAAAAAAGAAGCTCCTGCTTCTACGGATGCTTCCTGCACTATGAGCTGTTTTGGGTTTGACAGCTCTTTTATAGGGATCTGACGTCATGAGCAGCCCCACAATGCACTGCTCAGGTGAAGAAAATAAATTACCAAAGTTATGTAATTTATTCACTGCACCTGAGCAGTGCATTGTGGGGTGGCTTGTTACGTCAGATCCCTATAAAAGAGCTGTCAAACTCAAAACAGCTCATAGCACGGAAGGCGTCCAGAGAAGCAGGAGCTTCTTCTTTTTTTTTTTCTATTTTTCGGGCTGGCGACTGATCATCGGGGGACACTATTTTTTAATTTTTAATGAAGGACTTTTCCAAAACTGGCTTTTGTCTTTATTTTTTTGTACACTTTTTTGGTGAATGGGTAGGGGTACGATGTACCCGATATCCATTCACATAGGAGGGGGGGCCTGGATCTGGGGGCCCTTTTGTTAAAGGGGGCTTCCAGATTCCGATAAGCCTAACTTTTCTTTGTAAAATTAGACATAACTTGATTATAGAAGGGATTTCGTTTGGGAAAATTCAACATAAAATCTCTGCTTATGCAGATGATTTGATGTTTTCATTGTCAAAACCGGTTATTTCACTCCCGAACTTACTGAAAGAATTTGAATAGGTCAGCCAAAGCAGGATTATGTGGTGAGCCATAATGGTAGTCCCTTGAAGTTTCCTGTGGGCAACCACTGGGAGGGATCACATCAATTCTTCAAGGGGTGCCAAGATTAATTTTTTTATTGGGGAGTACAGACCAGCCCCACTTGCTCTGGTTGCCTTCTAGTTGCTCTGTGTTGGGTCTCGTAAACCTGAAGTACCTTGAGCCATACCATCGCAGGACACAGCCACAGGCCCACTGGCCTGAATGCCCATAATTTGGTAGCAGGTGGGGCAACTCCAAGTCTTTTAAGGCATTCATGCCCAGCACTTTGGGCACTGCGGGGTTAACTGGGCTGCTGGTCACAACTACGCTGACCCTCTCTACCTAATGGTGTTTGGTTTGTATCCTGACCCAGTTGATGCCCTTATCCAGAATGAAGAGATTATTGGCTACTTGGAGGGACAGCCGGCAGGGGTCCATTTGCTCCTGTGTTCCAAACCTTTGTATATAGAAATCATATTCCATGACACTGACCTCTGACAGGGTGTCCACCAAACATATAACTTCCTGCCCATTGACCAGAACTGAAACCATTGGACTGGGAGCAACCATTACATCAAACTTGTTGGGACTTTGGATCATCCGGGGTTGTCTATGCAGGAGTCAGTAGTTTAACAATGGTCTGGATGCGTTTCCGTCTCCAGACTGCCCACAGTTCTTGGAAATGTGTCCATAACAGCTGCACTGCCAGCATTTCTGGGCATCCTTGGGGTCCCTGTGCAATGGATTCTCACCCCTATGGGGCTGGGGTGAGTCCTTTTTATAGGAGGCTATCTTCTGTTTAAAAGCGGCCACATCCTGAGCTAGCTTGGTTAGTGCTGTTTGCATGGCTGACAGGGGTGAAGGTGCCAGGGCCTCCTCCTTGGGATATGCTGGTTCAAACTTCTTCGCTACCATGACTGTGGCATCCGCCTTTTCTTGTTCCTATCCAACCATTTCCGCCACTGCGTTATGGAAGGAAATGGTCAGTTTCACCTTTACCTTCTCCAGCAGTGCCCTCCAGACTGAGCCTGGGCCACAAACTTCCCTGTTCTCGAGTTGACACCAGGGGTTCTGCATGGCTACTGCATAGTGGGTGGGGGTGTCGATCTCCTGCTGTTTTCTGAGGAGTAACCTTTGCTGCAGCTCTGGCAGTGGTGGCTTCTCTCCAAGCAGGGGCTCTCCAGGTGTGACACGACCTGTTCCAGAGTAGCTTGCTTGGGCTCTGGCATTGGCTTCTAAAGCTTTAACAGCCAGCTCCACCACCAGCCAGGCTGGAACCTGATACAGGTGAGCTGCACTCTCTAGTTTCTCCTCCCACTCTGCCAGAGGAATATTAGAGCCATTGAACTTTGCTATAAGGGCTAAGGCCGATCCTAGCAGAGCCATGCTGGAGCCCAATCCCCCTTCTGCACTCGCTGTAAGGGACATATACTGCGATGTAAGGGACATATCCTAAGTGTAAGTGGGGGGAAGCACATGTGGCAGCAGTAATTCACACAGACAAGTGCAGTAGAAAACTTTTACTGATGTAAACCAACGACAGTTCACAACAACCTGGAGGGACATCTGCCCAACTGGGTACACTCACGAATACCAAAAATTTGAAGATATGAATGGTACTCATTGGAAATCATGCAGTATGACGTGTCATACGACTTTGCAGTCCCAAGTCGCAGGACAAGTCGCACAATTGTGAAAGGGGCATGGAGTCTACAAGCTATGGTGCCAATCATTGAAAACTGATCATGCCTGATCACACCTGATGTACTGATGGATATCATTTTTTGAGTCCCTAACATGCCAAGACAGTACAAATATCCACCAAATTACCCCTTTTTGGAAAGAAGACAGTCCAAGCTATTTAGTAAGAGGCAGGGTGAGTTTTTTGAAGCTGTAACTTGGCGACGTTTTATAAGCCTTTATTGGTTACAAGTTTAGAGTAACACAGGAGGTCTGGTGCTAGAATTATTGCTCTCACTCTGACGTTCGCAGCTATACCTCACATGTGTATTGTGATCACTGTTTACGCTTGCGTACGGGACTAAGGTGTGCATTCAATTTTGTACGCAAGCATGGTAGACGGGCACTTTCAATTTTTAATTTATTTATTGGCGGGACACTGGTACACTGAGGGATGTTTTTGTGCACGTGAACACTATGACAGATGTTGATCATCCACCGGCAGGCACTGACAGATATTAATGTTGCAACAGAACACTATTGCACTATTACAGATGTTTTTGTACCTTTGTACAGATGTTGATGGGACATGTACACTGTGAAAGATGTTTTGTGCACTGGTACAGATGTTTATATGGACACTTGGACAGATGTTCATGGGACAGGGACAGTGGTGATAGTGGTGCTTGGTGTACTGCGTGTGGGTGGTTGCAGTCTGTGTGATCTGTGACAGATCTCATTACTTAGACACAGAGATGTCAGCACAGGCTGCAGCATCCCCCCCCCCCCCTTAAACTGAGCGAAGAAGGTATTTAGCATTATAATTAAACAAATACACATACTGTAAAAAATTGGGGGAGCAAACCCTGAACATGTATATCTAAAGCCAGTGCAGCTATGGACCAAGCAACATGTATATTTTAAAAAGAATAGCGCAACCATGCAAAAGAAATGACTATTAAATATGGAGACAACCCATAAATAAAAATGGGGGTTTAGTCCCACCCCCCACACACATCTGTACTCTATCAGAGTCCACCATCAAGTAGATACAGGAGGAGTCCTTTGTAGTGCATTAGCACATCCATCCCAGCAAGGAGTGTTGTCTCCAAGGGTTGGAGAGGCTGGATTCACCCCTTTTATATGGATAGTGTAGGACCCACTGATAATGGGGTACTTTGACGCAGTGGTGGGCTTGAGCACGATATGTCCATATGGTGGGACTAAACCCCCATTTTTATTTATGGATTGTCTCCATATTTAATAGTCATTTCTTTTGCATGGTTGCGCTATTCTTTTTTAATATACATGTTGCTTGGTCCATAGCTGCACCGGCTTTAGATATACATGTTCAGGGTTTGCTCCCCCAATTTTTTGCTTGTTTATTATGTATTCGGTCTGACCAGACTTCTGTGGTTGAGCCTTCCATCCCCCACACACACCTGTACTCTATCAGAGTCCACCATCAAGTAGATACAGGAGGAGTCCTTTGTAGTGCATTAGCACATCCATCCCAGCAAGGAGTGTTGTCTCCAAGGGTTAGAGAGGCTGGATTCACCCCTTTTCTATGGATAGTGTAGGACCCACTGATAATGGGGTACTTTGACGCAGTGGTGGGCTTGAGCACGATATGGCCATATGGTGGGACTAAACCCCCATTTTTATTTATGGATTGTCTCCATATTTAATAGTCATTTCTTTTGCATGGTTGCGCTATTCTTTTTTAATATAAATACACATACTGTACCTAATGTTCCTAAAACAGAGAGGATAAATGTATATAATAAATGTTACTTTACAACCACTTTACCAAAGGGGAGGAGCAGCTGTAGCAGAATACTACATCAAGGCAGGAAAGGAGAGGTGGGGAGGAGATATTAACTTCATGCACACTATGGAAATGACAGGGAGAGAAGGGGGGGGGGGGAAGATTCAGAGACTTTGAGGAGAGAGCAGGATGACGGAGGGACATAATCTGACGACGCTATCATGGATCAGCAGCCATGATAAGCGTAGTCAGATTACAAAGGGGGACACAGGAGCAGGCAAGATCAACCAGGTATGTACAACATGGAAAGGGACAAACAACACTGCAAATGCACTGTTATATATCGTGCCTTAAAGGGACATTTCTTCTTTTTTTTTTTTTTTTTTTTTTTTTTTTTAGGATTACAACCACTTTAAGGTAGATCACTATAGTGAAGGGCCAAAAGAACTGTGTGTGTGTGTGTTTGGTGTGTTCTGGGGGACACGAGCTTCAACAGTCAAAGTTGGATCTCTGTCCATTCACAAGGGTCTTCTTTTTCAAGAAATAAGTTAATTTTGGCAGTTTTATAGAAGCAGTAATAGTGGTGGGTTTTGTATTGATACACGAGGAAGCAATAACACTTCCCGCTGCATTAGTAACTAGTGAAGTAGAATTACATAGAGCAAGTACTAGTTTAAAAAAACAAGCAGAAAAGCAGCCTGTGCAAATACTTGAAGCTATATTGATAGTCATGATAAGTAAGTAGTAGGTAGTGAGATCTAAGAAATGTGTCTTAATTGTCATGTGAAACCTCCACATACATTTATTCTATACTTATAACATAAGCCTTAGTGTTAAATCAATAAAACAACATATGCCATATAGTGTTATAATATAAACCAAAAAAAAAAAAAAAAGAGAAAACAAAGAGAGGAAAAAATGTATTCGTTCACATCAAAGATACAGATAAGTAGTCCAGTGTCTAGTGTAGTCCATTGTCCGTTGAATTAGTCACTTAATACCATCCACCATACTAAGAGTAGATAATCTTGAAACAAGCTTGTTTCCACTCCCCAACAGCCAGTGCTTCACCAAGTGTATTAGTGTAAATGTACTTATTAGAGCCCTACAGTCATCATCAGTATCTATCTGCAATCAATTGGCTCCAATATCCACCATATAATGTAACTGCACTGCCGTTACCTTTCAGGACTCAGGTCGCTGCCTGCTGTCTTGGTTAACAGGTGACGTCACATCCGGGTGAGGTGGAGCGCATGCCGAGTCCTGGAAGGTAACGGCAGTGTGATTACATTATATGGTGGATATTGGAGCTAATTGATTATGGATACATACTGATGATCGAACTGGTGGCGGTCTGGGCACTTTTTAATGTAAGCACATTTTATTTGAGATGCTTTTAGACATTTGCTTTTAATAAATGGTGTTACACGGTCATTCTGTTATTTGTTTTTTGGCACTTGATGATAACCATTTGGTAGAAGAATATACAGTATGCATTGGAGGAGTATACTGATATTGCAGGAGAAAGTTTGATCACCACATCTGGTCTTACTGGTGAACCAAAAAGGCTGTTTTGGTCCTTGTGACCATAGGGCTCTGGTAAGTACATTTACAATAACACACGTGGTAAAGCACTGGTTGTTGGGGAGTGGAAACAAGCTTGTTTCAACATTATCTACTCTTAGTATGGTGGATGGGATTAAGTGACTAATTCAAAGGACACTGGACTACACTAGACACTGGACTACTTATTTGCATATTTGATGTGCACAAATAGTTTTTTCTTTTTTGTTCTCTTTTATTATTTCTCAATTCTTTTGGTTAATATTGTAAAACTATATGGCATGTGTTGTTCAATGGATTTAACACTCTGTCTTATGTTAAAAGTATGTAAGAAATGTACATGTGGAGTACATGTGTGTACAATGTGTATGTGGAGTGTTCACATGACAATTAACCACTTGCTTACTGGGCACATACAGTATACTCCCATCCTGCCCAGGCTAATTTTCAACTTTTAGCGCTGTCACACTTTGAATGATAATTGCGCCGTCATGCTACACTATACCCATATGAAATTTTTATCATTTTTTTTTCCACACATATAAAGCTTTCTTTTGGTGGTATTTAATCACCACTGGGGTTTTTATTTTTTGCTAAATAAGCAAATAAAGATAGAAGATTTAAAAAAAAGCAAAAAACAGTTTTTATAGTTTGCTATAATATTTTCCAAACAGATAACTTTTATCCTTCATTGATGGGGGCTGATGAGGCTGCACTAATGGGCACTGATAGGCTGCACTGATGGGCACTGATACGGTGGCACTGATGGGCACTGGTACAATGGCACTGAAGAGCACGATAGGTGGCACTGATTGGCACTGATACAGTGGCACTGAAGGGCACTGATAGGTGGCACTGGTGGGCACTGATCAGGAGGCACTGGTGAGGCTGCACTGATAGGTGGCACTGATGGTCACTGATAGGTGGCACTGATAGGTGGCATTGGTGGGCATTGATTTGCAGTACTGATGGGCACTGGTATGTGGCACTGGTGGGCACTGGTTAGCTGCACTGGTGGGGACAGCATGGGGCCAATGTTCCTCTTCTAATGTTCCTCAGCATGAGGAAAAAAATAAGGCTATGACCGGCTTCTGTCTACATCAATTGATCAGCTGTCATTGGCTGACAGCTGATCACACGGTAAAGGGTCGGGATCTCCCCTTTACTCGGATCTGTGATTAGCCAAGTCCCAAGGACTCAGTGAGCACGGAGCGTGATGCCCGCATGCCTCAGCGGGCACGCAGGAAGCACGAGAACGGGAGGACGTCCAGGTAGGTCCTCTTAGCATTTTAGGCCCAGGCTGTAGCCGTCTTTCAGCTATAGCGTGAGCATGATGTGGTTAAGACACATTTCTTAGATCTCACCACAATTTTTTTTTGGTTCATGTTAACAGTGCCTTGCATTATTTTGTGTTTTATATTTTTAATGTATTTTACACTTAAAGGGGCAGCTGTCACATAAAGTACACACAGTTGTGAAGGTTGGCGCTGTTCATATTTTGATCTAAAGTAGTAGATAGTGGTTATTGCTGCACAAGTGGTGATGGTAACTGCGGAATTACTAGCACAGTATCCAGCATTATCAATTTGATGAGTAAAAGATGTAGATTAGTACCTGTGGTAGTTGTAGAAAGGGCAGCTGTAATAGTTGGTGCTGCAGTAACAGTTGATGCTACAGTTATAGATTTTGCTATAGTAGTATTAGGTGCTTTGGAAGTTGGGGAAGCTGTAGTTCTACTTGGGACCACAGTTGTTGAAGCTGCTGTGGTGGTTGGTGCTGCAGTAACTGTTGGGGCTGCAGTTGTAGATGCCGCTGTAGAAGTTAGGGCTTCTGTGGTGGTTGAAACTGCTGTAGATGTTGATGCTGCTGTAGTAGTTTGGACTTCAGTGGTAGTTGGTGCTCCTGCAGCAGTTAGGGATACTGTGGTAATTGGTGTTGCCTTAGTTGTTTGGACTGCAGTGGTAGATGGTATTGCTGTGGATGTTGCAGCTACAGTTGTAGTTGGTGTTACTGTTGTAGTTGGAGACCCAGTTGTAGTTGGAGTTTCTGTACTTGTTGAGACTGCAGTAGTGGTTGGTGCTGCTGTAGATATTGGGGTACCAGTGCTAGTTGGTGCTACTGTAGATATTGGGGTAGCAGTGCTAGTTGGTGCTGCTGTAGATATTGCGGTAGCAGTGCTAGTTAGTGCTGCTGTAGAAGGTAGGGATGATGTGGTAGTTGGTGTTGCTTTAGTTCTTTGGACTACAGTGGTAGATGGTACTGCTGGGGATGTTGTTCCTGCAGTTTTTAGGACTGCAGTGGTAGTTGGTATTGCTTTAAATGTTGTTGCTGCAATTGTAGTTGTAGCTGCTGTAGTAGTTGGGACTGAAGTGGTAGTTAGTACAGATGTTAATGTTGGACCTGCAATTGTTTCTGCAGTAGTTGTTGGGAGTACCGTGGTAGTTAATTCTGCTGTAGTAGTTAGAAATGCAGTGGTTGTTGGTGCTGCAGTAGATGTTAAAGCCACAAATGTAGTTGTTTGGACTGCAGTAGTACTTATTGTTGCTGTAGTTGTTGCTGGGACTGCAGTGGTAGTTGGTTTGGCTGCAGTTGGGGCTGCTGTAGCAGTCGATGCTGCAGTAGTGGTGGGTAATACTGTAGTAGTTGGTCCCACAGTTATTTTTATTGGGGCTGCTGTGGTATTTGGTGATGCAATACCTGTTAATGCTGTAGTTGTTGTGGGTGCTACTGTAATAGTTAGGGCTGCTGTGGTTGTTTTTCCTGCTGTCGTTGTTGGGGTTGCAGTAGTAGTGGGTGCTACTGTAGCAGTTGGAGCTTCAGCTGTAGTTGAAGCTTCTGTCATTGTTGGGATTGCAGAGGTAGTTTTTGCTGTTGTAGTTGTTTTTGCAGTAGTAGTGGGTGCTAATATATTAGTTGGAGACCCAGTTATAGTTGGAGTCTCTGTATCTGTTAGGACTACAATGGTAGTTGGTGTTGCTGTAGTTGTTGGGGTTGCTGTGGTTGTTGGGGTTGCTGTGGTAGTTGGTGTTGCTATAGTTGTTGGGGTTGCTGCGGTAGTTGATGTTGCTGTAGTTGTTGGGGTTGCTGTGGTATTTGTTGTTGCTGTAGTTGTTGGGGTTGCTGTGGTAGTCGGTTTTGCTGTAGTTGTTGGGGTTGCTGTGGTAGATGGTGTTGCTGTAGTTGTTGAGGCTGCTGTGGTAGTTGGTGTTGCTATAGTTGTTGGGGTTGCTGTGGTAGTTGATGTTGCTGTAGTTGTTGGGGTTGCTGTGGTAGTTGGCGTTGCTGTAGTTGTTGGAGTTGCTGTGGTAGTTGGTGTTGCTGAAGTTGTTGGGGTTGCTAAGGTAGTTGGTGTTGCTATAGTTTTTGGGGTTGCCGTGGTAGTAGGTGTTGCTGTAGTTGTTGGGGTTGCTGTGGTAGTTGACTTTGCTGTAGTTGTTGGGGTTGATGTGGTAGTTGGGGTTGCTGTAGTTGTTGGGGTTGCTGTGGTAATCGGTTTTGCTGTAGTTGTTGGGGTTGCTGTGGTAGATGGTGTTGATATAGTTGTTGGGGTTGCTGTGGTAGTTGGTGTTGCTGTAGTTGTTGGGGTTGCCGTGGTATTTGTTGTTGCTGTAGTTGTTGGAGTTGCTGTGGTAGTCAGTTTTGCTGTAATTGTTGGGGTTGCTGTGGTAGATGGGGTTGCTGTAGTTGTTGGGGTTGCTGTGGTAGTTGGTGTTGCTATAGTTGTTGGGGTTGCTGTGGTAGTTGGTGTTGCTATAGTTGTTGGGGTTGCTGTGGTAGTTGGTGTTGCTGTAGTTGTTGGAGTTGCTGTGGTAGTTGGTGTTGCTGTAGTTCTTGGGGTTGCTATAGTAGTTGGTGTTGCTGTAGTTGTTGGGGTTGCTGTGGTAGACGGTGTTGCTGTAGTTGTTGGGGTTGATGTGGTAGTAGGTGTTGCTGTAGTTGTTGGGGTTGCTGTGGTAGTTGGTGTTGCTGTAGTTGTTGGGGTTGCTGTGGTAGTTGGTGTTGCTGTAGTTGTTGGGGTTGCTGTGGTAGTTGGCGTTGCTGTAGTTGTTGGGGTTGCTGTGGTAGTTGGTGTTGCTGTAGTTGTTGGGGTTGCTGTGGTAGTTTGTGTTGCTGTAGTTGTTGGGGTTGCTGTTGTAGTTGGTGTTGCTGTAGTTGTTGGGGTTGCTGTGGTAGTAGGTCTTGCTGTAGTTGTTGGGGTTGCTGTGGTAGTTGGTGTTTCTGTAGTTGTTGGGGTTGCTGTGGTAATTGGTGTTGCTGTAGTTGTTAGGGTTGCTGTGGTAGTTGGCGTTGCTGTAGTTGTTGGGGTTGCTGTGGTAGTTGGTGTTGCTGTAGCAGTTGGGGTTGCTGTGGTAGTTGGCGTTACTGTAGTTGTTGGGGTTGCTGTGGTAATTGGTGTTACTGTAGTAGTAGGTGTTGCTGTAGTAGATGGTGTTGATATAGTTGTTGGGGTTGCTGTGGTAGTTGGTGTTGCTGTAGTTGTTGGGGTTGCTGTGGTATTTGGTGTTGCTGTAGTTGTTGGAGTTGCTGTGGTAGTCAGTTTTGCTGTAATTGTTGGGGTTGCTGTGGTAGATGGGGTTGCTGTAGTTGTTGGGGTTGCTGTGGTAGTTGGTGTTGCTATAGTTGTTGGGGTTGCTGTGGTAGTTGGTGTTGCTATAGTTGTTGGGGTTGCTGTGGTAGTTGGTGTTGCTGTAGTTGTTGGAGTTGCTGTGGTAGTTGGTGTTGCTGTAGTTCTTGGGGTTGCTATAGTAGTTGGTGTTGCTGTAGTTGTTGGGGTTGCTGTGGTAGACGGTGTTGCTGTAGTTGTTGGGGTTGATGTGGTAGTAGGTGTTGCTGTAGTTGTTGGGGTTGCTGTGGTAGTTGGTGTTTCTGTAGTTGTTGGGGTTGCTGTGGTAATTGGTGTTGCTGTAGTTGTTAGGGTTGCTGTGGTAGTTGGCGTTGCTGTAGTTGTTGGGGTTGCTGTGGTAGTTGGTGTTGCTGTAGCAGTTGGGGTTGCTGTGGTAGTTGGCGTTACTGTAGTTGTTGGGGTTGCTGTGGTAATTGGTGTTACTGTAGTAGTAGGTGTTGCTGTAGTTAATAGGATTTCTGTGGTAGTAGGTGTTACTGTAGTTGTTGGGGTTGCTGTGGTAGTTGGCGTTGCTGTAGTTCTTGGGGTTGCTGTGGTAGTTGGCGTTGCTGTAGTTGTTGGGGTTGCTGTGGTAGTTGGTGTTTCTGTAGTTGTTGGGGTTGCTGTGATAGTTGGTGTTGCTGTAGTTGTTGGGGTTGCTGTGGTAGTTGGCGTTGCTGTAGTTGTTGGGGTTGCTGTGGTAGTTGATGTTGCTGTAGTTGTTCCGGTTGCTGTGGTAGTAGGTGTCGCTGTAGTCATTGGGGTTGCTGTGGTAGTAGGTCTTGCTGTAGTTGTTGGGGTTGCTGTGGTAGTTGGTGTTGCTGTCGTTGTTGGGATTGCTGTAGTTGCTGTGGTAGTGGGCATTGCTGTAGTTGTTGGGGTTGCTGTGGTAGTTGGCGTTGCTGTAGTTGTTGGGGTTGCTGTAGTAGTTGGTGTTGCTGTAGTTGTTGGGGTTGCTGTGGTAGTTGGCTTTGCTGTAGTTGTTGGGGTTTCTGTGGTAGTTGGTGTTGCTGTAGTAGTTGGGGTTGCTGTGGTAGTAGGTGTTGCTGTAGTTGTTGGGGTTGCTGTGGTAGTAGGCGTTGCTGGAGTTGTTGGGGTTGTTGTGGTAGTTGGTGTTGCTGTAGCTGTTGGGGTTGCTGTGGTAGTTGGCGTTGCTGTAGTTGTTGGGGTTGCTGTGGTAGTTGGCGTTGCTGTAGTTGTTGGAGTTGCTGTGGTAGTTGGTGTTGCTGAAGTTGTTTGGGTTGCTATGGTAGTTGGTGTTGCTATAGTTGTTGGGGTTGCCGTGGTAGTAGGTGTTGCTGTAGTTGTTGGGGTTGCTGTGGTAGATGGTGTTGCTGTAGTTGTTGGGGTTGATGTGGTAGTAGGTGTTGCTGTAGTTGTTGGGGTTGCTGTGGTAGTTGACTTTGCTGTAGTTGTTGGGGTTGCTGTGGTAGTTGGGGTTGCTTTAGTTGTTGGGGTTGCTGTGGTAATTGGTTTTGCTGTAGTTTTTGGGGTTGCTGTGGTAGATGGTGTTGATATAGTTGTTGGGGTTGCTGTGGTAGTTGGTGTTGCTGTAGTTGTTGGGGTTGCTGTGGTATTTGTTGTTGCTGTAGTTGTTGGAGTTGCTGTGGTAGTCAATTTTGCTGTAATTGTTGGGGTTGCTGTGGTAGATGGTGTTGCTGTTGTTGTTGGGGTTGCTGTGGTAGTTGGTATTGCTATAGTTGTTGGGGTTGCTGTGGTAGTTGGTGTTGCTGTAGTTGTTGGGGTTGCTGTGGTAGTTGGTGTTGCTGTATTTGTTGGAGTTGTTGTGGTAGTTGGTGTTGCTGTAGTTGTTGGGGTTGCTATAGTAGTTGGTGTTGCTGTAGTTGTTGGGGTTTCTGTGGTAGACGGTGTTGCTGTAGTTGTTGGGGTTGATGTGGTAGTAGGTGTTGCTGTAGTTGTTGGGGTTGCTGTGGTAGTTGGTGTTGCTGTAGTTGTTGGGGTTGCTGTGGTAGTTGGTGTTGCTGTAGTTGTTGGGGTTGCTGTGGTAGTTGGCGTTGCTGTAGTTGTTGGGCTTGCTGTGGTAGTTGGTGTTGCTGTAGTTGTTGGGGTTGCTGTGGTAGTTTGTTTTGCTGTAGTTGTTGGGGTTGCTGTTGTAGTAGGTCTTGCTGTAGTTGTTGGGGTTGCTGTGGTAGTTGGTGTTTCTGTAGTTGTTGGGGTTGCTGTGGTAGTTGGTGTTGCTGTAGTTGTTAGGGTTGCTGTGGTAGTTGGCGTTGCTGTAGTTGTTGGGGTTGCTGTGGTAGTTGGCATTGCTGTAGTAGTTGGGGTTGCTGTGGTAGTTGGCGTTGCTGTAGTTGTTGGGGTTGTTGTGGTAGTTGGCGTTACTGTAGTTGTTGGGGTTGCTGTGGTAGTTGGTGTTACTATAGTAGTTGGGGTTGCTGTGGTAGTAGGTGTTGCTGTAGTTAATAGGATTGCTGTGGTAGTAGGTGTTACTGTAGTTGTTGGGGTTGCTGTGGTAGTTGGCGTTGCTGTAGTTCTTGGGGTTGCTGTGGTAGTTGGCGTTGCTGTAGTTGTTGGGGTTGCTGTGGTAGTTGGTGTTTCTGTAGTTGTTGGGGTTGCTGTGATAGTTGGTGTTGCTGTAGTTGTTGGGGTTGCTGTGGTAGTTGGCGTTGCTGTAGTTGTTGGGATTGCTGTGGTAGTTGGTGTTGCTGTAGTTGTTCCAGTTGCTGTGGTAGTAGGTGTCGCTGTAGTCATTGGGGTTGCTGTGGTAGTAGGTCTTGCTGTAGTTGTTGGGGTTGCTGTGGTAGTTGGCGTTGCTGAAGTTGTTGGGGTTGCTGTGGTAGTTGGTGTTGCTGTAGTTGTTGGGGTTGCTGTGGTAGTTGGCGTTGCTGTAGTTGTTGGAGTTGCTGTGGTAGTTGGTGTTGCTGAAGTTGTTTGGGTTGCTATGGTAGTTGGTGTTGCTATAGTTGTTGGGGTTGCCGTGGTAGTAGGTGTTGCTGTAGTTGTTGGGGTTGCTGTGGTAGATGGTGTTGCTGTAGTTGTTGGGGTTGATGTGGTAGTAGGTGTTGCTGTAGTTGTTGGGGTTGCTGTGGTAGTTGACTTTGCTGTAGTTGTTGGGGTTGCTGTGGTAGTTGGGGTTGCTTTAGTTGTTGGGGTTGCTGTGGTAATTGGTTTTGCTGTAGTTTTTGGGGTTGCTGTGGTAGATGGTGTTGATATAGTTGTTGGGGTTGCTGTGGTAGTTGGTGTTGCTGTAGTTGTTGGGGTTGCTGTGGTATTTGTTGTTGCTGTAGTTGTTGGAGTTGCTGTGGTAGTCAATTTTGCTGTAATTGTTGGGGTTGCTGTGGTAGATGGTGTTGCTGTTGTTGTTGGGGTTGCTGTGGTAGTTGGTATTGCTATAGTTGTTGGGGTTGCTGTGGTAGTTGGTGTTGCTGTAGTTGTTGGGGTTGCTGTGGTAGTTGGTGTTGCTGTATTTGTTGGAGTTGTTGTGGTAGTTGGTGTTGCTGTAGTTGTTGGGGTTGCTATAGTAGTTGGTGTTGCTGTAGTTGTTGGGGTTTCTGTGGTAGACGGTGTTGCTGTAGTTGTTGGGGTTGATGTGGTAGTAGGTGTTGCTGTAGTTGTTGGGGTTGCTGTGGTAGTTGGTGTTGCTGTAGTTGTTGGGGTTGCTGTGGTAGTTGGTGTTGCTGTAGTTGTTGGGGTTGCTGTGGTAGTTGGCGTTGCTGTAGTTGTTGGGCTTGCTGTGGTAGTTGGTGTTGCTGTAGTTGTTGGGGTTGCTGTGGTAGTTTGTTTTGCTGTAGTTGTTGGGGTTGCTGTTGTAGTAGGTCTTGCTGTAGTTGTTGGGGTTGCTGTGGTAGTTGGTGTTTCTGTAGTTGTTGGGGTTGCTGTGGTAGTTGGTGTTGCTGTAGTTGTTAGGGTTGCTGTGGTAGTTGGCGTTGCTGTAGTTGTTGGGGTTGCTGTGGTAGTTGGCATTGCTGTAGTAGTTGGGGTTGCTGTGGTAGTTGGCGTTGCTGTAGTTGTTGGGGTTGTTGTGGTAGTTGGCGTTACTGTAGTTGTTGGGGTTGCTGTGGTAGTTGGTGTTACTATAGTAGTTGGGGTTGCTGTGGTAGTAGGTGTTGCTGTAGTTAATAGGATTGCTGTGGTAGTAGGTGTTACTGTAGCTGTTGGGGTTGCTGTGGTAGTTGGCGTTGCTGTAGTTCTTGGGGTTGCTGTGGTAGTTGGCGTTGCTGTAGTTGTTGGGGTTGCTGTGGTAGTTGGTGTTTCTGTAGTTGTTGGGGTTGCTGTGATAGTTGGTGTTGCTGTAGTTGTTGGGGTTGCTGTGGTAGTTGGCGTTGCTGTAGTTGTTGGGATTGCTGTGGTAGTTGGTGTTGCTGTAGTTGTTCCAGTTGCTGTGGTAGTAGGTGTCGCTGTAGTCATTGGGGTTGCTGTGGTAGTAGGTCTTGCTGTAGTTGTTGGGGTTGCTGTGGTAGTTGGTGTTGCTGTAGTTGATGGGGTTGCTGTGGTAGTTGGCGTTGCTGTATTTGTTGGGGTTGCTGTGGTAGTTGGCGTTGCTGTAGTTGTTGGGGTAGCTTTGGTAGTTGGTGTTATTGTAGTAGTTGGAGCCCCAGCTGTGGTTGGTGTAGCTGTAGTTGTTAGGACTGCAGTGGTAGTGGGTGCCATTGTAGTTGTTAGGGCAACTATGGTAGTTGGTGCAGCTGTAGAAGTTGGGACTGCAGTAGTAGTGGATGCTGCTGTAGTAGTTGGAGCCACAGATGTAGTTGTTGGAGCTGCTGTTGTAGTTAGTGCTGCTGTAGTAGTTTGGATTGCTGTAGTAGTGGGTGCTGCTGTAGTAGTTGGATTCACAGATGTAGTTGTTGGGACTGTTGTGGTAGTTGGTGCTGCTGTAGTAGTTGGGATTGCTGTGGTAGTGCCTGATGCTGTAGTAGTTGTATCCACAGATGTAGTTGTTGGAGCTGCTGTGGTAGTTGGTGCTGCTGTAGTTGTTAGGGTAGCTGTGGAAGTTGGTGCTGCTGTAGTTGGTGGGGCTACAGTAGTAGTGAGTGCTGCTGTAGTAGTTGGAGCCACAGATTTAGTAGTTTGACTTGCTGTGGTGGTTGGTGTTACTGTAGTTAATGGTACTACAGTTGCAATTATTGACACTGTAGTTGTTAAGGCAGCTGTGGTAGTTGGTGATGCTGTAGTAGTTTGCTCTGCAGTGGTAGTGGGTGTTGCTATAGTAGTAGTAATAGCAGCTTCTGAAGCAGTTGGGACTGCAGTGGTAGTTAATTGTGCTGTAGCAGTAGGGACTGCAGTGGAGGTTGGTGCCTCTGTGGTAGTTAAGGATTCTGTGGTAATTAGGGCTACTGTGGTAGTTGGTGCTCCTGTAGTAGTTGGAGCTGCGATACTAGTGGATATTGGGGTTGCTGTGGTAGTTGGTGTAGCTTTAGTTGTTGGGGTTGCTATAGTAGTTGGTGTTGCTGTAGTTGTTGGAATTGCTGTGGTAGTTGTTGTTATTGTAGTTGTTGGGGTTGCTGTGGTAGTTGGTGTTGCTGTAGTTGTTGGGGTTGCTGTGGTAGTTGGCGTTGCTGTAGTTGTTGGAGTTGCTGTGGTAGTTGGTGTTGCTGAAGTTGTTTGGGTTGCTATGGTAGTTGGTGTTGCTATAGTTGTTGGGGTTGCCGTGGTAGTAGGTGTTGCTGTAGTTGTTGGGGTTGCTGTGGTAGATGGTGTTGCTGTAGTTGTTGGGGTTGATGTGGTAGTAGGTGTTGCTGTAGTTGTTGGGGTTGCTGTGGTAGTTGACTTTGCTGTAGTTGTTGGGGTTGCTGTGGTAGTTGGGGTTGCTTTAGTTGTTGGGGTTGCTGTGGTAATTGGTTTTGCTGTAGTTTTTGGGGTTGCTGTGGTAGATGGTGTTGATATAGTTGTTGGGGTTGCTGTGGTAGTTGGTGTTGCTGTAGTTGTTGGGGTTGCTGTGGTATTTGTTGTTGCTGTAGTTGTTGGAGTTGCTGTGGTAGTCAATTTTGCTGTAATTGTTGGGGTTGCTGTGGTAGATGGTGTTGCTGTTGTTGTTGGGGTTGCTGTGGTAGTTGGTATTGCTATAGTTGTTGGGGTTGCTGTGGTAGTTGGTGTTGCTGTAGTTGTTGGGGTTGCTGTGGTAGTTGGTGTTGCTGTATTTGTTGGAGTTGTTGTGGTAGTTGGTGTTGCTGTAGTTGTTGGGGTTGCTATAGTAGTTGGTGTTGCTGTAGTTGTTGGGGTTTCTGTGGTAGACGGTGTTGCTGTAGTTGTTGGGGTTGATGTGGTAGTAGGTGTTGCTGTAGTTGTTGGGGTTGCTGTGGTAGTTGGTGTTGCTGTAGTTGTTGGGGTTGCTGTGGTAGTTGGTGTTGCTGTAGTTGTTGGGGTTGCTGTGGTAGTTGGCGTTGCTGTAGTTGTTGGGCTTGCTGTGGTAGTTGGTGTTGCTGTAGTTGTTGGGGTTGCTGTGGTAGTTTGTTTTGCTGTAGTTGTTGGGGTTGCTGTTGTAGTAGGTCTTGCTGTAGTTGTTGGGGTTGCTGTGGTAGTTGGTGTTTCTGTAGTTGTTGGGGTTGCTGTGGTAGTTGGTGTTGCTGTAGTTGTTAGGGTTGCTGTGGTAGTTGGCGTTGCTGTAGTTGTTGGGGTTGCTGTGGTAGTTGGCATTGCTGTAGTAGTTGGGGTTGCTGTGGTAGTTGGCGTTGCTGTAGTTGTTGGGGTTGTTGTGGTAGTTGGCGTTACTGTAGTTGTTGGGGTTGCTGTGGTAGTTGGTGTTACTATAGTAGTTGGGGTTGCTGTGGTAGTAGGTGTTGCTGTAGTTAATAGGATTGCTGTGGTAGTAGGTGTTACTGTAGCTGTTGGGGTTGCTGTGGTAGTTGGCGTTGCTGTAGTTCTTGGGGTTGCTGTGGTAGTTGGCGTTGCTGTAGTTGTTGGGGTTGCTGTGGTAGTTGGTGTTTCTGTAGTTGTTGGGGTTGCTGTGATAGTTGGTGTTGCTGTAGTTGTTGGGGTTGCTGTGGTAGTTGGCGTTGCTGTAGTTGTTGGGATTGCTGTGGTAGTTGGTGTTGCTGTAGTTGTTCCAGTTGCTGTGGTAGTAGGTGTCGCTGTAGTCATTGGGGTTGCTGTGGTAGTAGGTCTTGCTGTAGTTGTTGGGGTTGCTGTGGTAGTTGGTGTTGCTGTAGTTGATGGGGTTGCTGTGGTAGTTGGCGTTGCTGTATTTGTTGGGGTTGCTGTGGTAGTTGGCGTTGCTGTAGTTGTTGGGGTAGCTTTGGTAGTTGGTGTTATTGTAGTAGTTGGAGCCCCAGCTGTGGTTGGTGTAGCTGTAGTTGTTAGGACTGCAGTGGTAGTGGGTGCCATTGTAGTTGTTAGGGCAACTATGGTAGTTGGTGCAGCTGTAGAAGTTGGGACTGCAGTAGTAGTGGATGCTGCTGTAGTAGTTGGAGCCACAGATGTAGTTGTTGGAGCTGCTGTTGTAGTTAGTGCTGCTGTAGTAGTTTGGATTGCTGTAGTAGTGGGTGCTGCTGTAGTAGTTGGATTCACAGATGTAGTTGTTGGGACTGTTGTGGTAGTTGGTGCTGCTGTAGTAGTTGGGATTGCTGTGGTAGTGCCTGATGCTGTAGTAGTTGTATCCACAGATGTAGTTGTTGGAGCTGCTGTGGTAGTTGGTGCTGCTGTAGTTGTTAGGGTAGCTGTGGAAGTTGGTGCTGCTGTAGTTGGTGGGGCTACAGTAGTAGTGAGTGCTGCTGTAGTAGTTGGAGCCACAGATTTAGTAGTTTGACTTGCTGTGGTGGTTGGTGTTACTGTAGTTAATGGTACTACAGTTGCAATTATTGACACTGTAGTTGTTAAGGCAGCTGTGGTAGTTGGTGATGCTGTAGTAGTTTGCTCTGCAGTGGTAGTGGGTGTTGCTATAGTAGTAGTAATAGCAGCTTCTGAAGCAGTTGGGACTGCAGTGGTAGTTAATTGTGCTGTAGTAGTAGGGACTGCAGTGGAGGTTGGTGCCTCTGTGGTAGTTAAGGATTCTGTGGTAATTAGGGCTACTGTGGTAGTTGGTGCTCCTGTAGTAGTTGGAGCTGCGATACTAGTGGATATTGGGGTTGCTGTGGTAGTTGGTGTAGCTTTAGTTGTTGGGGTTGCTATAGTAGTTGGTGTTGCTGTAGTTGTTGGAATTGCTGTGGTAGTTGTTGTTATTGTAGTTGTTGGGGTTGCTGTGGTAGTTGGTGTTGCTGTAGTTGTTGGGGTTGCTGTGGTATTTGGTGTTGCTGTAGTTGTTGGGGTTGCTGTGGTAGTTGGCGTTGCTGTAGTTGTTTGGGCTGCTGTGGTAGTCGTTGTTGCTGTAGTTGTTGGGGTTTCTGTGGTAGTTGGTGTTGCTGTAGTAGTTGGGGTTGCTGTGGTAGTAGGTGTTGCTGTAGTTGTTGGGGTTGCTGTGGTAGTAGGTGTTGCTGTAGTTGTTGGGGTTGCTGTGGTAGTTGGCGTTGCTGTAGTTGTTGGGGTTGCTGTGGTAGTTGGCGTTGCTGTAGTTGTTGGGGTTGCTGTGGTAGTTGGCGTTGCTGTAGTTGGTGGGGTTGCTGTGGTAGTAGGTGTTGCTGTAGTTGTTGGGGTTGCGGTGGTAGTAGGTGTTGCTGTAGTTGTTGGGGTTGCTGTGGTAGTTGGCGTTGCTGTAGTTGTTGGGGTTTCTGTGGTAGTTGGCGTTGCTGTAGTTGCTGGGGTAGCTGTGGTAGTTGGTATTATTGTAGAAGTTGGAGCCTCGGCTGTGGTTGGTGTAGCTGTAGTTGTTAGGACTGCAGTGGTAGTGGGTGCCATTGTAGTTGTTAGGGCAACTATGGTAGTTGGTGCAGCTGTAGAAGTTGGGATTGCAGTAGTAGTGGATGCTGCTGTAGTAGTTGGAGCCACAGATGTAGTTGTTGGAGCTGCTGTTGTAGTTAGTGCTGCTGTAGTAGTTTGGATTGCTGTAGTAGTGGGTGCTGCTGTAGTAGTTGGATCCACAGATGTAGTTGTTGGGACTGCTGTGGTAGTTGGTGCTGCTGTAGTAGTTGGGATTGCTGTAGTAGTGGGTGATGCTGAAGTAGTTGGATTCACAGATGTAGTTGTTGGAGCTGCTGTGGTAGTTGGTGCTGCTGTAGTTGTTAGGGTAGCTGTGGAAGTTGGTGCTGCTGTAGTTGGTGGGGCTACAGTAGTAGTGAGTGCTGCTGTAGTAGTTGGAGCCACAGATTTAGTAGTTTGACTTGCTGTGGTGGTTGGTGTTACTGTAGTTAATGGTACTGCAGTTGCAATTATTGACACTGTAGTTGTTAAGGCAGCTGTGGTAGTTGGTGATGCTGTAGTAGTTTGCTCTGCAGTGGTAGTGGGTGTTGCTATAGTAGTAGTAATAGCAGCTTCTGAAGCAGTTGGGACTGCAGTGGTAGTTAATTCTGCTGTAGTAGTAGGGACTGCAGTGGAGGTTGGTGCCTCTGTGGTAGTTAAGGATTCTGTGGTAATTAGGGCTACTGTGGTAGTTGGTGCTCCTGTAGTAGTTGGAGCTGCGATACTAGTGGATATTGGGGTTGCTGTGGTAGTTGGTGTTGCTTTAGTTGTTGGGGTTGCTATAGTAGTTGGTGTTGCTGTAGTTGTTGGAATTGCTGTGGTAGTTGTTGTTATTGTAGTTGTTGGGGTTGCTGTGGTAGTTGGTGTTGCTGTAGTTGTTGGGGTTGCTGTGGTATTTGGTGTTGCTGTAGTTGTTGGGGTTGCTGTGGTAGTTGGCGTTGCTGTAGTTGTTTGGGTTGCTGTGGTAGTCTTTGTTGCTGTAGTTGTTGGGGTTTCTGTGGTAGTTGGTGTTGCTGTAGTAGTTGGGGTTGCTGTGGTAGTAGGTGTTGCTGTAGTTGTTGGGGTTGCTGTGGTAGTAGGTGTTGCTGTAGTTGTTGGGGTTGCTGTGGTAGTTGGCGTTGCTGTAGTTGTTGGGGTTGCTGTGGTAGTTGGCGTTGCTGTAGTTGTTGGGGTTGCTGTGGTAGTTGGCGTTGCTGTAGTTGGTGGGGTTGCTGTGGTAGTAGGTGTTGCTGTAGTTGTTGGGGTTGCGGTGGTAGTAGGTGTTGCTGTAGTTGTTGGGGTTGCTGTGGTAGTTGGCGTTGCTGTAGTTGTTGGGGTTTCTGTGGTAGTTGGCGTTGCTGTAGTTGCTGGGGTAGCTGTGGTAGTTGGTATTATTGAAGAAGTTGGAGCCTCGGCTGTGGTTGGTGTAGCTGTAGTTGTTAGGACTGCAGTGGTAGTGGGTGCCATTGTAGTTGTTAGGGCAACTATGGTAGTTGGTGCAGCTGTAGAAGTTGGGATTGCAGTAGTAGTGGATGCTGCTGTAGTAGTTGGAGCCACAGATGTAGTTGTTGGAGCTGCTGTTGTAGTTAGTGCTGCTGTAGTAGTTTGGATTGCTGTAGTAGTGGGTGCTGCTGTAGTAGTTGGATCCACAGATGTAGTTGTTGGGACTGCTGTGGTAGTTGGTGCTGCTGTAGTAGTTGGGATTGCTGTAGTAGTGGGTGATGCTGAAGTAGTTGGATTCACAGATGTAGTTGTTGGAGCTGCTGTGGTAGTTGGTGCTGCTGTAGTTGTTAGGGTAGTTGTGGAAGTTGGTGCTGCTGTAGTTGGTGGGGCTACAGTAGTAGTGAGTGCTGCTGTAGTAGTTGGAGCCACGGATTTAGTAGTTTGATCTGCTGTGATGGTTGGTGTTCCTATAGTTGTTGGTACTGCAGTTGCAATTATTGACAGTGTAGTAGTTAGGGCTCCTGTGGTAGTTGGTGTTGCTGTATTAGTTTGCGCTGCAGTGGTAGTGGGTGTTGCCGTAGTAGTAGTAATAGCAGCTTCTGAAGTAGTTGGGACTGCAGTGGTAGTTAATTCTGCTGTAGTAGTAGGGACTGCAGTAGAGGTTGGTGCCTCTGTTGCAGTTAAAGGTTCTGTGGTTATCAGGGCTACTGTGGTAGTTGGTGCTCCTGTAGTAGTTGGAGCTGCGATACTAGTAGATGTTGAGGTTGCTGTGGTAGTTGGCATTGCTGTAGTTGTTGGGGTTGCTGTGGTAGTTGGTGTTGCTGTAGTTGTTGGGGTTGCTGTGGTAGTTGGTGTTGCTATAGTTGTTGGGGTTGCTGTGGTCATTGGTGTTGCTGTAGTTGTTGGGGTTGCTCTGGTAGTTGGTGTTGCTGTAGTTGTTGGGGTTGCTGGCGTTGCTGTAGTTGTTGGGGTTGCTGTAGTAGTTGGTGTTATTGTAGTAGTTGAAGCCTCAGCTGTGGTTGGTGTAGCTGTAGTTGTTAGGACTGCAGTGGTAGTGGGTGCCATTGTAGTTGTTAGGGCAACTATGGTAGTTGGTGCAGCTGTAGTAGTTGGGATTGCAGTAGTAGTGGATGCTGCTGTAGTAGTTGGAGCCACAGATGTAGTTGTTGGAGCTGCTTTTGTAGTTAGTGCTGCTGTAGTATTTTGGATTGCTGTAGTAGTGGGTGCTGCTGTAGTAGTTGAAGCCACAGATGTAGTTGTTGGGACTGCTGTCGTAGTTGGTGTTGCTGTAGTATTTGGGAATGCTCTAGTAGTGGGTGCTGCTGTAGTAGTTGGAGCCACTGTAGTAGTGGGTGCTGCTGTAGTTGTTAGGGTAGCTGTGGAAGTTGGTGCAGCTGTAGTTGGTGGGACTGCAGTAGTAGTGAGTGCTGCTGTAGTAGATGGAGCCACAGATTTAGTAGTTTGATCTGCTGTGATGGTTGGTGTTCCTGTAGTTGTTGGTTCTGCAGTTGCAATTATTGACACTGTAGTAGTTAGGGCTCCTGTGGTAGTTGGTGATGCTGTAGTAGTTTGCGCTGCAGTGGTAGTGGGTGTTGCCGTAGTAGTAGTAATAGCAGCTTCTGAAGTAGTTGGGACTGCAGTGGTAGTTAATTCTGCTGTAGTAGTAGGGACTGCAGTGGAGGTTGGTGCCTCTGTGGTAGTTAAGGATTCTGTGGTTATTAGGGCTACTGTGGTAGTTGGTGCTCCTGTAGTAGTTGGAGCTGCGATACTAGTGGATGTTGAGGTTGCTGTGGTAGTTGGTGTTGCTGTAGTTGTTGGGATTGCTGTGGTATTTGGTGTTGCTGTAGTTGTTGGGGTTGCTGTGGTAGTTGGTGTTGCTGTAATGGTTGGGGTTGCTTTGGTATTTGGTGTTGCTGTAGTTGTTGGGGTTGCTGTGGTAGTTGGTGTTGCTGTAGTTGTTGGGGTTGCTGTGGTAGTTGGTGTTGCTGTAATGGTTGGGGTTGCTGTGGTAGTTGGTGTTGCTGTAGTTGTTGGGGTTGCTGTGGTAGTTGGTGTTGCTGTAGTTGTTGGGGTTGCTGTGGTAGTTGGTGTTGCTGTAGTTGTTGGGGTTGCTGTGGTAGTAGGTCTTGCTATAGTTGTTGGGGTTGCTGTGGTAGTTGGTGTTGCTGTAATGGTTGGGGTTGCTGTGGTAGTTGGTGTTGCTGTGGTTGTTGGGGTTGCTGTGGTAGTTGGTGTTGCTGTAGTTGTTGGGGTTGCTGTGGTAGTTGGTGTTATTGTAGTAGTTGGAGCCCCAGCTGTGGTTGGTGTAGCTGTAGTTGTTAGGACTGCAGTGGTAGTGGGTGCCGTTGTAGTTGTTAGGGCAACTATGGTAGTTGGTGCAGCTGTAGTAGTTGGGACTTTAGTAGTAGTGGATGCTGCTGTAGTAGTTGGAGCCACAGATGTAGTTGTTGGAGCTGCTGTTGTAGTTAGTGCTGCTGTAGTAGTTTGGATTGCTATAATAGTGGGTGCTGCTGTAGTAGTTGGAGCCACAGATGTAGTTGTTGGAGCTGCTCTGGTAGTTGGTGCTGATGTAGTTGTTAGGGTAGCTGTGGTAGTTGGTGCTGCTGTAGTTGGTGGGACTGCAGTAGTAGTGAGTGCTGCTGTAGTAGTTGGGGCCACAGATTGAGTAGTTTGACCTGCTGTGGTGGTTGGTGTTCCTGTAGTTAATGGTACTGCAGTTGCAATTATTGACACTGTAGTAGTTAAGGGTGCTGTGGTAGTTGGTGATGCTGTAGTAGTTTGCTCTGCAGTGGTAGTGGGTGTTGCTGTAGTAGTAGTAATAGCAGCTTCTGAAGCAGTTGGGACTGCAATGGTAGTTAATTCTGCTGTAGTAGTAAAGACTGCAGTGGAGGTTGGTGCCTCTGTGGTAGTTAAGGATTCTGTGGTAATTAGGGCTACTGTGGTAGTTGGTGCTGCTGTAGTAGTTGGAGCTGCAGTGATAGTTGGTGCTGCTGTAGTAGTTGGAGTTGCAGTGGTAGTGGGAGCTGCTGTTGTAATTGTTGCAGCAGCTGTAGTAGCTGGGACTGAATTGGTGGTTGGTGCTGATGTGGTAGCTAAAGCTTCTGTGGTAGTTAGGACTACTGTAGTAGTTGGGAGTGTAGTGGTAGTTGGTGCCGCTGTAGAAGTTAGGGCTGCTGTGGTAGTTAATGCTACTGTACTAGTTGGAGCCGCAGTACTAGCGGGTGCTATTGTAGTAGTTGGAGTCCCAATTGTAGTTGGTGTAGCTGTAGTAGTTAGGGCTGCTGTGGTAGTTGATTCTACTGTAGTTGAGACTGCAGTGGTAGTCGGTGCCACAGTAGTAGGTAGGGTTTCTGCAGTACTAGTGGGTGCTATTTTAGTCCCAGTTGTAGTTGGTGCTGCTGTAGTAGTTGGAGCTGTAGTTGAGTCTGCTGTAGTAGTTGGGACTGCAGTGGTAGTTGGTGCTGGTGTAGCTGCTTGAACTGCAGTGGTAGTTGATTCTGCTGTAGTAGTTGGGGCTGCTGTGGTAGTTAAGGCTTCTGTGATAGTTAGGGCTACTGTTGTTGTTGGTTCTCCTGTAGTAGTTGTAGCCCCAGTTGTACTTGGTGTAGCTGTAGTTGTTGAAACTGCAGTGGTAGTTGTTGCCACTGTAGAAGTTAGGTTTGCTGTGATAGTTGGTGCTGCTGTAGTAGTTGTGGCTGCAGAACTAGTGGGTGCTATTGTAGTCCCAGTTGTAGTTTCAGCTGCTGTAGTAGTTGGAACTGCAGTGGTTATTGGTGCTGTTGTAGCTGCTTGAGCTGCAGTGATAGTCGATTCCGCTGTAGTAGTTAAGGCTTCTGTGGTAGTTAGGGGTACTGTGTTGTTTGGGGCTCTTGTAGTAGTTGGAGCCCCAGTTGTAGTTATTGTAGTTGTTGGGGCTGTTGTGGTAGTTGGTGCTGCTGAAGTAGTTGGAGCTGCAGTGGTAGATGGCGCTGCTGTAGTAGTTGGGGCTGCAGTGGTAGATGGCGCTGCTGTAGTAGTTGGGGCTGCAGTGGCAGTGAGAGCTGCTGTAGTAATAGTTGCAGATGTTGTAGTAACTGAGACTGCAGTGGTGGCTGGTGCTGATGTGGTACCTAAGGCTTCTGTGGTAGTTAGGGCTGCTGTGGTAGTTGATGCTACTGTAGTAGTTGGAGCTGCAGTACTGGTGGGTGCTATTGTAGTAGTTGGAGTCCCAGTTGTACTTGGTGTAGCTGTAATAGTTAGGGCTGCTGTGGTAGTTGATGCTGCTGTAGTTGTTGGAAATGCAGTGGTAGTTGATTCTAATGTAGTAGTTGAGACTGAAGTGGTAGTTGGTGCCACTGCAGTAGTTAGGGCTGCTGTTGTAGTTGGTGCTGCAGTGGTAGTGGGAGCTGCTGTAGTAGTAGTTGCAGCTACTGTAGTCATTGGGACTGCAGTGGTGGTTGGTGCTGATGTGGTAGCTAAGGCCTCTGTGGTAGCTAAGGCCTCTGTAGTAGTTGGGAGTGGAGTGGTAGTTGTTGCCGCTATAGTAGTTAGGGCTGCTGTGGTAGTTGATGCTACTGTAGTAGTTAGAGCTGCAGTACTAGTGGGTGCTATTGTAGTAGTTGCACCCCCAGTTGTTGTTGTTGGTGTATCTGTAGTTGTTGAGGCTGCTGTAGTTGTTGGAAATGCAGTGGTAGTTGATTCTACTATAGTAGATGAGACTGCAGTGATGGATGGTGCCAATGTAGTAGTTAGGGTTGCTGTAGTAGTTGGGCCTGCTGTGGTAGTTAAGGCTTCTGTGGTTGTTAGAGCTACTGTGGTAGTTGGTGCTCCTGTAGTAGTTGGAGCCCCAGTTGTAGTTGTTGTAGCTGTAGTTGTTGGGTCTGTAGCGGTAGTTGTAGCTGTAATTGTTAGAGATTCAGCGGTAGATGGTGTATCTGTTGTAGTTGGAGCTGCAGTGGTAGTTGGTGCTGCTGTAGTAGTTGGAGATGCAGCGGTAGATGGTGTAGCTGTTGTAGTTGGAGCTGCAGTAGTAGTTGGTGCTGCTGTAGTAGTTGGAGCTGCAGTGGTAGTTGGTGCTGCTGTAGTAGTTGGGGATGCAGTGGTAGTTGGTGCTGCTGTAGTAGTTGGAGCTGCAGTGGTAGTTGGTGCTGCTAAAGTAGTTGGGGCTGTAGTGGTAGTAGGAGCTAATGTAGTAGTAGTTGCAGCTGCTGTAGTAGTTGGGGCTGCTGTGGTAGTTAAGGCTTCTGTGGTAGCTAGGGCTACTGTGGTAGTTGGTGCTCCTGTAGTAGTTGGAGCTCCAGTTGTAGTTGGTGTAGCTGTAGTTCTTGGGGCTGTTGTGGTAGTTTGTGTAGCTGTAATTGTTAAAGTTGCAGTGGTAGTTGGTGCTGCTGTAGTAGTTGGGGCTGTAGTGGTAGTAGGAGCTGCTGTAGTAGTAGTTGCAGCTGCTGTAGTAGTTTGGACTTCAGTGGTAGTTAGTGCTGTTGTAGCTGCAGTGGTAGTTGATTCTGTTGTAGTAGTTGGGGCTACTGTGGTAGTTAAGGCTTCTGTGGTAGCTAGGGCTACTGTAGTAGTTGGAGCTGCAGTCATAGTTGGTGCTGCAGTGGTAGTGGAAGCTGCTGTTGTAATAGTTGCAGCTGCTGTATTAGTTGGGACTGAAGTGGTGATTGGTGCTGATGTGGTAGCTAAGGCTTCTGTGGTAGTTAGGGCTACTATAGCAGTTGGTGCCGCTGTAGTAGTTAGGGTTTCTGTGGTAGTTGATGCTACTGTAGTAGTTGGAGCTGCTGTACTAGTGGGTGCTATTGTAGTAGTTGGAGTCCCAGTTGTAGTTGGTGTAGCTGTATTAGTTAGGGCTGCTGAAGTAGTTGATTCTACTGTAGTAGTTGAGACTGCAGTGGTAGTTGGTGCCAATGTAGTAGTTAGGATTGCTGCGGTACTAGTCAGTGCTATTGTAGTCCCAGTTGTAGTTGGTGCAGCTGTTGTTGTTGGTGCTGCTGTAGTAGTTGGAGCTGTATTTGTAGTTGCAGCTGCTGTAGTAGTTGGGACTGCAGTGGTAGTTGGTGCTGTTGTAGCTGCTTGAGCTGCAGTTGACTCTGCTGTAGTAGTTGGGGCTGCTGCGGTAGTTAGGGCTACTCTAGTGGTTGGAGCCCCAGTTGTAGTTGGTGTAGCTGTAGTTGTTGGGGCTGTAGTGGTAGATGGTGTAGCTGTAGTGGTTGGAGCCCCAGTTGTAGTTGGTGTAGCTGTAGTTGTTGGGGCTGTAGTGGTAGATGGTGCTGCAGTAGTAGTTGAAGCTGCAGTTGCAGGGGAAGCTGAAACAAAATAATTGATGTTAGTTTATATCTTGTGAATATACCAGTGTACAGCTAAACACATATTTATTTGTCAGTAAATGTGACATTCCCAAAACATTTACAGCACCAGAAAGATCCAGTGTTTAGTAAATGTCCTATTCAATGTTCTGTATATAGAGGTGTGTCTGCTCATTCATACAGAGGGGATCCTATTGTACAGAGGTAGAGACTTTGCATTTAGCTAATGACTGCTCACAGTGAATAAAGTGATCCGGTGCTCTCTTTAATCTGTTGCATGCAAACATTTTTTTTCTTTTATTTAAATGTTGTACATGGTTGGGTATTCAATGTGACTGAAAATTGACTATATTATATGAAGGGTCCATACAGTATATTATGATGTTGCTTGTCTTTACTGCACCATACCACTGCATTAAAAAAAATAAAAATAATACTGCATATTTAAAATGTACAAGAAATGGGCAATTTGGGACTTTATATGAGAACTGGCGAGCACTGCACAGTGTCTCCATCCCTGTCAATTGAAAAACAAGATGGGATAAATTAGGGTGTGTGAAAAACAGCTGATCCCCAGTTTGAAATACTTACCCACCAGTCTGCTAACAAACCAAAATAAACCTGTCTAACAAATAAGTTAAAAGCAGGAGTTTAGTTAACACATATTTGCAAATGCATGCGGAAGCTGCAAGGCCAGCGACAAGGCATCCTGCGTTCTTGCAGAACCTAACACTAAATAACACTACTCAACCTGAGTGTCCAAGTGTCTTCACAAAGGGAAGAACATGCTTGCTAATAGGTGGATTGGAAACAGATGGGATTGGAGACCGCCCAATCCTCCCCCACCTGCTCCAATCCACGACTGGCAACGAAAAACGCATGGCTGCACAAAAAAGCCATGGGGTGCAAACTAAATGTGATCAGCTGGGAGACACACACCCCCATCCCTTTAGTAAAGATGTTATAGGCAAATGAGGACTTTGAGTGAGACACCCGCCTGTAAAGCAAGCGTCTCCATCCCTAGTAGGATACAAGAAATGGGCAATTTGGGACTTTATATGAGAACTGGCGAGCACTGCACAGTGTCTCCATCCCTGTCAATTGAAAAACAAGATGGGATAAATGAGGGTGTGTGAAAAACAGCCGATCCCCAGTTTGAAATACTTACCCACCAGTCAGTTTTTATTTAAAATGTACAGCAGTGTGCTTTACAAATGTGTAATAAGCTTGGTCGCATGACCTACCAAAGCCCCCTTCTCCAATCATGAAGTCTCTTCACAGCGCAATGCAGAAGAAAACACAATGGATGGTAGTGTCATTGATGACCATGCCTATAAGGCATCACACACTTTATATGTCTCACCAGTGGGGATTAGTGCATATCATATCTTATGGTACGTAAAACATTGAAAATAATATCAATTTGAAAAAAAAAAAAATGACAGCACTGCCCCTGTGTTAAACAGTAATTCATTAAACCTGATAATAAACCACTCTTATAAACTCCTATGAAGCAATACTACAATATTATTAGTGCTCAAAAAATGATGAAGCGTTCCATGCTTATTGAATAAAGTGTCTTTATGTATTGGTGAATCTTACATAGTTACATAATTAGTCAGGTTGAAAAAAAGGCACAAGAGGGGGCGGATCCGGCAGCCGGAGCGGATGGAAGCGTGATCCTTCTGCTCTGCATTTCGGGTTCCACACAGCTATAATCAGTGGCTTTTAGCCTCACAGCCTCACATACACAAGTGGAACCCCATGGCTACGGCGGGGAAGCGCAAGGAGAGGGAGAAACCAAAAAAACTGACCGAATTCTTTTCTCCAGTGGCGGGCCGCATTAGGCAAGATGGCGTCAGTGTCCGGAACAACAGCATGTCTCTTTAAAGACCCAGCGGCAATCATCCGTCCCCATCAGGGCCAGCTGGGGGTGAGTCTGACGATGCACAGCATCCACCGCCATCCTCCCCTTCTGCAAGCCCAGTTAAGCAGAAGATGAGACTCGACTCTCTGGGCCCCACGAGTCTGTTAACCCTAATGATTCTGTTAGTGAGGAGATGGAGGACACTAATGAATGCGGCCTAAAATTGGATGCCTTCCACACTACAGGGCAAACTATTACGGATAGCACCATGAAAGATATGCTACAGACATTAAGGGGGCCCTCCAAAAAGACATAGAAACCTTTATGAAATCTACTAATAAGAAGTTATCCATAATTGAGGACAGAGTGGATTTTGTTGAAAAAAAAAAAAATGGATGAATTTACAGGAGCGCATTATGAGCTGGTTGATGTCCATTTTGAGCTAGGAGATGAGCTTAAGCAGCTCAAACCTAAAGTGGCGGATATAGAAGACAGATCCCGCAGAAACAATATTAAGTTCAGGGGGGTGCCAGAAACTGTGAAACCAGCAGACCTCACACCTTATCTGCAGCAACTAATGTTAAAAACCCTGACAGGCCTCACAGCAGCATATGTGATCATTGACAGGGCCCACAGGCTACCAAAACCAGCCCACATCCCTGATTCAGTACCCAGAGATGTGATAGCTATCCATTTCTACCATATCAAAGACCAGCTTAAGAGATTCTCCAGGCAAAACGCATCTCTTCCTGACCCGTATGCAGGAATCGCGCTCTATACTGATCTCTCTCACGCAACGCTTGCTGCTCGCAACAACCTGATTTCCATAGCTAAAATCCTGAGGAATCACAAAATTCTGTACAAGTTGGGATTCCCTGCAAAACTGTCAGTCACCGTGAATAATGCTTCTCACACGATCAACTCCCTAGCCAGAGGTCTTGAATTACTGGGGCAATGGGGCCTACTCCCACGGGATGAAAGTCCCAAGATCACGGCTCCCAGATCTGGAGGCAGATCTGGTACCAGTAGACCGGCCTGATGTACCTGATCCGTACCTTCACCTGGTTAATACTTACATATGGAATGAGTATATTACTGCTCCTTTTCTTGCAATTTAAAGGCGGCTGAAGCCCTTGGACCCGGGCGCGGCTCAAGTTTTCCACACCCCACAGTTAATTGCGAGATTGCTCACATTCTGATAAACACGTTTGACCATTCTACAGATGCAAACCCTGCAGCAATATTACCAGCATTGTTGGCCGGTTGTTATGGCCTTGTTAACTGTGAGCCATTGACTTTTACCCTGTCTTTCCTTCCCTTATTCCTTATTCCTACCACTAGAGGGAGCCAAAGCACTTCGGATCATTGTCATGTCACTTAAGCTGATGTCTTTCAAGGTCAGAGGCCTGAACCACCCAGCAAAGAGGAGAAATCTTTGGAAAACTGCCCTGGACACTGGCTGCGATATCATCTGCATTCAAGAGACTCACTTCTGCAAGGACAACGCACCTAAATTCTCACACCCAAAATTTCCGTATGTATTCGCAGCGTGCAACCAAATTAAATGCAATGGAACTTTAATTGCGATAAGGGACACAGTGTCTTTCAAATTAATCAGCGAACAGTATGATGAGATGGGCAGATATGTTCTGTTGGTAGCTGAGATAACTGGGTCTCCCTATACCTCGCTGAACATATATGCACCAACAAAAAGCCAGTTAAATTCATTAAGAAAATGTTACAATAGTAACAAGAAGGGCTCTCTGATTGTTTGTGGGGGTTTTAATGCTGTTATGTATTCTGACATTGATTATTCTTCAGTGGGGAGGAGACGCAGGCCGAATATAGGTCCTTTCTGTTATGGAGAGGGCCTGTATGACCCCTGGAGATGTCTCCACTCCACTGAAAAACACTACTCATATTACTCAGGGGTACATGGTAGTTATTCTAGAATAGATTTTTTTCCTGACAGATAAATGTACTCTCCAAAAAATAACTAAGGCCCATATCCACTCCATCACATGGTCTGACCATGCCCCAATCACCATAGAAATGGAGGTTCACACCAGTATGGTACACAGACCCCTCTTGCGTAACAACACGTACATTCTGTCCGACCCACAATATAGTGAAGAACTAAATAAGAAGGTAACAGACTACTTTGACATCAATAATGACGGCTCTTGTTCTCCTACTACAGTCTGGTGCGCTCACAAGGCTGTGGCTAGGGGTCTTCTCATTCAACAAGCAGCTAGGGATAAAAAGAAAAAAACTCAGCATATTCAATCACTGCAGGAGGAAATCACTAACCTAGAATGCCAGCACAAACAATCCCCTGCAGGGAGCGCAGAGATTCTCAACAAACTCACCGCTTTGAGGTTAGAACTTAAAAGAACATTGGTAGCTGACTATGACTTTCACTACAAACGGTTGCGGGTGTCGTGGTACTCTAATAGCAATAAAGCGGGGAAGCTACTAGCTTCCCAGCTTAAGCAGAGACGTATTAAGGCACGAAAACACCATATCAAACACCACCGGACGAATGCAGTCGTTAGCAATCCCAATGATATTGCAGCAGTGTTTAGGGACTACTATGCATCCCTCTACAACCTTGCTGAATCTGACCCTTCCAATGAACCCTCCCCATCAGCCATTCAGCAATTCCTTGACACGCTGAACCTCCCAGGTTTGGACACCTCCACGCTTCAGGTGATTATTGCCCCGATATCCCAAGAAGAAATAATTTCAGTGATAAAATCTCTACCTCTCCACAAATCCCCAGGGATTGACGGCTTTTCCGCGGAGTACTACAAAACATTCCCCCACCTTTTAGCCCCCCCATCTATCCAGAGTTTTCAACGCCGCCTTTTCCACTGGTGCATTCCCTAAGGAAATGCTGGAAGCGGTGATAATCACAATCCCCAAACCAGGCAAAACTCCGGACTCACCCCAGAACTTTAGACCCATTTCCCTTCTAAATGTTGACATAAAAATGTATGCTAAAGTGCTGGCTAATAGACTGCTCCAGATTACTCTGTCACTTATAGGATTAGACCAAGTGGGCTTTGTCAAAGGTAGGCAGGAACCTGATGGTACTAGGCGTATCGTCAATCTCCTTTCGTACATAGAGCTTCATCATACCCCATCAGTGCTGTTGGCGCTTGACACCGAAAAAGCGTTTGACAGAGTCCACTGGAGGTATCTATCTGCCACTCTTGCAAAATTTGGGTTCCAGGGCAATATTTACTTGGCCATCATGGCATTATATTCCACACCGTCGGCCAGAGTATATACAGATGGTCTGCTTTCGCAAAGCTTTAGTCTCACCAATGGGACCCGTCAGGGGTGCCCACTGTCACCTGTCCTATTCTCCCTGGCTATTGAAGCTATTAGGTCACTCAGCACAAATTGGGACTATTTGCGGATGATATCATACTTACCTTATCAAACCCGGCGGTATCCCTAGTTGCAGTCCAACAATTATTAGACACCTTCAGTAAGGTCTCCATGTATAAGGTTAATAAAACAAAATGCTCAGCCCTACCTGTCTGTATACCCAAAAGTCACACAGTTAAATTCCCCCTATTCCCGACCATTGCAGCTACCATTACAGCATGGAAGAGATTTTTCAAGTGCAAATTTGGGGACATGAGGTGCAAGTCGCTCTCCATTCCCTTAGCAGTTTACCCCTTTCTGATTCTGGGGATATCCGTAACCCTCTGGAAGAAGCAAGGGATAAACTTTCCTTCGGTCACTATCCCGCAGCCCAGCGTGCTGGACAGTTTTACCCTTCACCAGATAAATTCCTTTAAAAAGTCCAATCCTTTCCCCTCTTTCTGCATGCCACTTCCAATATGGAAATACCTCCTTAATAACCTGGATCACAAATTCAAAGGCATCTCCCTTTTTTTATAAAATCTTTCATCAGCACACAATCTCTCGCAAATCCCAGCCCATGCTAAAATGGGAACAAGATTTAGGCCAAGTGTTTCACATAGCCCAATGGTTGACCGCCCTCAAGATTAATGCTTATGCTTCTACATGTGTTGATCATTGGGACAACTCAGCTCAAAAGATACTACACAGGTACTATATGACCCACTCCAGATTACATGTGATGGACTCAAGTATTTCACCTCTATGTTGGCGAGAATGTCAGGAAAGAGGGAATCTACTCCATGTTCTCTGGGCCTGCTCGAAGGTCCAACCGCTTTGGCGGGAAGTCTTCTCTTTGATTTCACTCATAACTGGGAAACCATGCACCTTGAACCCAGCACTGGCTCTATTGAGCATAGGTATAGACGATCTCCCTCCCTACAGTAGAACTGTGGTCGCACACATCTTGTTTGCCACCAGAATAGCTATAGCCACACACTGGCAAACTCTCACAATCCCTAGCCTTTCAGAAGTCAAAAAGAGAGTGTATTCCCAATGTGAAATGGAAAGAATGCTAGCTTATAAGGACAGAAGGGCCAAAATGTTCCATAAGAAATGGGACACCTGGCTCAATGTAACCTCTGATATTGATTAATGGTTGGTGTAAGTTTGACTTGAACCCCTCAGGCTCTCTTTTAATAGCCTGACATGGCAATGGTTCTTGTACGGTCTAACTCCTCTAGTGGTAGTGACCCCTCCCCCCCCCTGCTTTCTCCCTCTTCCGTCCCAGCCCCTCATGACTACTCCCATCATTCCGGTTATCATTGGTTCAGTAGTAACCCTCCTTACAAGGTTGTCTGCCTATATCAGGATCTCTCGGAGCTACAGTATAATATTGGTTTGGGCCAAATTTAAGCTTGGACAGGGAGACGAGCTGTGGCAAGCCTGCTCCCCTCACAGCACATTTCAGAGGTACTCGGTCACAGTATGATCCCTTTGGGGTGACGGGTATCTCTCTAACAACAATACCCCTCCTAGCATATCTCTCTGAGTTATATGTGGTTCAGATGAATGTTTTGAGGGTGTCAGTTCATAGGAGTAGCAACGTCTTTATAGAGAATACACTGCTTTCTATGGTGACCACTAGTATTATGATGTTTACATGTCCAATGACAACTTTTTATATGGTTACTCTTGTTATGTAACTTGTACAGGATATTGATGGATGGCAATGTATTACTTTTACTGTACTTGTCTTTTTTACCTCAATAAAAGTTTTTTGGATAAAAAGAAAAAAATGGCACAAGTCCATCTGGCTCAACCAATAAAAACAAAAACAATATAAAAAACAAAATACAGTAAAAAAAATAAAAAAACAGTATAAAAAACAGTAAATCTTGTTCCAGTGAGGTGTCACAAAGACGTGCTCCCCTCCTTTGCTCCCCTACTCACCAGTAGATGTAATCAGGTACTAATAGTGTACCAGTGTGTGGTCTCTCCTTCACTCCTCCTCCACTTCTTTCAATATAATCTCCAGGCACCAATATATGGCTTTCCCAATCGAACAGGTGCTGAATGTGGGTATGGGGTTTCCCCTTTACTCTTCCAATATAGTGTCCAGACTCAAGTCAGCATATATTTCATGTGGAAAACTCCTAAAGACGCCAAGTGGAAGGGGTGAAATGTACGTCAAGCAAGAATAGCCAGTGACTTTTTTTACAGCCGACCCGCACGCCGAGTTTGGAGTGGTACACGTACTTTTATGAATCTATGGTAATGTAAGTGCAATTGCGTTTTAGAGTAGAAGTCCAGCCTAACACTTAAATCTCCACATCTACAGACCTCAATAATCTAACACTAACCTATATAGCCCAGTTAAGAAGAAATCAGTATACCCACCTTTTTTTAAGCCAATCCAATCCTGTCTCCAGAGGTGGAAGCTCTGCAGAGGACACTGTCAACGACTGTTAAGTTTGTATTTTATGTGAGATTATATTTTTGTGTCACCCACATCTAACTATTTATTGTGAATACATGTCTTGTGAATAAATATATATATTCCCTATTTTAGTCTGTATTCACTATGATTGGTATATGTTGTTAAAAAGAAATTAATCAATTAAAAAGAACTCATTATAATTAGGGATGATCGAACGGTTCGGGTCAACCATCGGTTCGACCAGAACATTGGATGTTCGATATTCGGCCGAATATCAAACTTTTTGCGGCAAAAGTTCGGTATTCGGCCACCAGAACCGCCCAAAATGCACTGGGACAGGAACTGGTCTTTAAAAGCCCGTGATTGGCCCAGAAACGTCTGCAAAAGCCAATGAGGGAGCTGGAGTCTCCTAGGAACGTGATTGGAGTGACTACGGGGACCAGAGGCCAATCAGGAGTGAATACGCCCCACACCATATAAGATGGCCCCGCCTAACCCCTAGCACAGTTATCCAGATCCTGTTGAAGAGAGTTGAAGCAGTTCTCTGACTCCTGCTTTGCTACACTACATTTCCTACATATCGAGTGGTTCTAAAGCTCCATATAGCATAATTGTATTTAGCTTACAGCCAGTGTAGTTAGATACAGCGATCGTGCTGGTTCTTAGAGTTACAAAAAAAAAAAAACTTAAGGGACAGTGTCAGTCTTCTGCTGTATGGAGCTTTCTATTTAGTGGAAAGGGATATCTAGTGTAGTTAGGGAATTTTGTACTATATTAGTTATATTTAATAATTGAGTTTCTGTAGGGAAAGTGTGAGGGTTCTGTTTAGTGAGCACGTGGCACAGTGCTGCTGTATCACAGCAGGTGTACGTGCTTGCTAGGCAGCAAAATACAGTGACAACTTAACGCCTGTTGTTCAAAGCGTTAGGTGCACTGTACAAAAGCCTTTGCAACTGTGCGTGACACGCATCTGCTGTGCTGTATCCAGCGACAACTGTGGGTCGCATAGCAGTGTGCGTTTTTCACCGCACACAGTTGCCAACGCATCAGTGACAACCTAACGCCTGTTGTTCAAAGCGTTAGGTCCACTGTGCAAAAGCCTTTGCAACTGTGCGTGACACGCATCTGCTGTGCTGTATCCAGCGACAACTGTGGGTCGCATAGCAGTGTGCGTTTTTCACCGCACACAGTTGACAACGCATCAGTGACAACATAACGCCTGTTGTTCAAAGCGTTAGGTCCACTGTGCAAAAGCCTTTGCAACTGTGCGTGACACGCATATGCTGTGCTGTATCCAGCGACAACTGTAGGTCGCATAGCAGTGTGCGTTTTTCACCGCACACAGTTGACAACGCATCAGTGACAACCTAACGCCTGTTGTTCAAAGCGTTAGGTCCACTGTGCAAAAGCCTTTGCAACTGTGCGTGACACGCATCTGCTGTGCTGTATCCAGCGACAACTGTGGGTCGCATAGCAGTGTGCGTTTTTCACCGCACACAGTTGCCAACTCATCAGTGACAACTTAACGCCTGTTGTTCAAAGCGTTAGGTCCACTGTGCAAAAGGCTTTGCTACTGTGCATGACACATCTGCTGTGCTGTATCCAGCGACAACTGTGGGTCGCATAGCAGTGTGCGTTTTTCACCGCACACAGTTGCCAACGCCTCAGGGACAAATATGCCTGGTAGACCAAGAAAAGGCATACGTGGCCCTGCTGCGGAAAGGGGCACAGCTTCTAGGGTGTCTAGAGGCAGGGGTGGACGTGGTGGTCAGTCCTCAGCCAGGCCACCATTTGGATTGTTCTCTGGCAGTGGCCAAGCTATACGTCCACAGTATGTACAGGAGGTGGTGGACTATATGACCAAACCCTCATCATCGGCATCATCTGCAACTACAGTGACCCAGGCAGAGAAAAGTGGTCAGTCTTCTGCAGTTGGCAGAACAAATACAGATAAGTCCATGTCCACCTCACGTCCTCCCTTAGACCCAACTTCAGACATGACAGAGGAGTCAGCTGAGCTGTTTGACCACAGTGTCGGCCATCTACTCCAGCCTGATGCTCAGTCCTTTATGGAGTCTGATGTTGGGTCTGAGTTTGAGGAGGAGGCAGAGCAAACAAGAGGGGAGAGCAGACGGCCCGCTCCATCTAAGGCCGCACCTGTTGTCTCCCGGGCCAGGCCTGATGCTCAGTCTTTGATGGAGTCAGATGTTGGGTCTGAGGTTGAGGAGGAGGCAGAGCAAGCAAGAGGGGAGAGCAGACGGCCCGCTCCATCTAAGGCCACACCTGTTGTCTCCCGGGCCAGGCCTGATGCTCAGTCTTTGATGGAGTCAGATGTTGGGTCTGAGGTTGAGGAGGAAGCAGAGCAAACAAGAGGGGAGAGTAGACGGCCCGCTCCATCTAAGGCCGCACCTGTTGTCTCCCAGGCCAGGCCTGATGCTCAGTCTTTGATGGAGTCAGATGTTGGGTCTGAGGTTGAGGAGGAGGCAGAGCAAGCAAGAGGGGAGAGCAGACGGCCCGCTCCATCTAAGGCCGCACCTGTTGTCTCCCGGGCCGCTATACACACCTCATCTTGCTGGGACTTTTTTGAGACATCCCATGCAGACAAAACAGTTGCGATCTGCAAGATTTGTAAGAAGGGTATAAAACGTGGCAGAAATGTCAACCACCTGGGTACAAACTGCCTAAACAGGCATTTGACAACCCACCACTCGGCCCGTTGGCAGGAGCATTTAAAGAACCCACAAAAGGGCCAAAGATTGGTCAGTAGGCCTCCTAGTCCTCCTCGCACTCCTCCTCATGCTCCACCTGCTCCACCTGCACATCAGTCTGTTCCTGGCCCTGCTATAGTCACTCGTCACCTGTTGGCAGCCTCCACTGACAGGGATGATGATATAGCAGGCAGTGTCGCATCTACCTCCAGCACACCACCAGCTGTAACATCTAGACGCCAAATTTCGATTCCACACATGCTGGAACGAAAAAAACCGTATACTCCCCGCCACCCACATGCCCAGCGTCTAAACAGTAGTTTGGCTAAACTACTGGCTCTGCAACTATTACCATTTAACCTGGTAGAGTCTGCTCCCTTCCGTGACTTCGCAAAATGTGCAGTTCCACAGTGGCAGGTGCCAAGTCGGCATTACTTTTCCCGTAAGGCCCTGCCATCCCTATACCAACATGTGGAAGGCAATGTAGTGTCGTCCCTGGCCAAGTCAGTCAGCCGTAAGATACACTTGACGGCTGACACTTGGTCAAGCAAACATGGGCAGGGACGGTACATTTCTGTCACTGCTCACTGGGTGACACTGCTTGCCAGCGGAAGGGATTGTAGCCAGGGCTCGGTGCTGCAGCCAGTGTTGCCCCCACGTCTGCAAACAGCTGGTGGTGTCGCTGATCCGGGTAGATCAATCACTTCTACCCCCTCCTGCTCCTCCTCCTCTACCTCCTCCATGCCCTCCTCTGCAGAATGGTCCTTTGAATATGATGAGGTACCACATAAACGTTCAAAGGGCTATTCTATGTCTCAGGCCAAAAGGTGTCACGCAGTGCTGCAGCTTGTGTGTCTAGGGGACAGGCAGCACACTGCCCCTCAGATTCTTGGGGCTCTGCAGGCACAGGCCCAGAGGTGGTTGACACCACGCCAGCTGCAGCCAGGGATGGTGGTTACTGATAATGGGTCAAACCTCCTGGCCGCCCTTCATCAGGGAAAGTTAACCCATGTGCCATGCCTGGCGCATGTCCTGAATCTCGTGGTACAGCGGTTTTTGAACTCGTACCTGGGAATGCAGGATGTGCTAAGGATGGCAAGAAGGGTGTGCAGTCACTTCAGGCGGTTGTACAGTGCCACTGCACGTTTGGCCGAAGTGCAGCGCGAGTTTCACCTGCCGGTACACCGCCTCATCATCTGCGACATGCCCACCCGCTGGAACTCCACCTTGGCTATGCTACAGCGCCTGTACATGCAGCAGAGGGCCCTCAATGAATACCTATGCGAGTACGGCACCAGCACTGGCTCTGCGCGCCTGGGCTTCTTTTCACCACGGCAGTGGCTTTTGATTAAGGATGCATGCGCTGTCCTCTCGCCATTTGAGGAGGCCACAAGGATGGTCAGCCGGGACAGCGCATGCATCAGTGACACCCTACCGGTACTGTTTTTGTTGGAGCACACTGCGTGGCATTATGGACAGGGCACTGGAGGCAGAGCAGCAGGAGGAAGAGGAGGACTTCCTTGCCTCTCAAGGCCCCCTTTATCCTGAGAATCCTGACCCCATTATGCCTAGCTCCCAGAGGCCCGAGCAGGATCCAGGGGTGGAAGAGGAGGAGGACGATTCTGCGGGAACTTTTGCAGGGTTTGAGGAGGAGGAGGAAGACATGCGGCAATCTGCAAGGCCTAGTTTGACTCCCTCGGGACACTTTGGAGTAGTGCGTGGCTGGGAGGAGGAGGAGCCCGCTGAAGATAATGTCTTTATGAGTGACCCCGAGGAGTCAGCTTCTCAGGCCTTCGCTAATTTGCGACGCATGGGAAACATCATGCTTCAGAGCCTGCGAAAGGACCCCAGAATCAAGGCCATTAAAGAGGCTAACCACTATTGGTTGGCCACCCTACTTGACCCCCGGTACAAGTCTAAAGTCTCTGAGCTTTTCCCATCCACCCAGAGAGTCCACAGGATCAAATCCCTTGAGGACAGTCTCAAGAGGATTCTGGTGAACATGTTCCCCGACTCCCGTAGGGTGCCGGGCGGGGACAACCTACCATGGATTCTACTGGTGGTCACGAGAGGAGCGTTGGAGAAGGCGTGCGGTTGACGGATGCCTTTCGGTCTTTTTTTAGTCCTCACCGCCCAGGCCTCTCAGCTGCCACATCGCATCGACAGCGTCTGCATCACATGGTGGACGATTACGTGAGGGCACAAAGTGACACAGAGGGCTTTTCATGTGACGATGCCGATCCACTGGCCCAGTATGCCATGGAGTTGTTGGCCTGCCCTGCTTCCAGTGTCCTATCGGAACGGGCATTCAGCGCAGCAGGAGGATTCGTCACAGACCATCGAACGAGACTCTCCACCGACTCAGTCGACCGTTTGACATTCATTAAAATGAATCAGTCGTGGATATCAAGCTTTGATGCACCTGATGCAGACCTTGTAGACTAGGCTATCGTTGTGATGTGGCAGCTGAGCCTCAGTTTAAGCCTGGACCATGGTGCCACCCTCAAATCCTCTTCTCATTCTCTTTACGTTCACAGAACCTCATTTTGGTTACAACAAAAACTAGCATGTTTGCGCACCTGTTCCATAGGTGCACACCTTTACAATGTTTGGGCCTCCTTCAACGCCAGCTCTTTGGGGTTAAGGTGGGGAGGCTATGCTAAACAAAAACTACCATGTTTGCGAACCTGTTCCACAGGTGCACACCTTTACAATTTTTGGGCCTCCTTCAACACCAGCTCTTTGGGGTTAAGGTGGGGAGGCTATGCTAAAACAAAAACTAGCATGTTTGCGAACCTGTTCCACAGGTGCACACCTTTACAATTTTTGGGCCTCCTTCAAAGCCAGCTCTTTGGGGTTATGGTGGGGAGGCTCCGCCAACACCAAAACTACCATGTTTGCGCACCTGTTCCACATGTGCACACCTTCATAATTTTTATGCCTTCTTCAACACCAGCTCTTTGGGCTTACAGTGGTATGGCTCCGCCAACACCCAAACAACAATTTTTGCGCACCTGTCACACAGATGCATATCATTGTAATTTTTTTCCTTACAAAGGCAATTATTGACTTCATTACCAGCACTTTCATAGGGATATGGTGTCAAGGCATCGTCCGCACCACCAAAGGCCCAATTTTTAAGCATCCTTTACTTCTATTCAAAGTCAAGAGACAACAGTATTCATCCAAAACATCTCTAATCTTGTTCACTCTGCACTACATTGTGGCCCCTACCCCTAACCCTAACCCTCATTGTATCCGTGCATATATGTCTGTTTCTTGTGAGAATTCAAGTTAAAGTGCACCAAACACCATTTTACATGAAATAAAGTGCAATTACATACATCTTTGGACTTCTTGAAAACATTTGGTAATAATAGCCCCATTGTGGAAATACACCCGTTAATTATATGCACATTTAAAGAGACAGCACCTTTTTCCAAAAAAAACTCTAATCTTGTTCCCAATGCACTGCATTATGTCCCCATCATACACATTGGCTGTGCCATTGATTAGGAGCAAAATAAAGGTGCGGTTAAGCAAAAAAGTCATTTTTGAAGGTTTGGTATGCTATAATTCTGGTTCTGGACATGCTACAGAGCTGAAACTTCACAGGTACACATTTTAGACCCCCCAGACACTAAATCCAAAGAAATCTCTCTCTTTTTTTTTTTTTTTTAATTTTTTCAATAATTGGCTCTCTATCAAAAACGACAATTTTTAAGAACTTTTTTTTGTGTGATTAATAGTCCCTGGGGCATGACCCAGAACCCTAGGCACTTTTTAGGGGCATTTATTGGGTTTTAGGGCTTCAAAATGGTGTTTTTTGATTCCAGAAGTTCGGGTCCCATTGATTTCAATGGGGTTCTGGAATCCGAACCGAACTTTTCCGAAATTCGGGTGTTCTGGTCGAACCGAACTTTTCAGAAGTTCGATCATCCCTAATTATAATTAATTCAGAATAATATTCTCGAAACTGTGTAACGCACAACAATGGGAAGTGACGTCACCCATAGACTTACTATGGGGCTTCCGTTTTCGGCTGCCTCCTCTACACCCATCTACACAGTGAAACCGCAGGTGACAGCTCAGCGTGGGATTGGATCAGATCGAATTCAGAAAAGATATATATACTGATTTCTTCTTTACAGGGCTAAATAGATTAGTGTTAGATTGTGGATGTCTCTATAGACATACTAGCGATTTTAATGTTAGACTGGACTTCTCCTTTAATATTTTAATAAAATAAAACAGTATCACACTATGGAGATTTCTCTCATCCCTTTCCACATGATATTCAATGCATCCGGAAAGTATTCACAGCGCTTCACTTTTTCCACATTTTGTTATATTACAGCCTTATTCCAAAATTTATTAAATTCATTATTTTCCTTAAAATTCTACAAACAATGCCCCATAATGACAACCTGAAAGAAATTTGTTTGAAATCTTTGCAAATTGATTAAAAATAAAAAACAAAAAAAATCCCATGTACATAAGTATTTACAGCCTTTGCTCCATAGTTTGCTGAAGCCCCTTTGTCACCAATTACAGCCTCAAATCTTTTTGGGTATGATGCTACAAGCTTGGCACACCTATTTTTGGGCAGTTTATCCCATTCCTTATTGTAGGACCTCTCAAGCTCCATCAGGTTGGATGGGGAGCGTTGGTGCACAGCCATTTTTTAGATCTCTCCAGAGATGTTCAATCAGGTTCAAGTCTGGGCTGTAGCTGGGCCACTCAGAGTTGTCCCGTAGCCACTCCTTTGTTATCTTGGCTGTGTGATTAGGGTCATTGTCCTGTTGGAAGACGAATCTTCCCCCAGTCTGAGGTCCAGAGCACTCTGGGGCAGGTTTTCATCAAGGATGTCTCTGTACATTGCTGCATTCATCGTTTCCTCAATCCTGACTGGTCTCCCAGTTCCTGCCACTGAAAAACATCTCCACAGCATTATGCTACCACCACCATGCTTCACTGAAAAGATGGTATTGGCCAGATGATGAGCAGTGCCTGGTTTCCTCCATACATGATGCTTGCCATTCAGGCCAAAGAGTTCAATCTTTGTTTCATCAGATCAGAGAATTTTGTTTCTCATGGTCTGAGAGTTCTTCAGGTGCCTTTTGGCAAACTCCTGGGGGGCTGTCATGTGCTTTTTACTGAGGAGTGGCTTCTGTTTGGCCATTCTATCATACAGGCCTGGTTGGTGGAGTGCTGCAGAGATGGTTGTTCTTCCGGAAGATTCTCCTCTCCCCCCAGAGAAACACTGGAGCTCTGTCAGGGTGATTCATCTCCTTGACTAAAGCCCTTCTTCCCCGACCGCTCAGTTTGGCCAGACGGCCTGCTCTAGGAAGAGTCCTGGGGGTTCCAAACTTCTTCTATTTACAAATGATGGAGGCCACTGTGCTTATTAGGGCCTTCAATGCGGCAATAAATGTTCTGTACCATTCCCCAGATCTGTGCCTCGATACAATCCTGTCCCAGGGGGTCTACAGACAATTCCTTGGACCTCATAGCATGATTTGTTCTCTGACATGCACTGTTAACTGTGGGACCTTATATAGAGAGGTGTGTGTCTTTTCAAATAATGTCCAATCAACTGAATTTACCACATGTGGACTCCAATCAAGTTGTAGAAACATCTCAAGGATGATCAGTGGAAGCTGGATGCACCTGAGCTCAGTTTTGAGTGTCATGGCAAAGGCTGTGAATACTTATGTACATGGGATTTTTTCCTTTTTTTATTTTTAATAAATTTGCACAGAATTCAAACAAACTTCTTTTACATTGTCATTATGGGGTATTGTTTGTAGCATTTTGAGGAAAATAATGAATTTAATCTACCTTGGAATAAGACTGTAACATAACAAAATATGGAAAAAGTAAAGCGTTGTGTATAATTTCTGGATGCACTGTATATGCTGACTTGAGTCTGTAGATTATATTGGAGGAGTAAAGGGGAAACCACATATCCACATTCAACACCTATTTGATCGAGAAAGCCATATATTGTTGCCTGGAGATTATATTGAAAGAAGTAGAGGAGGAGTGAAGGAGAGTAGGGATGGGCCAGACACGCCCCTGTTCGGCTCGCAGCAGAAATTCCGAACAGGGGAAATGTTTTAACCTAAACGGCGAACCCCATTGAAGTCTATGAGAGCCGAACAGGAAAAATCAAAAGTTCCAATTTTTAGGGATTATCTGTAAGTATTTGGCCATAAAAGTGCTTTAGGGGTCTGGGTATTGCCCTGGGGGACATGCATCAATAAAAAAAAAATAAAAAAAACAAATTGTAAAAACCATAGTTTTTTTCCGGAGCAGTGTCTTTAACCACTTTAAGACCAGAAGGATTTGCCCCCTTAATGACCAGGCCATATTTTGCGATTCGGCAATGCGTTACTTTAACAGGCATTTGGGCGGGCATGCGACACTGTACCTAAATTAAATTCATGTATTTTTTTTTACCACAAACAGAGCTTTCTTTTGGTGGTATTTGATCACCTGTTTCATTTTTATTTTTTGCGCTATAAACAATAAAAAGAGTGACAATTTTGATTAAAAAACAATATTTTTCACGTTCTGCTATATAACACTCCCAAAAAAAAAAAATGTATAAATCAAAATTTTTTTAACATTTTAGGCCAATTTATTTTCTGCAACATATTTTTGGTAAAAAAAAATCACAATAAGCGTATTTTGTTTGGTTTGCACAAAAGTTATTGCGTCTACTAACTACGGAAAAGATTTATTTAATTGTTATTGTTTTTTTTTTTTTTTACTAGTAGTGGCAGCGATCAGTAATTTTTTGCGGGACTACGACATTGCAGCGGACAGATCGGACCCCTAACTGACATTTTTGACACTTTTGGGGGTACCCGTGACATTACTAAAACAATCAGTGCTAAAAATATGCACTGTTACTGTAATAATGCCATTGGCAGAGAAGGGGTTAACCCTGTGGGTGATCAAGGGGTTAAATGTGAGTCTAGGGGAGTGATTCTAACTGTGGGGGGGGGGGGGGCATGGCTTCTGAAATGACCATAGAGACATATGATCCTATATAGAAGGATCACAGGGGCTCTATGATCATTCCAGGGAGAAGAACGGTCAGCTGTGTATACAACAGCCCCTAGCCTCCTGCACGCGACCAACGTATATCTACAGCGGTTTGCCCAGGAGCGGCTGTCTGCCGCAGTATAACTGCAGGGGGGGGGGGGTCATAAAGCGGTTAATGATGCCTAAAGTGCAACAATAACAAGAGTCAAATCCCATCCAAAATGACTTGCGGTTACAAACTCTCAGGTAGCACGTCTTGGGCCAGCCTTGTAATCAACAGACAGTGTGAGTAGCTTAAATTTGAAGAGACAGTGGCATCCCGATGTATGGTAGAAAAATACCTCACACTACACCACCAATGTGTTCCCACTCCCATTGCAATGGCCACTCACCGGAAGGAATTGCCTTTCACTCCCATGGAAAAGGCAAAGTCACTTTAGATAATAAGGACTATCGGTAGTCCCGGCCATTGGGACATATTATCTAAGGTGACTTTGCCTTTTCCATTACAGTGGAAGGCAATTCCTTCCAGTGAGTGGCCATTGCAATGGGAGTGGGAACACATATTGGTGGTGGAGTGTGAGATGTTTTTCTATCATACATCGGGATGCCACTCTCTCTCCCAATTCAAGCTACTCACACTGTCTGTTGATTATATAGATGGACTATTTTTCACAAATTTACACCTAGTTTGTGAATGTTAGATCCCGCTACTGATTTCTGTCACATGTAATTGAGTTGAATAAGTTGCATGTTGGATTTCTTCTTTTAAATACATATGGACACTTTATTCAATAAGCATGGAGCACTTTATACATTTTTGAGCATCAATAATATGTACGGACTATATGAATTGTATTAAAATTGAAGTTTTACTCCTTACGAGTTTAAAAGAGTGGTTTGTTATCAGGTTTAACCTCCCTGGCGGTATGATTCTTTTGGATTTTAGGTGCTGAAAGTGGTACCATTATTTTGCATGTAATTCTTGTGAATGAGCAGCCCAAACCAACTGTATACATTTATTATATATATTATATTATATATATATATATATATATATATGTAATATATGTATGTATACATATATTATATATATATATACAATGTATACAGTTGGTTTGGGCTGCTCATTCACAAGAATTACGTATATATATATATATATATATATATATATATATATATATACGCATATATATATATATATATATATATATATATATACGCATATATATATATATATATATATATATATATATATACGTACACATATATATATATATATATATATACATATATATATATATATATATATATATATATATATATATACGTATATATATATATATATATATATATATATATATATATATATATATATATATATACATAAAAAGTACAGTAAAACTGCAGGAAAGAGCACTGGGGGGCAATGTAATGTGATTTTATTTTATTTTGAATGGTATCAGTGTGTTTTACATTTGAATTTGCTGCCGGTTCAACCCCCCTGCGAACGTCACGTCGCCGGAGACGGAAGCTGGGGTCCGCAGACGATCGGGAGGAAGCTCCGCCGCCGCATACCGCCCGCATTCTTCACTGGATCCCGGAGAAAAGGTAAGTAAAACCTCTACCAGGATCCAGCAATCTTCCTAGTAGTAACCTGAGTGTGGCTCGGGGTTACCCCTTTTGGCTCTAAAATCTAACCCCGAGTCACGCTCGGGAATACCGCTAGGAAGGTTAAAGAATTATAACACAGGGACAGCGCTGTCGTTTTTTTTCATTCACGTCACAGGTATATTGTACCCACACCACAGCAGCAGCCATAATTTAATTTATTTTAATTTAGTTTATGTTTTGATTTAAATAGAAGCCATAGCATGGATGCTTTAATATAATAACATATTATGGGAAATAATATAATGTCAGAAAGCCCACAAAGAAAAGATGTGATTGTGCTTACGTACTTTGGGCCATCACCAACACTGGAGAAAATATTGAACCTGTAAAAAAAAAAAAAAAAAAATGTTAGCTTTTGATTCTTAGCATTACAGTTTGATTTAAAGTCTTTTCAGACACACAGAAAATGTTTGTAATTTATTCCAAATTGCTTCTCATATCCTTTAAGTTAAAGAATAAAAATGGTTTGTTATGCTGTCATCACGAATGTGGTTTATGCTTGCATGATCAAACCTGACAGAGTTTTTAAAACTAATGCTGACCGTTAAAGTGATTTTAAAGGTTCAAGTTTTTTAAAATGAAAATAAAAAATATCTCATACTTACCTGCTCTGTGCAATATCCTCCTCATTTTGGGTCCCCCAGCGGTGCTCCTGGCTGAGTGCTCCCATAGAAAGCCACTCCCCATGGGGCCATTCCTGCGAGCTTGCTTCAGTTCTGGGCTGTTAGCGTCTATGTAAACACACAGCGCGGCTCTGCCTCATCCCCTGCTCTCTGCTCACAGGTTTTGACTGGCAGCAGCAGGAGCCAATGGCTCTCGCTGGTCTCAGTCAAGCCTATGAGAGCCAGGAAAGGGGAGAAGAGCTGCTGCAGATTGCACATCACTAGACTAAGATCAGGCTCAGGTGAGTATTTAGGGAGGGCTGTGGGGGGAGCTGCATTTAAAAGTTTTTTTTTACCCATATGCATGGAATGCATTAGGGTAAAAAATCTTTTTATCTTTAAAACCACTTTAAATTCAGGTGTGATAAAGTGTCTTCTAGTTGCATCTATAGTTACATAATATGGCTGAATAAAGACGAACTTCCAATTATCCACCAAGTTAAAGTGGCTTTAAAGGCAAAAGGTTTTCTGTCTCCCCTCAGCCCCCCTAATACTTATCTGAGCCCCATCTATATCCAGCAATGTCCGGCTGTCTGGGATTCTCCCACCTGATATGCCGAGACACAGCAACATCGCCATTGGCTCCTGCAAATCAAAGTCAGTTAGCCAATTAGGAGAGAGAGGGGGCCAGGCTGAACCGCGGCTCCGTGTCTAAATGGATACAAGGAGCTGCGGCTCGGGTGCCCCCATAGTAAGCTTCTTGCTGTGGGGGCACTCAACAGGAGGAAGAGGCCAGAAGAGCCAAAGAAGGACCCAAGAAGACAAGAAGAAGAGGATTCAGGCCACTCTGAGCAAAACCACTTCACAGAGCAGGTAAGTATAACATATTTGTTATTTTAATAGAAAAAAAATTGACTTTTCAATCACATTAAACCAACAGAGCTGCTGTTATTGATGCCTTGTTTGAATTGACCCCAAAGCAAAATCATTAAATGACCACCTTGTCTCCATCATCTCAATTTAGAAAGTACAGCAGAAAAAAAAAATAAAACATTAAAGCGGTAGCAAACTGCACTTTTTTAAAATTTTAAACCCTTGCAAGACAATGACATAATGTGCTAGTGTGCATCTTCACCCGGTCTTCCTCCCAGGTTTGTGTGCGCCAGCTGCCTGATTGGCTGTGCTGTGACACATGCGCGCAGGAGTCATGGACCACAGCACGGAGTTCTGAAAGGACATCACTGGCTGTACGCAGAGGGAATATCTCCTAAACAGTGCAAGTTTAGGAGATATTCACTGTGCCTACAGGTAAGCCTTGTTATAAGCTTACCTGTATGTACAAGTTAAAAGTGTACTACCACTTTAAAGGAACCTCTTGTCTCTCTAAACTCCATCTAGAGCACACAGATTTAAAAGACCTTTTTTGCTCTTGAACTCAATCTAGAAAGCACGTCATTAAAGGACCCCTTTGTCTCTCGAATCTCCACCTAGAAGGCAATTCTCCTAAGATCTAAAGTATACCAACTGTTCTATGGCAATCTGGAAATTCCAATACATTATCTACGTCAATTTGTTTAAAATGTATTAGACACATTTTTTTTCTCTTCAGAAATGATTATGAAGTCCAGCAGCTCTGGGTGCCCTTTGTGTTTTTTAAACCTGACAGTGGATGGACAATCTGTTTTGGCTATAACTATACCCTTATTGATTCCAGTGGCTTCCATGCTCCAGCAAGTAGCTGGCCTTGCAGCACTCCCTGCTGTCCACTTAGCCAAGAGAGTACCATAGTGGACTTTTATTACCGCCGGGGACCCCTCCCACCTTTTTCTGATATTCAACAATCACAACCACAATAGTCAGTCATCATAATCACAAAAATTCCCACCCTTTCTATGGTCCACTGACACATGAAAGTACTACAATGGCCAGTAATTATTTATCTCCCTAAATACTGTAGCAGGAGATCACATTTTACCAGATGATATAGGCTCTATACAACATAAAAGTAAATAACTGCCTTAAAATGTCCTTAAAACCTAAGGCTAAGTTCACACTTGTGCAGGCGATGCTTCTTATGTTTGTGTGGGCAGAGCAGCCCATTCATTTGAAATGCAGGGAAAACATCCCTGACCCTTTTTTAAAAATGTGGCCGCATAGACCTCAAATGCGTTTTTTGATTTGTAGCGATACCTTTAAGACCTTATGGCACCATAATGCATCTGCAAAAGAGAAGTGCATTTTGCTTGCGGGTCAGAGAATACGGGCAATTTGATTTTATTCCCCAACTCGCAAATTTATGAACCTCTAGGTAAAAAACTTTGCAACAGATTCACAAAAAATTATTTCCTTAAAGGGATTGTAAAGTCTCAAAGTTTTTCACCTTACTGCATTCTATGCATTAGCCACTTCAATACTGGGCACTTTCACCCTCTTCCTGCCCATGCCAATTTTCAGCTTTTAGCACTGTCACACTTTGAATGATAATTGCGTGGTCATGCAATGCTGTAACCAAACAAAATTTGTATAATTATTTTCCTGCAAATAGAGCTTTCTTTTGGTGTTATTTGACCACCTATTTGAGGCACTGATATGTAACACTGATGGACACTGATAGGTGGCACTCAAATGCATCACTGATGGGCACTGAAAGGTGGCACTGATATGCAACATTGACGGGCACTGGTAGGTGACACTGTTGGGGATTTATTCAAAATTTAAGGCATACTGAACCAGCATGGCTACCACAGCATCTTGCAGCGGCATGCTATTCCATCCGGTTTGCATTTAGTTGGACCATCATTTATTTTTCAACAGGACAATGACCCCAAACACACCTCCAGGCTGTGTAAGGGCTATTTGACCAAGAAGGAGAGCGATGGGGTGCTGCGCCAGATGACCTGGCCTCCACAGTCACCGGACCTGAACCCAATCGAGATGGTTTGGGGTGAGCTGGACCGCAGAGTGAAGGCAAAAGGGCCAACAAGTGCTAAGCATCTCTGGGAACTCCTTCAAGACTGTTGGAAGACCATTTCAGGTGACAACCTCTTGAAGCTCATCAAGAGAATGCCAAGAGTGTGCAAAGCAGTAATCAAAGCAAAAGGTGGCTACTTTGAAGAACCTAGAATATGACATATTTTCAGTTGTTTCACACTTTTTTGTTATGTATATAATTCCACATGTGTTAATTCATAGTTTTGATGCCTATATTTATTTATGTTTTTTTTTTACTTTATTTTTATATTATTTTATAATTTATATTATATATATATATATGTATATATATATATATATATATATATATATATATATGTTTTTTTTTAATTTAAAAAAACTAGACATATAATTTCAAAACAATGGCATTTGTTGACTAGAGACCCATTTGTTGGGACATTGGTTTGAAATAAACCGTCTTATACGTTTCACCAAGCTTCTTCTATATGGGACAAGTTGGTACAAAGTCAATATCAAAGGGCCAATCATCATGATCTATGCATGACTTTGAGCACTTTTAGATGTGGGAGATGCCACTTTTGTAATTTTTTAACCTTGATAGAGAGTTTAGATTACCCAATGGTGACAAATATAGGCCGCACAAAAGGAGTTATCTATCTTTTCACATGCATCTTCTTTTACATTGGGGAAAACAAGGACCAATGATGGCTTTGTATCTGTGATCATGTTTTTGCCATGATGATTGGGAATTTTTTCCTTCCTCCTGGTAGGCATGTCACATCTACCTACCAATACCATCTGCCCCCATTTTGGTCCATGTCCACCTTAAAGATAAGAGAGATCGAGGAGATTGGGACGAAAAATTATTACAGAGAAAATTAAGGTGGATCTACTGTTTAGAAGCTAGTGAAGTCCCTGGATTGAATGAGGCCATCAGTTTTCAACCATTTCTCCCTGGGTTTCCAAGTTTAAAAAAAGCATCTTCCTATGGGTTCACCTGCCAAAGAGGAGAAGCCAGGAGTGCTGGAATGGGACCTGAGAAGATGCTGCTCTGTGTAAAACTATTGCACAGAGCAAGCAAGTATGACATGTTTGTTATTTTATTTTTTTAACATACTTTTAGAATCACTTTAACTCTAGTGGCTGCATGCTAGGGGGATACATAGGATGCCATAGGAGAAAAGAGCCACCCTAAAACAGGAAAGCTGGAGCACCAGTCATGGCAGTTCTATAAGATGGTACACAGGAAAGATAAAAAGATAAAGAAGCAGCATACTCAGTACTCGTTACTAAATCAGCTGCTGAAAGTTCTTTTAGAAAACGGAGGATTTAGAATCATTTTAAAAGCTAACTCCACCTTTTGCACTGTGTTACAGCTGTCAGTCACTGGAATTTGCATGGCTGTGTGGAGATTCAAGCTATTTCTGCCACAGCAGCACAGGGACTTGTAGTTCTCAATGGAACACAAATGTCGTAATCACCCCATTCATAGTGGATTGACACTTCCTTCAGCTCTCCACCTGAAAGTCTGTACCTCGGTAGGAGGATAAAGCTGGAGGAAGAGTTTGCAGAAGTCTATGCCAAAAAATAAGACATGCACATTTTTTCCTCAGCAAATATATGTGCATTTATTCTTTTTTTATTTAAAGGTAGACTTAGTCTTCTGGAATTGTCTCCACTCTTCTCGTCTACAAGCCTCACCTATTGAGATTTTCAGAATCCACCTCAAAACTTACCTAAGACTCCAAGTGATTTCCTGACAGCTGCATAAGGGAAATTTGTAACCGCATTGTATCAAGTTGTAAATTGCTCTATAAAACTTTTATTGACTGAAAGGCAGGACTTCTTTATGTCAGTGATGTGGAGGCTTGTTGAATAAAAGGTTTTATTAGATTAAATGTACACCATTTTAAACTGTATGTCAAGCCAAAAACTCTTTTTTTTTTTTTTTTTTTTTAAAGAGTTGAGAAGGACGAAAACAGCTTTTTACTGCTATCCAGGCTTTCCAGAGTTCTGATAGAGCAAAAGCTGTACTGAAATAGATAGCTCCTCTAAAAATCTAAAAAAATGTGCTAATGTTGAATTCTTCAGTCAGTACTTGCATTAAATATAACAGAACTTTTACAATCCTCACCAGTATTGTGTATTGCCTGTCTCCTTTTGCAGACAGAAGTATGCTAATTTCCAAATAGCAAACTGTCTTTAAAAGTTCTGGCTTGACATGCACTTTAAAGAGCTAATACACCTAAACGAATGTCTCAGTTTTTGGTAGATACTGGAAAAGTAAACCACCTAACTGTTCCTTATATCTTGAGAGCTTTATATTCAATTATGGAGAATGAAAACTGAAAAGCTGGAACACACAAAGATGGTCATAGATGCCCAAAACACCTAGGTGAACCAGAATCCACATGATGTAAAAGAAAATGTGATTCATCAGACCCTGCATCCTTCTTCTATTGCTCTGTAGTCCAGTTATGATGTTAATGTGACCATTGTAGAAGATTTTGGCTGTGGACATGGGTCACCATGGGCTTTACAGCCCCATACACAACAAACTGCGATGCCCATTTGTTTCTGCTTTCACAACATCAACTTCATGTGTTCACTTGCTGCCTAATATAATCCACCAATTTTCAGATGCCAAGATACTCCCTTTACCTGTCAGTGGTCATACGGTATATATATACATATATATATATATATATATATATATATATATATATATATATATATATTTAGATATATATATATATATATTTTTGTGCATATATATATATATATATATATATATATACAGTATATATATATATATATATATATATATATGTTTTTTTTTAATTTAATAAAACTAGACATGTAGTTTCAAAACAATGGCATTTGTTGACTAGAGACCCATTTGCTGGGACATTGGTTTGAGATAAACCAACTTATACGTTTTGCCAAGCTTCTTCTTTATGGGACAAGTTGGTACAGAGTCAATATCAAAGTGCCAATCATCATGATCTATGCATGACTTTGAGCACTTTTAGATGTGGGAGTTGCCACTTTTGTAATTTATTAACCTTGATAGAGAGTTTAGATTACCCAATGGTGACAAATATAGGCTGCACAGAAGGAGTTATCTATCTTTTCACATGCATCTTCTTTTACATTGTGAAAAACAAGGACCGATGATGGCTTTGTATCTGTGATCATGTTTTTGCCATGACGATTGGGAATTTTTACCTTCCTCCTGGTAGGCATGTCGCATCTACCTACCAATACCATCTGCCCCCATTTTGGTCCATGTCCACCCTAATGATAAGAGAGATCGAGGAGATTGGGACAAAAAATGAATACAGAGAAAATGAAGGTGGATCTACTGTTTAAAAGCTAGTGAATTCCCTGGATTGAATGAGGCCATCAGTTTTCTCCCTGGGTTTCCAAGTTTAAAAAAGCATCTTCCTATGGGTCCACCTGCCAAAGAGGAGAAGCCAGGAGTGCTCGAAGGGGACCCAAGATGCTGCTCTGTGTAAAATTATTGCACAGAGCAGGCAAGTATGACATGTTTGTTATTTTATTTTTTTATTTTTAAACGTACTTTTAGAATCATTTTAACTCTAGTGGCTGCATGCTAGGGGGATACATAGGATGCCATAGGAGAAAAGAGCCACCCTGAAACAGGAAAGCTGGAGCACCAGTCATGGCAGTTCTATAAGATGGTACACAGGAAAGATAAAAAGATAAAGAAGCAGCATACTCAGTACTCATTACTAAATCAGCTGCTGAAAGTTCTTTTAGAAAACTGAGGATTTAGGATCATTTTAAAAGCTAACTCCACCTTTTGCACTGTGTTACAGCTGTCACTCGCTGGAATTTGCATGGCTGTGTGGAGATTCAAGCTATTTCTGCCACAGCAGCACAGGGACTTGTAGTTCTCAATGGAGCACAAATGCCGTAATCACCCCATTCATAGTGGATTGACACTTCCTTCAGCTCTCCACCTGAAAGTCTGTACCTTGGTAGGAGGATAAAGCTGGAGGAAGAGTTTGCAGAAGTCTATGCCAAAAAATAAGACATGCACATTTTTTCCTCAGCAAATATATGTGCATTTATTCTTTTTTTTAAAGGTAGACTTAGTCTTATGGAATTGTCTCCACTCTTCTCGTCCACAAGCCTCACCTATTGAGATTTTCAGAATCCACCTCAAAATGTATCTAAGACTCCAAGTGATTTCCTGACAGCAGCATAAGGGAAATTTGTAACCGCATTGTATCAAGTTGTAAATTGCTCTATAAAACTTTTATTGCCTATAAGGCAGGACTTCTCTACCTCCGGGGATGTGTAGGCTTGTTGGATAAAAGGTTTTATTAGATTAAATGTACACCATTTTAAACTGTATGTCAAGCCAAAAACTCTTTTTTTTTTTTTTAATTTGAAAGAGTTGAGAAGGACGAAAACAGCTTTTTGCTGCTATCCAGGCCTTCCAGAGTTCTGATAGAGCAAAAGCTGTACTGAAATAGATAGCTCCTCTAAAAATCGAAAAAAAATGTGCTAATGTTGAATTCTTCAGTCAGTACTTGCATTAAATATAATAGAACTTTTACAATTCTCACCAGTATTGTGTATTGCCGGTCTCCTTTTGCAGACAGAAGTATGTTAATTTCCAAATAGCAAACTGTCTAAACTGTTTAAAAGTTCTGGCTTGACATGCACTTTAAAGAGCTAATACACCTAAACGAATGTCTCAGTTTTTGGTAGATACTGGAAACGTAAACCACCTAACTGTTCCTTATATCTTGGGAGCTTTATATTAAATTATGGAGAATAAAACTTTACAAGCTGGGAAACACAAAGGTGGTCATAGATGCCCAAAACACCAATTTGAACCAGAACAGAGTAAAGAATCAGAGCAAGAAGATCTCACTGTTGTAGTATCCAGGACACTTGTATACAAAGTCAGCAGCTGAAAAAAGCCTGTAGAGTTCACCTATAAATAAAATGTAATTATACCCTTATTTCCTGTCTTGCTGACAAGGGATTTGCAGGTCACAAAATGAGAAAAATAATCTGAAACAGAGTGATAGAAAAAAAAAATACTTCTGCTACTATAAAAAAAAAATAATAATAAAAAAAAAAAAATATATATATATATATATATATATATATATATATATATATATATATATACCACTAACAACAAAAGTGAGTACACCCCTAAGTAAAAATGTAAAAATTGGGCCCAAGGTGTCAATATTTTGTGTGGCCAGCATTATTTTCCAGCACTGCCTTAACCCTCTTGGGCATGGAGTTCACCAGAGCTTTACAGGTTGCCTCTGGATTCCTCTTCCACTCCTCCATGACAACATCCCAGAGCTGGTGGATGTTAGAGACCTTGCGCTCCTCCACCTTCTGTTTGAGGATGCCCCATAGATGCTCAATAGTGTTTAGGTCTGGAGACATGCTTGGCCAGTCCATCACCTTTACCCTCACCTTTTTTAGCGCAGCAGTGGTCGTCTTGGAGGTGTGTTTGGGGTTATTATCATGTTGGAATACTGCCCTGCGGCCCAGTCTCCGATGGGAGAGGATCATGCTCTACTTCAGTATGTCACAGTATATGTTGGCATTCATGGTTCCCTCAATGAACTGTAGCTCCCCAATACTCCCACCACCATGCTTGACTGTAGGCAGGACTCACTTGTCCATGTACTCTTCACCTGGTTGCCACCACACATGCTTGACACCATCTGAACCAAATAAGTTTATCTTGGTCTCATCAGACCACAGGACATGGTTCCAGTAATCCATGTCCTTAGTCTGCTTGTCTTCAGCAAACTGTTTGCTGGCTTTCTTGTGCAGGCTTCCTTCTGGGACGACCAATTTGATACAGTGTGCGGTGTATGGTCTGAGCACTGACATGCTGATCCCCCACCCCTTCAACCTCTGCAGTAATGCTGGCAGCACTCATAAGTCTATTTCCCAAAGACAACCTCTGGATATGATGCTAAGCATATGCACTTTGCATATTTGGTGCATATTTGGTGGACCATGGCGAGGCAGGTTCTGTGTGGAACCTGTCCTGTTAAACCGCTGTATGGTGTTCACCACCGTGCTGCAGCTCAGTTTCAGGGTCTGGGCAATCTTCTTATAGCCTAGGGCATCTTAATATAGAGCAACATTTTTTTTTTTTTAGATCTTCAAAGAGTTCTTTGCCATGAGGTGCCATGTTGAACTTCCAGTGACCAGTATGAGAGAGTGAGAGTGATATCACCAAATTTAACACACCTGCTTCCCATTCACACCTGAGATCTTGTAACACTAGTTTCCTAGACTGCGAGGTCCCACCATCCCTGTAGAGCCCCTGTGTTTTTCTCCCTCATATCTCAATTTTTTTCCTCATTTATGGACACTCCTCTTGGGACTTGGTCTATGCCAAGCTCACAGTGACCCCACATTACTACTAGATAGGTAAATATTTGCAGGTATGGACACTATGGGTTCTATTCAAGGCACTGTGCAGGAATGAGCATCAGACTAAACATTCTGTCAGATGATCAGCATTGATGTAGGCCTTGCAGGTTATCAAACCAATCAGATGGGACCTGCCGCAAAGTAAACAGATCCCTGTCAAAAGTTTAAATAAGCTGTTTGCAGGTTGACATCATGGTGACATTAAGCAAGCCTTACTTCGCACAAGCAGAGAGAGTAAGCTTCACACTGGCACTCTGGAAATTGTGTAAAAGTGTTTGTGCGTGAATGAGTGGGTGTTGTGGTCACCTACTGTGCATGGATGTACTGATGCAGTGCCTATTCAGCCTATCCCCAGCCACTGTGACATGTAGAGAGGATTTCAGTGGCCATAAGGGGTTCTACTAGATGCAACAAAAGCTTTAGCAAGGAAAAAATGCTAGCAGACCCAGTAAACTCTGTGACGTAGAAGCAAGTGGGTAAAGAGGGCAATGTACAGATAATGAAATAAGTTTAAAAGCACAGAGCCATGTTGTCACACCTGGACAGAAACTGTTATTGCTAGCACACAATGGTTAGGTGCACCATTTCAGAGTCACCCAGGGCCCCTTCATCAGGCGGGTGATGTGTCATGCGGGTCCTGTATGGCTCTGAAATGTTGCATGTTGCATCTTAGCATCTTAGCACTGTATATGATAAACTGAATAAATTCTTGGACATTATCTTAAAGATCTGTGGTCTGCTGAAGATGCTGAAGATGCATACTATTGCTTCTGTTGTGACCAATCTCCAGCTCTACAGCACCCACTTCATTTTTTAGTCATCTCTAGGAATGTGTGCAATGGGGAATATTTCAGCCAGACTTTCTTTAGCCATAAACCGTTTACGAAATGCATATATATATATATATATATATATAATGTATATTTTTTTAAAGCAAGATTACTATGCTGGAAAAGGGGGGCAGGGGGTTGCCTTCCTGACCACCTTACTAAAATGTTCATTACCTGGCTAGTTATTCACTAGCCTGGAACACAACTGTATACTCTGAGATCTGACTTTTCAGACCGCGCTGGTTGCATGCTTGTTTCAGATCAGTGAATCTCTAGGTAGTAAAATCAAAATGAGGCCGACATCATGGAGCCTAAATATTTCAACTAAGTAGGCAGTGACTGTCTGCTCTCAAACACTCAGAGTTTACACAAATGATGACAAAGATAGTTATGATGGGGTAGGACCGAAGTGATGGTGTGCTTGGCTTTGGGTGTTTCCTTTGGCAGCAAATCAGTCATTTACAGTAAGAGGATAACATGTACCTTACACCTCATTATGCCACCCTGAATAGTTGAATTATTTGAGTTGTTCTTGGAAAAGTAATTCTTCAGAGAATGATTTTGGATAAAGCTACACAAGTTATGATAGAGGACTGTATTATCTACTGGCCTGTCATTTCAGGTAAGTACAAGTAAAGTATATTTTCCTTTGTTCACTTTCCTCTACCCCTGTCTGTTTTCTGATTCTTGACTCTCTTTATTTTATTGTTACATGCTGATGCTGTTCCTAATTTCTCTCTCTCTCTCTCTCAATATCTCTGTCTCCCTCTTTCTCTCCCTCTTTCTCTCCCTCTTCCTCTATTTCTCCTTCTTTCTTTCTTTCTTTCTTTCTTTCTTTATTTCTTTCTTTCTTTCTTTCTTTCTTTCCTTCTTTCTTTCTTTCTTTCTTTCTTTCATCATTTTCTTCCTTTATCTCTTCATTTCTTTTTCTCATCTGCTCTCTCTCTTCCTTCTGTTTTCTTCTCCCTCGTTTCTCTTCTCCTCTCTTCCTCCTCTGCTATCTGTTATCTTTCTCTTTCTCTATCTCCTCACCTTCCTTCTTGCCATCATTCTTTTACCCCATCTCTCTCCTCTCTGTTGGTTAACTTTATTTTTTCTCCTCTCTTTTTATTTTACTCTCTCACCTCACCTTTTGCTCACCAACTTTTGTATTTTGATCTTTATTTTAATTTTTTTACACTCTTTTGTATCACTGTAGATGGTCTCACACTCTTCCTAAAAGATGTTTTATAGTTGGCAGGTATAAGATTTATAAGTAATGTCTGCATTCATAGATTTCAAATATGTGTTAATGATAGTAAAATAAAAAGTGATTAAAGTTTAACCCCTCAATTAAAGATTCTTCAAATGTACTACGGAACGCCATAAAGAATACTACATAGAAACATACAGTCATGTTGGGAATTACACATTTAATTTTTACTAGTGATATGCAAAAATAGCAAAACTCATATGTTTTGGGTCTGTAAGCAAAGCTCATTGTTAAAAAATATAAATTCCCGGCTATTTATGCGTTACAAAGCTTCGTTGTCACTAATGCTTCCCCTAAAATTTGTGGTGGTACCAGATAGGGGTTAATTTACTAAAGGCAAATAGACCGTGCAACTTGCAAGTGTAGTTGCTCCAGAGTTTAGTAAATGAGGGGAAGCATTGCTGACTTTTATCGTCTAATTACATGCAAGCAAAAATGTGGGTTTTTTTTTTTTTTCCCCTTGCATGTGATTGAATATTCTTTGCAAAGTAAAGCTTCTCATCTTTTACTAAACTCTGGAGCAACTTCACTTACAAAGTGCACAGTCTATTTGCCTTTAGTAAATCAACCCCATAGTATTTTAACCGCTTGCCGACTGTATACTGTATTAGGGATAGACCGATTATCGGCAAGGCCGATATATTGGTGGCCGATATGCACTTTCCTCCGATATATTGGTATTGGCCCCGGAACTGCCCAATATTGCCGATATTTTTGTGACGTCATTCTGCCTTCTTAGGCCGCCTCCCTCACCTTGGACAGTCTCATCTGGAGTCGGGACTAGTCTCGCGGGAGTGTATGACAGCCATACACCAACCCACAGCAGCCCGTTGCCAGCCAGCCACCCACATCCACAGGCCCTGTACCAGCCAGCCACAGGCACTGTACCAGTGAGCCAGCCAGTCACCCACAGGCTCTGTACCAGCCAGCCACCCACAGCCCCTGTGCCAGCCAGCCTCCCACCACAGGGTGCCAGACAGCCAGCCACCCACAGACAGGGTGACAGACAGCCAGCCACCCACAGGCCCTGTACCAGCCAGCCACAGGCACTGTACCAGCCAGCTGCCCACTGGCCCTTACCAGCCAGCCACCCACAGCCCCTGTGCCAGCCACCCACCTACAACAGGGTGCCAGCCAGCCACCCACCACAGGGTACCAGCCAGCCAGCCACCCACCACAATATGCCAGACAGCCAGCCATCCACCACAGGGTGCTAGTCAGCCAGCCACCCACCACAGGGTGCCAGCCAGCCAGCCATCCACCACAGGGCACCAGCCAGCCAGCCATTCACCACAGGGTTCCAGAAAGCCAGCCACCCATCACAGAGAGCCAGCCAGCCACCCACCACAGGGTGCCAGCCAGCCAGCCAGCCAGCCACCCACCACAGGGTGCCAGCTAGCCAGCCACCCACCACAGGGTGCCAGCAAGCCAGCCATTAAGCATTAAACAAAAATTAACATGTTCAGTGCCAGATTTGTTTAAAAATTTGTCTTTATTATTCAAAACTTTTAATGTACAAAATATCAGCCCATATCGGCTGATACCGATATGTTGTGACCAAAATATCGGTATCGGCCCTGAAAAAAACATATTGGTCTATCCCTATACTGTATATACACGGCGGCAAGCTGACTCTCCTGTACGGAACCACGTACCTGTATGTGATTCTGCACTTCAGGTCTGGGGCGCTCACGCACACCACCAACGACCTTCTCCCACTGTGATAGTACACAGCGGGAGCCAATAAGTGGGTCCAGTAGACTTGGCGTCTGCCGGGACCCCCTGATTAATCCTGAGAGGAGCATAACGGTGGTTATGAGTAACGGAGAGGAGTATAACTTTTGCGCAAACCAATCAATATGCGCTTATTGGGATTTTTTTACCTATAAATATAATATAAATATAGCAGAATACATATTGGCCTAAATTGATGAAGAAATTAGATTTTTTACATTTTATTTATAGGATATGTTTTATAGCAGAAAGTAAAAAATATTGTTCTTTTTTCACAAAAAAAATAAAACCACAGAGGTGATCAAATATCACCAAAAGAAAGCTCTATTTGAGGAAAAAAAAAGGACATACATTTTATTTGGGTACAGTGTCGCACGAGCGAGCAATTGTCAGTTAAAGTAACACAGTGCCCTATTGCAAACAAGGAGTAGGAAGAGACCAACGCTTCAGGGGTGCAGAAACCCTGTTTCTCAAAAAACCTCCTGGTACACCGCGGTCACGTTGGGTTCTCCTCCTTTCGTTCTTATTATTCTAGTCTGTGTACTGAATGCCTGTATGTATTTCTGAACATCAGCTATTATAGAACTAAGTTTTGCTCACTTTACCTATGTACATGCATGTATTCCTTTTGGTTATAGATTGGACTTAACAATGGAGCAAAAATACCTTAGGTGTATTGTGCTTGATGGGATATGACATACTTGGATATTTGTACCTATTGTATAAGTGTGCTCATATGCTGAATACAACTTTATTGCAAAAGCATTATGTAGTGTGCTTATTATGTATGATTAAAATTGTTGTTCTACTGGGTTGATAGACTGTGGAGGAGTTTAGGCATTCTAAAAATATGTTATTGTTAGTTACAAACTGTTGCGAGGAATAGTGGAGTGCAGCCCTATCGTTAAATTCAAATTTGAGTTTCTACATTTTTTTGAGATAATCCAAATTATAAATCTCACTATGACTGAAATGCTTCTAAATATTTGGGTAGACTTAGTTTCCCCTTCATTAGACCCCTCTTGTTTTTATTCTATATTCATATAGCTTTGGACTTTCTTTGGTCACCAGTGGTCATAGAAGGTCATTTCTGACCCAGATTAAATATCACTATTTATTCTTTATTCTCAGAATATGAACTTGCATAATAATATAAAAGGCATTTGCATAACAGCAATAATGTTGACAGTCTAGTTAGCAGACAGATATGATGGAATTACAATCCTGTAGCAACTATAGGAAAATTACAAAATCATTTATTTATTTTCTAGACTAGTGTGCAAATAACAAAAACACATTGAATTCCCAAAAACTATAAACTGTAGGACATAGGCTTCCAGCTGGCTGGAAGAGGTATAACAAAAATGTTTTCAGGTAGTTTTTCTTACAGATTTAATATATATGTATATAAAACAGTAGGGTAAACTGCACGGGTTACAGCCTTAGAAAATCCACAGGCAGTTTCAATTTTGATCTATTGATCATGTAAAATCCAGAAATGTGCTGCACTTGGTTGATGTTGAGTAGAAATACATTTCCAAAGGGAACAATACTTTGGTGTGTACAAGAATAAGAGTGTTGGGCATCCCTGCCCATTCTCAAAGTTGTGTGTGAATGTGATTAATAAATGTTTATTATTATTACAAAGAATCCAAGCTGATATATGTGGAGTCCAAGTTTGTCTCAATCCCCAAAAATGTATACAAAGACAGAAACTAAAGGCCCATGGGACTTTAAAGTGGATATTAAAACATCATTAAGTTATTAAAATGAAAAACCACATATAAAAATACATAGAGAAAAAAAGATCTACAATATCATTGGAGATCATCAATAAAAAGGAGTCTAGATATACATACAAATAGTCACTTAAAAGTATAAAAGTGACTATTTGTATGTATTTATACTCTTTTTTATTGATGATCTCCAATGATATTGTAGATCTTTTTTTCTCTATGTTTTTTTAATGTTAATAAATTAATGTATTTTAATATCCACTGTGTGTCTCTTTAAAGTCCCACAGGCCTTTAGTTTCTGTCTTTGTTTATTATTATTACCTATTTAATCACACTGACAACATGGCACAGCATGTAATTACATAGTATATTATTTTATAGACGTGTAGTTTCTGGATCAACACCCTTTGGCTAACTGTGATAACATTTATGGTAATGTTTTTCAGACTGCTGGATAATATTCATCAAAAACAAATCATATTTTTTAAGTATTTATAAACTCGAGTGGGCAGGATTTACTGCAATAGCTTTTGTTGGCTATTCTACAACAATGAAGATGTCCTCACCAGGACAACTCAATCATTTGCTTATTCTGCATAATAGAGCCCATTGCAGAAGCTTGACACTGTCTTTCTGGCTGAAAGTTTTTATTAAATAGAGAAGTACATTTTAAGTTGCAGTTTTGCCTTTTAAACTATGAGGATTCAACTTTTTTGTTGTAAGTTTTCAGGAAACTGGGAACAATGTGGTTGATTTTCTAAATCAGAATCTGGTGCAGCTGTGCATGATAGCCAATCAACTTCTTAGGCCCCTTTCACAAAGGCGGACCGTTCAGATCCGCCTGTTCGTTTTTTTTGGCGGATCTGAACGATCCCCCCATGCATTCCTATGGGGCATCGGATGTCAGCGGAGACATGTCCGCTGACATCCGACCCGATCTGATCCGTCAAATGTGGACGGATGTAAACCCTATTTTACATCCGTCCAGCGGATCGGATGGGATCGGATGAGAACGGACCGACGGTCCTTTCCCATCCGATTTCCCCCATAGAGATGCATGGGGAACTGACAGCTGTGTCTCTGCACACAGCGCGAAGACACAGCTGTCATCCTTCTGCTCAGCAGGGGATTGGCGGATCGATCCCCTGCTGAGAAAAGTGGAGTCCATTTGACGGACACAATGTGTGAAAGAGCCCTAAGGACTCTTTCACACAGAGCGGACCGTATTGCGATCCGCTCCGGCACTTTTTTTTTTTTACGGACTCGGATGACACTTGTGTCATCCGGTCCGTATGTCCACATATCACCCCATCCATTTGCAGATGATATACGGACATAATGTATGTCTATGAGATTGCGGATGTCAGCGGATGACACTGCTGACATCCGATTTTGCGTCCTTTCCGTTATTTAAACGGAAGAAAAAATAGGGTTCTGTTCCGTTCCAAAAAATGGAACAGAACTGAAAGGACGCCCATCCGCTGACATCCGCAATCCCATTGACATGCATTATGTCCGCATATCACCCGCAAATGGATGGGGTGATATACGGACATACGGAGCGCCCGTGTGAAAGAGGCCATACTTAAGCTTGTTTAATCAAGCATTGGCAATAAAATCTGGAAGCTGATTGGTTTCTAGGCACCCAATTTTTCACTCTCTAATTTTAGTAAATAACTCCTATTGTATTTTGCCACTGGAATCCAACAGATATATAAGAAGCCAATTGTGATTTACTTTGGCAGCAACCAAGCAAGACTAAAATAATAGTTTTTAGGTGAGTTGGTCTTTCAAATATGTTCAACAGAAGAGATTTACAGTAAAAAAATATGCAACATGTAAAGAGTTGGATGTGCCCAACGTTGAGCCCTAATAACTCTAGTAATAAATAAATCTTTTTATACAAATTCCTCAGTACTGTTTTTATGAAATATTTCTAATAAAACGTAAACCATAAGCTTGTTCAACAATTCTGACAATGTGTAGCCAGAAATATAATTTCATTGCCTTAGCCAAGAAGAGGTTCAGCTAGACATAAGTAAATGAAAAATTAAAGACTTTATCAATCAACATGTTTAAATTATTTCCTAACTCTCATAATCCCTGACTCTTATACAATATCCTCCAAAACAGCCAAGCATGCTTAATTATTCTTTAGAACCATAAGCCTTAATCACATGTTAACTACACCGTGGTTTTTGGAGCTTACGTTTCTTTGAAATGAATTGTATTGTACACAATATTAATCCAAAAGCTTTAGACAATGTTGACATGGTGTGTTTTTGCATCTCTTGTATCTGTTGGCTATGAACTTTACCTACAAATTCTTCAGTACAGCATATTTCTATAAACAATAACAGTATATGTGCTGCAAATTTAATTAAAAATATGAAATAAAAAGGAGGATTTACCAAAGGGTTTGACCAGTTATGTGTGTCAAATGTCTGTTGTAGCACGATAATTTGCAAACATACCTGGTTTTAGCAAGAATATAAGAAATATACAAAGCCCCTTCCTTCTAAACCCAGATCTTCTCTCCATTGTGCCTTGTAGCCAACTCCACATCTTTAGGACAGCATTACTCTGAACATTTGATTAAGCAAAATAACTTCTTTATATATCCTTTGCTAATACATGACCCCTCTATAAACAATGTTAGATATGTCATTAGACTAAAATCTCTTTGTTGGACAACCCATTACAAATCACATGTAGTAAATTGGTCTCCTATTCCTTTGACAAGTGTTTAGTAAGACAGCTCTGCTGTTATTAACCATATATAGATTGAAATAATTGAACTTAAACGTGACTCATTTTCTTAAACCCATGGAATGCGTCAATATAATTTTCTGGTCTGTTCTTGTACACAAAAATATTTTATTTAATTAATTTATTATGATTAGTAATATTGTCACTATTATTATCCTCCAGTCTCCCCTGACATCTGTTTATTAAATTTCAACTATTTTTATTTTATTTTATTTTTAGAATATATACATTTGCATGCGCCCTTGCCAATACCATAAAATGCAATAAAGGCATTTTCTGTGTCAAGATAATGTTCTGTTTCAATTTTGTTTTTGTTTCAATTTTTGTTTTTATTATCATTATTCATATTATTGTCGTTATTATTATTATTATTCAGTCTCTCCTGACACTTGATTATTACATTTTAACTGATTTACCTTTATTTAATTTTTTAGGATATATATACATTTGTATGTGTCCTATGTCTACCTACTTGCATAGCTAAAAGATTTGGTTTGAGGAAAATAAATAACAAAAACACAGTAAGATTTATAATTTAAAAAAAAAAAAAAAACACTTCTTTGTTTATTAACCTTCTTAGCGGTATTCCCGAGCGTGGCTCGGGGTTAAATTTCAGAGCCAAAAGCAGTAACCCCGAGCCATACTCGGGGTACCGCCAGAAGCATCGCTGGATCCTGTAAGAGAGGTTACTTACCTTGTCACCGGGATCCAGCAATGTGTCCCGGCGGTGTCTCGCGGCGGATCTTCCTCCCGATCGTCTCCGTGCCCCGGCTTCCGTCTCCTGCGACGTGACGTTCGCAGGGGGGTGGAACCGGCGGCAAATTCAAATGTAAAAACACACCAAACACACTGATACAATTCAAAATAAAAAAAATCATATTTGTTTGCCCCCCAGTGCCCTTTCCTGCAGTTTTACTTTACTTTTTATGTATATATATATATATATATATATGTTGTAAGGGGGGATAGTGCGTTGAAGCTGCTCCCGGTATTCAGTGCTTTTGAATATAGATAAATGTATATGTGGTGTGGGGTGCGCTAAACAACAAATAAATAATGAATATATAACATATATCTATGTGTGAACCAAATCAACAAAAGTAAATATATATAATATATATTAATCTGTGAAGCCAATTAATAATGCAAATCCATTGGTGCATAAACATAAAAGTTCATAAGTGTCCATAAATATTTTGCAGGTGAGTAGAATTGTATTCTATCCGAATAATACGTGTATCCACCACCGAGTGAAATTCATCCTTACCAAACGGAAATAAATAAGGTGCAACTATATTTTCTTGTGCTGAAAAAATATCCAATCTCCTTGTGAACAAACACCACGTGTAAATCACCAAGAATTAGCCTCTTACCAGATGGTAATAGGTATGCACTTGTTCAGTGAAACCACCGCCTTGCTTCCTCTTTAAAATCCTGAAGTGGGATGTAGAACCGCTCTACCTTTCTTTCTCCACTAGATGGCAACGAGTACCAGCAAGAAACACAGCCTCATCCTTCTTTACAAGCTCACAAAACCACCGTGTATTAAAGGAAAAAAGAGGGCTAATAGTGTATTACCCTTGAGATTTATTCAAAAAACAGTTGATAATGCACTTACAATTAGATGTCTTGTATTCAGCATAAACATAGGCATACGAATTCCTGCAAAGGCTTGCGGCCGGCTGCAGCACGGACCGCAAGTTGTGTGTGACGTGTGCGCCTCCTAATCTGACCGGTTTCTTCCCATAGGACTTCTACTGAGACAGGAGTGACTCCTGTCTCAGTAGAAGTCCTATGGGATTTTATATAATAAAATTATATAATATGATATGTATATATATATATATATATATATATATATATATATATATATATGCATATATGTATATATATATATATACATATATATATATATATATATAAAATTATATTATTGATTCGATTATAATTCATGCGTTATATATGTTATATATATATATATATATATATATATATATATATATATATATATATATCTATATACACACATATATATATATAATATATAACGCATGAATTATAATCTAATCAATAATATAATTTTATTATATATATTATATATTATATAATAAAATTATATTATTGATTTGATTATAATTCACGCATTTGTGTTTCAAATTTATCACACCTGGGATGTCTACTAGAGTCTTGTTTTGGTCAGGTTTAAGTCAGTAATTACTAAGAATTGTAGGCCTATAATAGATAACGCCAAATTTCCATGAAAAGAATTGTACCGCTTTTGGTACAGAATTCCTGACAGAATCATACCGCCAGGGAGGTTAATATGTTTTGGACACTTCCAACTCTGAACATTATGAACTGTTTCAGATAGGTGGAGAGACTCTTTTAACATGCATCGCCAGTGTATGTTTAAGTGCTGCTGAATGTTTAATATGCTTGATTAGGATACAAGGACTGAGTTGCATTTTACACATTTTATATATGGTTTAAAATAGAAATGAAAGGCAAAACATGTGTGCATAGATATAAAACAAAATGATAAATACCTTTGTTATTTTTATTTTTTATAAGTGATCACATATCCTCTGTTTTCAGCTGCATAAGGAGCTCAGAGAGCTGGGGGAGAACAAAAACTAACACACTGAATTTCCCAGTGAATGGTTATGCGGGGTGGGTGTCAGAACAAGTCTGATCATTCGAGGGGAGCAGGCGGATGCACAGCAAGCAGCAGGGCTAGAAAACTGACCAACCATACTTTCATGCCTAGTGTAGTCAATTTTAATAGGAAAGCAGAGGGACTGGCAGGAACACCAGGGATTTCACACAAAGGAAGCAATACAAAGAGAACAGGATACTTTTTTTTTTTACAAGCACGTGGTACAGCAGGCACATATCAGGAATATGAAATGTTTTTTTATTTTTTTAATAACTGTTTATTTGAAAATTAAACAAGGACATACAAAGCAATAAAACAGTTTTACAGAACACATTCAAGTGTGGCCCTGCAATCATGGAAATTGTCAGAAGGTCTATCAGGTCAGAAAGACCAGTAATAAAAAGATGGTAACGTCATGGTCTCAGGCAATCACTAGGGTTGCAAAATCAAAAAAAAAAACACACAAATGAGTGATGAAAAGATATGCAAACTTAAGTAAGAGGGGGGACGCAGGTGAGGAAAAGAGAAGAGATAGAAAAGGATAAGAGGAGGGAAAAGAAGGGGGGGGTCAGATGTGGTAATTACAGATGGCACAAACATCATCACCAAATTGAAACAGAAATCTTGAGTAATATGCAACCACTAAACAACTATGATACGAGAGAGTCAGAAATAATATCTTAAAATATAGTAGAAGTTTTAAACTCGAATCAACAGGCCTGTATTTTGGAATTCCGAGCTATAGTTCCCCTTTCAATATGGATTAGTACTTCTAAGAGATAGATATTGTCTACTATAGGTACCATTGCACATGGGTTGGAACCAAGGTTGGTCCCGCATAGCGGGGATAAGGGATTTTGCCACATTCAGAAGATGGGGAGTAACCCTCGGGGCAAAAAGTGCTCCTGTTAGGGTGCCTCGGAGGGGCGTGTGCACACATATGTCATATCATATTCATTACATGTTCTGATAAGCTCTTTATGGAAACGTTTTATATCTTTTTTACAAGAGTATTGATTGAACTGTTGTTCATACTGTGTAGTTTACATGGTTTTCAGCAATGAGATGTTTCATATTCCATACTACTCTGTTTATTGATGTAAGCATCTGTATTCCAAATATGTCTACCGTACTACTTCGTTTGTTATATTTGCATAAAATCCAATAAAAAGTATTTTAAAAAAAGAAGAAGATGGGGAGTAATGGACCGTTTATATGATCCAGTTGGCCCAAGGGTCAGAAGGGATACTGCACCCCAGAATTCAGGCTCACCAAAAGCTTGGTACTGCCAGCATAGTTTCAATTAGAAGTTCTAGTTAAAGCAATAGAATTAATAATACATCTTGTGGTGGGGAAGAGCTAAACTACCCGACCATTTAGAACGAAATAGAACAGTTTGGGGTACCCAAGGGTGTTTCCTTCACCATACATAACATGGGATTAGGGATTTAAGAATAGTAAAAAAGCCTATAGGCAAACCAATTGGAATAATTTGGAGAACAAAAAGGATTATAAAATGTTGGGTTTACACATTCTTTAAGGCTTTATGCACACTTGAGTTTAAAAACTCTGTTTATAAAGGTGTTTTTTTCTGCCTCTAAATGCCCCTCCATGATAACCTATGTGTCCATGCACACATATACGTTTATAGGAGTTTAGCAGCAGGAGCATTTAAAGACAGAATACAAAAAAAAAAAACTCACCAAAGTTGCCTTCAAGAGAGGAGCTTTTGAGAATAAAAAATGCTCAAATGGGTCTAAATGCACATAAACATGCTTTAAGGCTAGGCGTCTTTATGTATGTTCACATGTTAAAATATTCTAATGGCCAAAAAATGGCCAATAGAATGCATTAAAGTCTGACTTATGAATGTGCAGGCAAAAAATGTGTCTTTTTACCACATGTTTCTGCTGATAAACACTGTAGGAGAAAAAAATATCTAGAGAATAAATTATGTATGAAACCTTAGTTTTGCGTATTCCCAAATTCCAGAAAAACTGAATTCCTGTTTCAGCTAAAATACATTACTGAAATTCATATCTATAAAATATCTTACCTGCCAAAAGATATGGTTATTCTGTTCAGAGAGTCTTGTAATTACCCCACAGGCACACATAATAGCCAAAATTGTTTCCTTGTCACAAAGGACAGGAAGGAAAAACAGAGAAATTTTCCCAATGGTAACAGAACCAGCTTTGAAAATATTACAGAAGTTGTAACTCTTATCCTGGCATTGAAATAAATAACAAAACGTAAAAAAAAAAATGTGCATATAAACCCTTATAGCAGGAAGGATAACTCCCATATCATGTACTGTTCAGTAACACTCAATCACCAATGTCACTGTGTATGTTATGGGGAGTGTTACCATCCTTGTCCTCAACATGTTTCATGGAATCCAGCTTCCTCAGCAGGAATTTTAAAGTCCAAACATGCACAAAATAAGCAAAGTTACTAACATATAATAACCAACATCCAACAAAAAAATCATACTATTTATATTACATTGTTGTTGTGATCTATGGGGCGCTAGTAAATTTTTTTTTTTTTTATCTATTTTTCATGTTTCCCATATTTCTCCATATTTTTACTCAGGTACTTGCTCTTGCTTCAAACTTTGAAGGTTCCATATTTACTTAATATAAATTTAGATATATACTGTATATATATATATATATATATATATATATATATATATATATATATATATATATATATATATATATATGCTAAATGCTGCAAAATTACCAAAGAAGTACCAGTATACAGCAGAAGACATAACCAAACAGATTCCAACTCTAATGGTATGATTTGTGCTCCATTAGCTTTGGAGGGGGGGTTTATATTTGGGGACTAATACACCCCTGATGTCTCATTAATAGAAAGTGTCAGTGGCATATATGCACTCATGTACCCCTAACAAACATTCATACACAATAAAAAAGAATTAAAGGATTGTGGGTGTGGCCAAATTGTGTTAACAGTTCGAGGGGCTTAAAGAGGCAAAGTTAAATAAAACCTGAGCCTACTCACTGTATACACATCCCATATATTAGACAGAAAAAAAATAGGGGATTATAAAAAAAAAGATTGCCACATCCTATATATTGAAGGAAATCAAGGAATGAAAGTATAATTAAAGGTTATTTTCATTTTGGATAGAGGGAAGATGGATTAGAACATATTTTAGTTTTTATTGCTGTCTGTGCCACTGTTAGGGAGATTCTATTTGTCCTGTTTACCATTATCATTGAAAGTGAAAGAAATTCCTAAATTTTGGTTTGCCCCTAGAAAAGTAATAGAGGGGAAATCTTCCAATGAGGACACTAGTTCTGGTAACCCCAAAAGATTCTCTAAATTTGCAGGGATGTCTTCTCACTTCCTGTTTGGCTATGGGACAGGAATTGAAGGTAAATCTCCCCAATGGGACAAAGGTGGCAACAATAAACCTTACATGGGTTATAATAAATGAAAAAAATAAATGAAAAAACATGTTTTGCCTATCATTTACTCCATGGACTTTTAAGGTGCCCACAAGGTAATATAGTAAAATTAAGTCATTTTATTTTTATAGGAAAAAAGGGGGAGAGATTGGCGCAATCGGATTACACGAGCTGCTGCGATAATCTAGATATGGGCAAAAATGCAGATGATAGAGTCCAGTGGAATTGCTAAACACTTTGATGGCTGCAGGCTTTGTAGGGTGAAGCAACCCTGTATGGATCCAAGACAAAAAGAGAGAGAAGACCAAGCGCCAATCTAAGTGTAGCAATGCAGTTGATTTATTAGCAATTAAAAGAGTATTACTCACAAACGTGCGTTAAAAACAGGCATCTCAAATAGTACAGGGCATCTGGGCGCTATTCATCCAGGGTGTCATTCCGGATCCCTTGTGGAGCTGGCGCTGTGGGGGATGAGCGGCGATCTCCTGTTGTGAGGCAGGGGACGTGCAGATCCTTCGGCGGTGGTGTAGCAGCGTGGGTCCTTGGGTCGGAGGGCTATGACATCACTTCCTGGGGATGCTGGTGCGTAGAACGGCGACGCGTTGCGGAGCATGCGCTCCTTCTTCAGGCCATACGGGGGCCATTTTGGATGTGGGTATTTATGCCCATAGATCATGGGATAAGTTACAGAGGCTCAGCAGGGACAATTTTAGACAAAGCGAAGCGGCAGAAAGACATGGGGAAAACGAAAGACCGACAAGTGATGCACAGCTGGGGATGGAAGGATACTGCTTGAGGGAAGGAAGAAGGGGGGGGGCGGAATAGGGAGAAAACGAAATATGGGAAACCAGGAGGGGGAGGGGGGGGGAAAGGGGAAGGAATATCCTTGGGACAATATATTGGGAGTATAAACTGAAGCATTTATAATATTTAGAGGTCAATTTGGATTGTCGTGCCAAACATTGATAGTGGTGATAATTATGATACTATAATTGTAAAAATTATAAAAATTAAATATATATTTTAAAAAATATATTAAGAACATATTTTAAAAATATATATATATATATATACATATATCTGAACAATTAATAGAAAAGGTTTATTAAAAAGTTTATTAAAAAGTTTATTAAAAAATTATTGATTAATAGATCAAGGACTTGGAATAATGGATAGAAATGTAAAAGAAGGATCCTTAGATCAAAGGATTAGATGTCTAACGACCCATTTACTAATGGGTATGTGTATAATGTAGAGATCCAATGATGGATACAACAATAATAGTAATAGTAAAAAATGCATATACATATATGCACATATGTATATACACGTGCACGCACGTATACATACGTACGCACATACAAATACATACACACACACAAAAACCGGTGGGTGTGTACGGTAAAGGCCAAATGACTATGTGGGCATATTAGGATGTGTGCAGTGATTACTTACTTTTGGAGTTACATATGATGGGGAGGTATGTCGAGGAAGATGAGAAGGACCACTGGAGGATGAGATGGAAAACCTGGGCAAAAAATGATCAAGTTAATAACTGAGGTCAATTATATGTGAACGTTAAAAAGGAGATAGGAGATGGGCTACAGCAGCACATTGATTTCGATTTCTTCGTTCAGGCCCCCAGGAGAGAGCGTTTCAAGGGAATATATCTAAAAGGTCTCTCTCTGGCAAAGTCGCTTGAAACGCTCTGTCCTGGGCAGTGTGTCTGGGATGGACTCTATTACCCACACCTTGAGTCCTGACGAAGATTTATTATGGAATTCTGCGAAGTGCCTTGGGACGCTGTGTTTGCCTTTGCCTTTTTCAACAAGGCGGCAGTGTTCACCAGATCGCTTTCTGAGTGGCCTGATGGTTCGTCCCACATAGAAGAGTCCACACAGACAGGTCAAACAGTATATGACATATTCGGATGAGCAGTTGTAGAAATGTTTGATAGGGTATGTTTTACCTTTGACGGTGAATTGTGTTTGTCCGTGTTGTACATGGGAACAGGTTAAGCACAGAATTTTCCGACACTGGAACATCCCTATGAGGGGGATGAGACAGAGGTGTTGGTGGGGTGGGTAGGGGCGGACTTGAGTTTGCTTGGGGCAATCAGATTTTTTTTTTTTTTAATCAAAGTTTTATTGGAAAACGTGCTCAATACAAAGTAAAACAGTAAGCGAGCAATAACATCAGTATACAAACCACAATATTAAACCTGTAAACAATTTGAGCTCTGAGAAACTATGCAGAATGTCGAGGTTTTCCATCGACCATGAAAGTGTAGTAAACCAAAACAGATGGTGAGTAACTTTTTCGCACATATCAGACACAGGGAAGTAGGAGAGGGAAGCAAGGTGAAGGGAATGCATGGCGGGGTGGGAAGGATAGGGGGGTAGAAGGGGGGGAAGAGGGGGAGGGAGTAACCAGTACCTCAAGATTGATTAAAAGGTTGATTAAAAGACTGCAAAAGGACTACTGCCATCCTATGTGTATAAGAACAGTTCTACCTCTGCGCCATACGATGCAACTATATAGACACCAGTATTGCCAAGCACATCAATATATGTAATATCAGTGACTTGAAATAAAGTGTAGCCGTAGGAGTGTTAGCAATTGTCCACCAAGTCAGTAATGGGGTCTCAGATCAGTTCAGTTCAGTGGGGATGTGAAAGGTCCCGCAAGAGAAGAAGGATCGGGGGTCGGCAGGTTCCACTTGCGATCTATGGTCGATCGGGTCAGGCGAGGATCCAATGTGGGTCCCACCAGTTCAATATTCCTTAAAGAGATGATATCAGAGGAAAGTTCAGCAATAGTGGGAGCGGAGTCCGACATCCAGTGTCGCAGAATCAATCTGCGGGCTGCCATCAAACAGGTGACCAGCCATGGCTTAAATTGAGTTACGCTTTTCCTGGAGTCTTTAGGCAATGGAAGACTTTCCGGGTCTAGGCAATTGAACACGAGTGGGAAGACATCTTTGGGAATGGATACCCCCAGCATTCTGGTAATATAGCGTATTGTTTTGTCCCAGAAAGATGAAACCTGCGGGCAGAGCCACAGCTTATGCAGAAGAGAAGGGTAATGTTCTTTGCAGAGAGTGCAGAAATGATGTGCTGGGTCTTTCGACCATCGGATGTGAGGGTAATATGCTCCATGGAGAATTTTAAACTGTTGCTCCCTCCAGAATTCATTGGTTACATGCTGTCGAGTAGTCAGGTAGCCCTTTAAGATCCTGGTGTGAGCATCAGGTGAATTGAGCATCTTATTCCAGGATTTAGCGATCGAGTGCTCAGTTCCCCGATAGAGTTCCTGGAGTAGCGGCTTATAGAAGTGCGATATCCTGTGTTTGGCCTGAAGAATCCATTGGTCTACCAGGGTGGGGCGGAATCGCAATAAGGATGCACGGCATATACCATTCACATAACTTATACATTGTCTAAAATACAAATAGTGGCCTTTCGGCAGATCGTGAGTCTTGGCAAATGAGTCGTAGTTTAAAGGGCTCCCAGTATCCGCGTCAAAAAGCTGCACCATCAATTTTATCCCCCGTTGGGACCATACCCCATATGCCGAATGTTGCTGCGCCTGTGGGAAACCAGGGTGGTTATGGATGGGAAGATGTCTGGACAATCTTTGGGAAGACCCCAACCTCTTCCTCGTCTCTCTCCAAGCAGCCACCGTATCCTTGATTAAGATATTGTGGCGGAGAGCGTTAGGGACATCCCCTGTCCCACAGTGCAGCAAAGCGACCAGGTCGTGAGGAGCAGCCATTTGGGTCTCCAATGAATAATTTGTATATCGTGATTCTCTGCTGATCCAATCTAAGCATCCCCGCAGAAGGCACGCTAGGTGATATATTCTAGTATTTGGTAAATCAACCCCCCCCTCCCTCCGTGACATATGCAGCTTGTTGAGGGATATACGAGGCCTTTTCCCATGCCAAATAAAACTAGACACTGCTGCATGGAGTCGTTTGATATCCGTATGTTTCAACAGGATTGGGATCGTCTGCATAGGATACAGAAGTTTCGGGAAGGTGGTCATTTTATATAAGTGGCACCGACCAAACAAAGAAAGTGGCAAATTAGCCCAGGATTTCAACTCGGCTACCATCTTGTCAAGCACTGGTGTAAAGTTCAAACGGTAAATGGTAGAGGGAAAACGTCCTATTTTGACGCCCAAATAGGTGATGTGTGTGGTCGCTATACGTAGTTTTGACGAAGCCGCCCACTGAGGAGTGCGCGTCGTGTTCAGGGGTAGTATCTCGCTTTTGTGGAAGTTAATACGGAGACCCGAGCACCGACGGTAGTCCGCGAATATATCCTCGATCAAGGGGAGGTCGTGGCCCGGATCTGACGTAAAAATAAGTACATCGTCCGCGAACATAGCGGTGCGCAGTTCCTCCGCCCCCACTCGTATGCCTCTAAGGTCAGGATGGGAAAGCAAATATCTGGACAGGGGTTCCAGAGCTAGATTAAACAGTAGAGGCGAAAGCGGGCACCCCTGCCTCGTCCCCTTAAACAGTCGGAACGAGGGAGAGATGTGTCCCGCAATCACCACCTGCGCCTGTGGACTCGCGTACATCATTCTGATTAGGTGCAAAAATTTGCCCGAGAGGCCCACTTTGGTGAGGACTCGATCCAGCCATTGGATATTCACGTTATCGAAAGCCTTTTCGGCATCGAGAGTGATTATCGCCGCGTCCGTGCCCGGGTCGGCCCTGGAAGCCTCCAAAGCCACCAGTACCTTCCTAATATTCGATGTTGCAGATCTGCCTTTTGTAAATCCGGATTGCGTGGGATGAATAATAGAGGGCATTATGGACGCCAATCTGTCCGCCATCAATTTGGAGAGCAGCTTGGAGTCCACATTGAGAAGTGAGATTGGTCTGTAAGAGCCGGGGTCTAGAGGGTCTTTCCCTTTTTTATATATCAATTTTATATGGGCTTGATGGCCCGTGGGGAGGTAAGGGTTGCCGTCCAAAATATGATTGTACACCAATTGCAGCGTCGGGGCGACTGTGTCGGCCGCTAGCTTATAGAAATCTGGAGTGTAGCCGTCGGGTCCGGGGGATTTGCCTGATGTGAGAGATTTAATGCCCTTGGAAATCTCCTCTAGTGAAAGAGGTTCGTTCAGACGTGAGAGTTGTTCCCGAGTGACCTGTGGGAGGGGTACCCTAGAGAGCCAGTCCGAGGCAGTATCCTCGTCCATAGACTCCTGGCTGTATAGAGCTTGGTAAAATTTTGCAAAGACGTCGTTTATGCTTTGGGGGTCCTCCACCCTATTACCGTCGGCATCCCTAAGAGCGGAGACTTGCGTCGGGGTAAAGGGGCCTCTACAAAGAGAGGCTAGCAATTTGCCTGGTTTATTCCCGAAAGAATGATATTTCCAATCCTGGTGCGATTTGTAAAGTAATTCCCGTTTCGACGCCCAGTCGTCGAAAGACGCCTTGGCTTCGCGCCATCGTTCCCTATTCTCTTCGTTATTTCTCGTATTCAACGCAGATTGGGCTTCTCTCAGTAGGGAGCTGGCTGTCATAAATTCTTTGGCAATAGACTTTTTGTACGCTGCAGCGTATGAGATAATACGACCCCTGAGCACGGCCTTCCCCGACTCCCACAAGAGTACGGGGGAGACCGTCGGCGAGTCATTAAGTGATACAAAATCTGTCCAGACATCCCTGATGAGCAAGGCCATGCCCGGGTCTTTATTTAGGAAGGAGGGGAACCGCCAGCATTTAGCCGTTGTAACCGTCGAGTAGATCGTAAGGGTAACCGAGACCGGTGCATGATCAGATACGGCAATGTCGTGTATGCGTGGGGCGACCGTATAGGGGAGCATTTTGGGATTGGCAAAAATGTAGTCAATACGCGTAAGAGTGTGATGGGGGTTCGAGAAGAACGAATATTCCTTACCCTCTGGGTTATTAAGCCTCCAGACATCCGAGAGTTGAACACTGTCCGCAAAGTCCCTCAGCAGAGGGGAGTGACGTGGGGGTCTGGGTGTATGCGTGTCCTTTGTGGAAGACCTATCCTCCAGGGGGTGCATCAGTGAGTTGAAGTCACCTGTCACCAGGAGTGGCAGATGTAGGTAGGGGGCTACCATGCGGGTAACTTCCTGGAAGAAAGAATCAGTTGGAGCATTGGGCGCATAAATTCCGGCCACCGCCCACTCTCGAAGGGCGGTCGCCAGGTGAAGCACAATCACTCGGCCAGCATCATCTGTAACAGAAGATTTTACAAGTGTGCTGGAATTTTTGTGTATGAGTACCAGTACTCCCGCCTTTCCCTTGATTGCTGGGGAACCCAGAACCTGTCCTACCCACAATTTTTTCATGCGGTGGAAGTCCTTGGCTTCCAGGTGCGTCTCCTGCAGGATCGCGACGTCGGCCCTCAGACGTTTCAGATGTCTGAGCACCGCCATGCGCTTGTTGGGAGATCTGAGTCCCTTAACGTTCCATGAAATCACACTCATGGTGGGTGCCATGGAACAAGATCCAGATGCCGGTTAACAAGTGTGAGTGTAGGTGTCACGTAGTGTGTATGTTTGCCGGTCAGCGCAGGGGCAGAGGTAGCCGAGTGAATCCATAATTCAAGCGGTGGTTGAGGCACTAAGGGAGTGTGAGGCGTAGGGTAAGGCCCAACAGGGGCATAAGGGTGAAGGGGGAGCAAAGAGCAATCAAATTTGGAGGACTTCTCTTTTTTCCTCATGGGAGCTCGCGTGCGCATCGGACAGCGTTACCAGACATAGTCGCCATAGTGCCCCCTCAGCCGGTGACAGAAAGGATCCTTGTCGGCGGGCGTGCAGGCCGACCTAAATGAGGGTCCCGCACCGGCAAAAGGTTCCATATAAGACTTGACAGGTAAAGGTGTGCGGGTCGAGCGGTTGTCAATCAGAACAAAAACCAAGAAACAATAACCATGCAGGAGCGGTGAAAGGAATACCTGTTACATAACCAGCCGTCAGGCTTGAGGGAGGACAGTGACATGCACAGACACACGTCCACACACGTCAGTGCGCCCCGAATGGGAAACATAAGTCATAACACAGTGACCAAACCAACAGGCAAAATATAGAACAAACAATATAGACATAGTTACCAATGGTACCTAAAGGAACTGTCCGTCACTGGCGAAACACAGGATAATCGCATTGCACCTCAGATAGGAGGTAGCGCTGAAGGTGAAAAAAGAAAAAAGAAGAAAAAAAAAACTGCCATCCAGGGTGCCTTCAACGGAATTTGCGTCTGTAAGAGGGGCCTGATACTCGTTGCTTTTTAGCTGGATCTTTTCTGGGGCTCCGTTGTTCCCGGCTGCCTTGGGGGCGCTGGGGGGAAGGCGTGGAAGGGGGGTCCAGCGTGATGTTGAAGTGGCGTTGCAGGAAATGGTAGGCCTCATCAGGTGTGGAGAAAGACTTCTGTTCGCCGGACAAGTCCGCGAGGCGTAAGATGGCGGGATAAGCCAAAGTGAACTTGACGGACTTCTGAAACAAAGCCTGGCATATTGGCTGGAAAGTTTTCCTGCGACGCGACACCTCCTGGGAGTAGTCTGCAAAAATTAGGAGCTTGTGCCCGTCAACTTGTAAGGCCTTGGAGTTGCGGAAGGACTTCAAGATATTTTGCCGGTCCATATAATTCAGGTACCGCACGATCACAGCGCGAGGTGAGCGTCTATCGTTGGATGGGGCCCCCAGGCAGTGGGCTCTTTCCACCGAGCAGGCTGACTGGATCCCTAGGGCCGTGGGTAGCCTCGTGGAGGCAATGTCACATAGAGCATCAGTCCCATAGGTTTCTGGCAGACCTATGATCCGAAGGTTATTTCTCCTCGATCTGTTCTCCAGATCGTCCACCTTTTCCAATAAATACCTTTGGGCCTGCCTGGCTTGCTGATCCATAGCAAAGGATCCCTGCAGCTCATCTTCCAGGTCAGACATCCTGTGCTCCATTTCAGTCAGTCTGTGAGCATGGTCACCGATCTCTTTCCGCAGCTGTGCGATCCCATCCGAGACAGCCCTGTCCACAGCATCCTTGATGGTGGGGGAGAGAAGGGTGGCTACTGCCTGGGCTAGTGAAGCGATCTGAGCCTCTGGAATAGGGCTGGGTGGTGGACCGGATCCCGCTGTGCCTGTGTGCGAAGCAGCGTCCTCCATATTAATCTCGGAGGAGGCCGCAACTGAAGCCGGGGGCTTGATTTGTGGGAGAGGCGGAGCTCCGCCGTGCTGCGGCGGTGCGGGTCCGTGCTGGAGGAATCGATCCATGTCCGCTCGGTACCCGGGACGTAATGCGGGTGATGTGCAGCGTCCGCCGGCTCTTTAGGGCCGAGAAAGCCGAATAAATAGCAGGTGAGGTCTGGAGCCGGAGTCCCGCGCTGCTGCTTACATGGGCGCCGGAACCGGAAGTGGGGCAATCAGATTTTTAATGTTAGTGGATTTTCTGTAAGAAACTTTGGGTATGGAAGGAATGGCAGATTTTAAGTGTGGGTCCTCCAACAAGATGGACCAGTGTTTTTGAAGGATTTTTTCCATACTTTTGTATTTTGTATGAAACTGTGTGGGGAACCGTAGGGGTTGGGGCGGTGGACTCTGTGGGTGAGATGGAACATGGGGAACATTGGAGTTGTATTGTTGGAGGTAGTGTGAATGGGCTTGTTTGACCAAAGGTGAGGGGTAATCTTTGTCCAAGAATTTTTGGGCCAAAAGAGCACTTTGCTCACAGTAGTCGTCTTGTTTGGTGCAATTCCGTTTCAGGCGGCAAAACTGGCTTTTAGGAATGTTAGAGATCCACCTGGGGTGATGGCAGCTCTGGTAGTGCAAGAAAGAATTTCCAGCAGTGGGTTTTGTGTAGTTCTTTACTAGAATATTGTGGTCTTGATGATATAGGGTGAGGTCCAAAAATGCCAATTCGGCCGAATCGCATACTGAGGTGAAGGATAAGTTGAAGGGGTTTTGGTTGCAATGGTGTATGAACTGAGTGAAAGTGGATTGAGGACCGTCCCATATGACAATGATGTCATCAATATAGCGGGCATAAAATATGATGTGTTGGGTGAAGGGGTTATTGTGCCAGATGTACTGGGCTTCCCAATACCCCATGGTGAGGTTGGCATAGCTTGGGGCAAAATTAGCCCCCGTAGCTGTGCCGGTGACTTGGAGATAAAAATCTCCATTGAATTCAAAGTAGTTCCGGGTGAGGCAAATTTGGGTGGCATCCAGAATGAATTGGGCTTGTTGGGGATTGATCGTGGGGTCTGCAGATAGGAAATGTGTGACTGCCCTAAGACCAACCTGATGGGGAATGGAAGTGTATAGGGAATTGACATCTAGTGAGGCCCACATGTAGGTGGGCTCCCAGGAATAGTGACTGAGTAGATTGAGCAAATACACGCCATCTCTGATATATGAGGGGAGGTTTTGTGCTAGGGGTTGTAGAAATTGGTCGATGTATTGGGAAAAAGGACTGGTAATGCTATCCATGGCGGCTACGATGGGGCGGCCTGGTGGATGGTTGCTGTCTTTGTGAATTTTGGGTATGTGGTAAAAATATGGAGTGGAGAAGAAGTCTCTGTTAAAAAATGAAAATTCTTGTTTATTGATTAGCCCATCTTCCTTTGCATCTTTGGCAAGGGATAGGGCCTCTGCTTGGAATTTGGGGAGAGGGTCTTGTGGGAGAGGGCGGTATGTTGTGGTGTCTGAGAGGAGACGGAGGGCTTCCTGGATATAGTCAGCTCGATTTTGTACCACTATTCCGCCACCTTTGTCAGCGGTTTTGATTACCAATTCTTGGCTCTGAGTGAGGTGTTTGAGGGCTAATTTTTCATTTTGATTAAGCTTGGACGCTTGGGCATGGGAGGGATTTTTGGAGTGTTTACACATTTTAAGGATGTCTGCGTATACTACCTGGTAAAAGGTCTGCAGATATGGACCTTTGGACTGGGTGGGGTTAAAAACTGATTTGGGTCTGAATGATGTGTATCGAACGGGAGGGGATGAGGATGGATGGAGGGTGAATGGTATGAGGTCCTCATCCTCATGATCTATGTGCAATTCTTCTAGTATTTGAAGGGCCAGTGTATCTAAGGAGGAATTGAGCTCTGGTGTGGATGGGGGGGATGGGTGTGGAGTAGGGCAAGGTTGTGCCTTGGAAGATAACATGTTGTAATGTCGTTTGAGGGTGAGGTTTCTGATAAATCTATTGAGGTCTTTGAACAAGGTAAATTGGTTCGGTGGGATGGCAGGGGCAAAGTTTAAACCCCTATTGAGTAGAGAAATTTCTCCAGGAGATAATGGATGGGTAGATAGGTTGTATATTTTTACAGTGTCTGTAGTTTTGCTCTTTTGTTTATTTCTGTGTCTTCCCCCCCGCTTTCCTCTGTATCTAGTTTTCTTTTGTTTGTTAGAGGGGTCAGCGCAAGCAGGGGGGGTTGTCCTAAAAAATGGTCTGTAGGGAGGCCAATGATGGGTTTGTCCATGGACTGGAGTGGTGGATTAGTAGAACAGGGCGTTTTGGGAGGGATGGCAGTGTCCACACTGCTGGAGATAGACTGGGACGTTGGGATGGGACCAGTGTTGGGGGATGTGGGTGTGGTGATTGCACTAACAGAGCTGCCATTAGCTGATGTAGTGGTTGGTGTGACAACTGCTGTACTTGTGGTAATGTTGGGGGTTCCAGTTGTGGAAAGACTATTGGGAATCTTGGGTTTGGGTAGTGTGGTTCTGATTCTTCTTTCTCTTTTGGGTTTCGGGGTGGGAGCTGAGGGGCATTTATCTAAAGTCCGCAATCTGGTCAAGTTGGGGCATAAGGGGGGTATGTGGGAACCAGGGGGTGGGCCACGGGGGAGGGGGAGGACTCCCAATAGGGGGAGGGGAGGACAGGGGGGGCCAGAAGGCGTGGGACCGCCGGGGGACTGGGGGGGTTTTGGGCCATGGTTGGATGAAGTAGGGTATTTGTTTTGTTTCCAATTGAATACTTTTTGATGGTTGTAGTCATCAAGGTCTCTTCTGATTTTGTTTAGTTTAGTGCGTAATAATAGATCCTCGTCTTTTTTTGTGTGTAATTTTAGAGTGGAGAGCCAGTTGGTTGGGACATGTGGGACGTATTGGGTAAGGTTGGATATGTGTTGGAGAATGCTAGAGAGAGTTTCTTTGTACTTCAATTCTCTTTGCTGGGAAATGATCTGCATCCATTTCCGTGTGCAAAACTCGGAGATGTGGGACCATTGCCGATGCCGATGTGGGACCGATGCCCTGTACTATTTGAGATGCCTGTTTTTAACGCACGTTTGTGAGTAATACTCTTTTAATTGCTAATAAATCAACTGCATTGCTACACTTAGATTGGCGCTTGGTCTTCTCTCCCATTTTATTTTTATACAATATATTAAAAATATACGTATAAGGTAAAATCAAAGCATATTCTTGTACATTATCAGAAGCAATCAACACTCATCCATGGGGTATGGTATGTCCCAAGTACATATAAACAATTTATTATAGATAATAAAGGTATTCATATTTATAGCATGTCAACCTGGGTGTGAGATTATCCCTTCACTCAACACACTTCTCAGAATAGAATTCTACTTCTTCAGGTGAATGGATGAGATCTAAGACAAAGAATATATTATAAAATGTACAATGTAAAGTATGGCATATTTCCCCCATTACTGGAAAAGATTTGGAATGTAGGAAATCTGGAAAGACAACGCCGTTTTCCACCTAAAGCATCATTACCAACTACAGAAAATTTTCTGTTCCTTGAATACTGACCAGATGCAGCCAGACTTGACCCTTGAACCCCAATTCCCTGCAATGCTGCAAAGACCTCATCACCGATTCTGTCAACCCCTAGCCAGGTCTTGACAGACCATTAGAATAACCACAGAGGGTTGACTGTGGTGAGTCCTGAATGTTAGAAATCTGCTGTCTCAATCCAACCTGAAGCCATCATCAAAGTATAACTGCTATATTGCTTTATTTAGCAATGCACAAGAAATGTACATGAAAGTAGGCCAAATTCACAATTATGAATATTTCATCCTTTTCTCCTACTACACAAAACCTTGTGCTTAAACAGTTCTTGTATGTAATCTTTTCAGTGAATTAAGGTTTACAAACATATTACTATGTACTACTTCATAAAACATTGAAACAGATAGGCTTGGATAGGTAGAATGTAAAGTTAAAATGTGTGTAATTGTATCAAATTTACCCTTGGAAAATGTTTTTTGTTATTCATAAAGAGTATTAGAAAGAGAGGAGTCTTGAGATAGATTATACAATAAGAAGTAAGAGTGAGCATATCTTGTACACTAAGTTTGAAAGGAAAAATATTGTTGTATGTTTCAAGAAAAAAAGATGCAAGTGAAAGGTGTAAGATGAGAAAAGCCAAGGATTTAGAGCTGGGGGCGAGGAGGGGATAGAGTCGGATTAAGGAGTAGATGGTGTGACAGAAAAGTATATACAGGCATACCCCGCTTTAAGTACACTCACTTTAAGTACACTCGCGAGTAAGGACACAGCTTGTTCAGTTTGGCATGGCACTACTCCCGGTTTTTAACATTGGCGTCTATAGGAAATCTTGGTCAGCTTGACATGGCACTGCTCCCAAACCATAAGTGACAGGGATACCAAACTTAGGGAGCACCGAGAGGGGAACCAGGACTACAACATATCCTGTTTGTAGCTGGCCAGCTTGCCTAGGTAATCTACTATGTCATAGTCCTGGATCCCCTTAACATGCTCCCCAAGCTTGGTGTCCTTGTCACATGGTTTGGGAGCAGCCATGTCAAGCTGACCAAGATTTCCCATAGAGTTAGTGTATTTACATGCATTGAGAAGTGAAAAAAGGTATTGCTTCACTTTAAGTACATTTTTGTTTTACATACATGCTCTGGTCCCATTGTGTACTTAAAAGTGGGGTATGCCTGTACTGTACTTGTTACTGTACATATGTGGATTGGGATTTTACATGTATTCAAGCTTTTCTTTTAATACGAATACAATTTTTATTGTCACATATTACATCAGGCATGTTAAAAATGGCACAAAAAAGTGTTCAAATGATAAGTGATCATAACAACAACATGGTATATTATTCTCATATTCTGAGGCATTTTGAGATATTCTCTTCTTAAAGGAAACGGAGAAGGTGCAAAAGCTGAAAAATAGGCAGAAAACATAAGGACTAGTGTTCAGTAATAATAGAACAATCAGCTTTGACCAATATGTTGTACACTTACAACCCAAGAGATCATTAGACATTGATGGTAAAAATATATTGCACTAGATTGATGCCCATCCAGTACCATGCGGCAGGCCCTGAGACATCTTGCTTGACAGGATGACAAATGCTACTTTTTGAGAAAACAAAAAAAAAAGGAAAATAATGAGCTCCTGAACAAAAAGAGCAACAAATATAGATACTATAGATCAAAATTAAAACATTCTCTGTGTGCCACCTTCCATCAATTCAGAAAAACAATATAGTTATATTGGCCATACTATAACCATATAACCAAGTCTTTCCGTATTTTCAAGGTTTCAAGATATCAAGGCAGTAATCTTCCGATCAACCATAGACAGGTTGCCCACTGAGATGAACTATAGAGGCCCAGAATTGTACAGCAAAGCACAACACAAGCAATATTGCACTCACATGTATTCACTCGAACAACAGCATATCATAAACGGGAGATGTGCACCCTTCGGGACCAGGATCTACGCTCCACGCCGTGGACTGCGCGCCTTCCAGGTGTTCAAACTCCTTGTGTACAGGAATGAGGTTACGCCGCCTGGCCACGCACATCTCCCGTTTATGATATGCTGTTGTTTGAGTGAATACATGTGAGTGCAATATTGCTTGTGTGTTTAAATAAAGTAAGTTCAAACATTATCACACTAGTGGAGCAATTTCTCTTCCTCTGCATGTTTTGAACTTGACCGGTCCTAAGCCATTGCCTCGGTCCTGGAAGCTTAAGTGGATGGTGTTGTTACTGGCCTGTTTGCTCTGTCACGAGAGTTACTGAGCCTGTGGAGTCGGTGAGTGCGCATTGCTTCTCCCTCTTCAGAGCACAGTGGTGACGGTTTTGGTGACCCAATACATCTGCACCTACAACTTTTTTTCCTCAACGATGCATTGTGGACTATTGTTGCATATCATTTCATGATTTGTACTGCTTTGGTGATTTTTATGTGCAGTCCTTTGCACACTGTCAGTCTTATCTGACGGTTTGGTAGGGGTTGTGAGTTTGTTTTCTCCCCCCTTGCGCTACTGGAATATTGATCATTTATTTGATTTTATATGTATTCTATTTGCTCATGTATTTTATTTTGTTAAGTAGCAGCATTCTATTACCATATTATTTGAGAGATGTCTCCTCATTAAGCGCTTGGTTGCTTACTGTTTTTTGGGTACCGTGTGTTTGTAAGCAGATTCTACATTTTCCTATGCATGTTGGTTCATTTGCTACTTACTATATAAAGTTAGTTTCAGTTAGACTGTGTCAGTCTCATTGCACCAAGTATGTTCCCAGTGGGACCTCACATCCCTACCCCGGATGCCCCACTGGGTGGAGGCACTGCCGCAGACATGTACCCCAGCTCCCAGATGGCGGAGGCTCAGGATCTGCCTTGTCAGGCATAGTGAGTTAACTAGGTTTAGGGACCCCAAAGACACTAGGGGGCGCCTTCAAAACCCCATTACATATAGGTATCTGACATCTCCAGACCCTCAGACGGTAAGACATCACTTCCAATGCTGAGTAACACCAAAATGGTTTGTGCGAGCTCTACATTTCAATATTAGGTTTATCACAAACCGTTAGGAGGTGTCAGCAGCAGTTATAAGGTCAAATGGGATGTTGTCAGCAACTTCACAACATATGATATTATAAGTATCTGACATCCCCTGATGATCAGATGGCAATGCATCTGTCTTAAAGTTGATTAACACCATTAACAGTATGTGAGAACTCTGTAAACAATATATATAGGCAGATGTCATAACATTTAAATTCAAGAAAGAACTGTAAATGAAGGAAACTACAAAAGGGAGTCATGGTATTCATCCCCTTGTGTGCTACTATTGCTATTTAAAGGAGTAGCAGGCAGCAAGGATCAAAGATTCTCCATGTACCTTCCCTCTCTGTGTTGCAGCATTGCTTGGAAGGTGGTTTGGATGTTGAAGGACAGGGAAATGCATAGATTGTTACTGTGACAGCTGCATATTGGAACTCCTTGTGCCACTTTGGTAGATTTACATAGGGTTGTTACATAGGGTAATTGCTGATTTTTGTAGAATTCCACCAAGTAATCTGAGGTGCTCAAGATAAACTGCTTCCCATTGAACAAGGCTTATAAGCTGAATGGAAATCTCCAACAATAGGTAATTTTATGCTCCTTTCGGCTGTTAAGGAATGGTTTAAGCACTCTGCAATTATGTAGGGTGATAGGTCAAAGGTCCTGAAAAATAAGTATTTATGTACTGTTGAAAACGATGTTTGTTGCTCTCTGCAAAATTTCTTCCTTAAAGGATAAATTCACCTTTACAGAAAAAAGAAATAATTTTTTTTCCAATAGGAGCCTGAAAAGCATTGCAACCACGACCAGTAGTTCAGCCCGTACCTCTGTACGGACTTTGTTTTTGAAAGCTGGAGGACATGTCAGTGGCCTGCAAAAGTGCTCATCAATGCCCCAAGGGCTCTTTGAATCTGCAAGAATCTAATTTAAAGGAATCTATAAATGATGGGGCTGTGTGGGCAGAGCCCCACACTGTTTTTAATTTATGGCAGCAAGTGTAGGCAGAAGAACCCCTCATCACTGTCACAGGGAGGGGGGATGGGATTAGAGGTGGCAAGAGCTATAACATGTTGCATGTTCTGCCCTAAATATGAATGGAACATGTAACGTGTTCTAAATGTAAATTGAGCCTTTAAACAGGAAATAATGCAGACAGTAGGTGATAATTCTAGGTGGGGCGTTTTCTGTGCCTCCCAGTCTAAGTGCGTACAGTCAGTGGGTACAGACTCTGGCACCCTCTGACTCTTATATTGTGGCAACTGCCCTATTATATAAACCCTCTAATTGGTGGTTTGTAGCAATAGGATTAAAACCAACAAAAAAAATCACCAGTTCATGTGCTGATCAAAACTCCCTCAAGGCCGGCTGATAGCCTTTGTCATGAAAAAAGCTTCTGTCACTAAAGCGTGCAGCTCTCCTATCAATCCACTGAAAGAGGGAGAGGTGGAAGAGACAGTGCCAATGTGTTATCACGTTGGTTGCTATGATGACGTGTTTGGGAGGCATGGCCTCCCTTATCAAGTTACGCCCACACTGGTAAATCACGGCTATTTATCCACTTCTCATGCCCTTCATGTTAAAGGGACTATACCAGGAGAGGCTAAGACACATAACTAACCAATCCGATCACAAGTACATAATGGGAGATGTATAGATGGGGATAGTTCTGTGTGGTGACTCACTTCACATCAAATAGAGAATTAAATGTATACATATTTTTTATAACCCTGGCTGATGGGCCATAACATCATTATTACTCCACAGGACTAACCCTATACCCACTTGATATTCCACTGTACCCATTAGACAGTAAAAGATAAGGTAATTACCTAACTACAAACAGACAACAACACTAATGCATTTAACATAACTTAGATTTGAGTACTTACCTCTAATTCCTCTTTTAACCCCTCGGGAGACATTGTGTTGAGCGAAAATATCCAAAAGGTCTCCTTCATACATAGCCAGGAGAACCTTTCCCCCTCAGAGAGTGACATGGATATAGCCCGACTTAAGAGCTCTAAGCCCTCCATGCTACCCCCATGGACCTGACTGAAATGGCGAGGGACACTGTGTTTGTTCTTTTTTTTCTCTATAAAGTGATGGTGCTCGCAAAACCTGGTACGCATGACTCACACTGTCCTCCCTACATAGAGAAAACCACATGGGCACCCTAATCCATTCGCCACAAATTGGGTGATGCAATAGAAGAATTGTTAAATGTTATAAGACTGCCTATCCCTCCTTACACCTGCTTAGTTTTTTGTGTCATGGGAAAAAGGAAGGATGGGCGGGCAGTCGGTCTTATAACATTCAACAATTCATCTGTTGCAGCACCCAATTTGTGGTGTACAGATTAAGGTGGAGCCTGGGTCGGAGGATCTGGGATCTGTCATCTGGTTCCCGGGTGGCGGCTTTACTGTCCCAACATCTTACAGCGGCGAGCCAGGAGAGGGGAGCACAATACGTTTACACGCTTGTGTCCACCTTTTAAATGTGAGTGCAACATTTGTCAGCTTCCTGTGTGTTCTTAATAAACCAGTACTATACTAGGACGGCCGTGCGCTTTTATCTCCTTTTTCTTCCTTGGCGTGTAGCAGTTAGATGCACATTATGTGTGTTAATCACTTTCTCCAGCCTAGTAATAGCCCTGCCTCTCCTGCAAGATCTCACTCATTCCTCAAGCAGCCCTGAAAGAGTAAGAAGATCAGCCTTTAAGTCAGTGATTGCTGCTTAAAGAAATTTTAATATCAGCTGCTATGCAGTTCACATCTACTAAATTCATGGGCTGGGATACAGGTGAGTGGTGAGATACCTGGTCTCTGAGGGCTTAGTTTGAATAATCACTGAGATCCTCATCAGCATTGTCAGCTGATAATAGCTTTTAGGGAAACTTTGTGGGCTGGCTTGTATATTGGAGTTTAAACAGATAAGAGTTGTTTTTGGAGGCTAAAGATGTTAGACTACGTTGTGTCCTGGTAGGAAATGCTCCCCTGAAGTTTTTTCCACACTATACTTTTATGGTATAGCCTATACTTCTCTGAATCTTGAAGGTTCTTCACTCTCAAAATCTTGCAAAAAATGTTCAGTCGGGATTTAGATCCACTGAGGATTTTCCAACGATGTCACTTTCTGGGTTCTCTGTCCAATAATAACCTGCCATTGTTTTCTAACACCATTTGAACAATGATGTGTTGACTCAAATCTTATTAGACACTCTCTGTCACTCCTACTTTCCCTTCTTATGTGTTATTGACTCCTATTTAACTGGGGAAATGAAAAGATGAGCATGGTATTATCTTTACGTCCAAACAAACCAATTGTATTGTGAGAGTATTCCATATTTCTTTACTCAAATGCATACCAGGAAACAATTTTAAAACTATTATCTAGATGGTACAAAACCCCTTATATATTCAATACAATATACCCCAACTCTTATTCAAAGTACTGGAGATGCATTGAACATAGAGGTACACTTTATGTATCCTGGCTCTGTCCCAAACTCAGGATTTTTGAAAATCAGTCAGATCTATTAGTCTTAAACACACAGACATAGACTTAGGCATCCACCCTCTTACCTACCTGTTCCATGTACCCTATTTTCTGTGAAATTATGCAAAAATCATTACTGATACACCTAGTGTATGTGGCAAGGGTATACATCACAGTCCTCTGAAAGCAAACCTCCCCTCTAACAATAAGCCAGTGGTTCACACAAATTATTGATGTAATGCACAGGGAAGACCTAACCTTCTCACTCCACAATCAAGAGGAGAGATTCAGAAATACCTGGAATATTCAAAAGGGGGGAAAAAAAACATACACAATGTGCATGGGCGGAGCCTGACTGAGTAAACATGCCAGCTTAGAGCTCTGCTCCTGAAGGGACGTTTCTATTGTATTATACTGGGTCTCGGCTCAGCTTCCCCAAGTAAAAATTGTTATTTGGTCTGCTAATAACCCCCGCCACTTAAAGTAATGGTTCTTGGGGAGTTCTCGTCTGAAAATGAAGCCAAAAAAACAACAGACAAGTTCTGTCTCAGGCTTCATTCAGAATGTCACTAGCTTCATCCCCTCCACCAAGTACCTCACACTCAGTGAAATCTTCTCGGCGCTCTAAGGTATCTGTGGCAACACAGGGGGAATATAACTCAGATTCATCTATACAGACTTCACAAATGACATTCTTTACAGACCCTGCTCATTCTTCTGTTCTGAGGCAATTTGAAAAAATGCTTCACAAAGCCCTTAAACAGACCTCAGATCATCGTACAGACAGTCTGACTAGGGAAACCAGAGAACTGCACAACGCACTGCAAATCTTGAGCTGCGGGTTGATGAACTTGAAAATAACACCCGGGCTTATGCAGCTGAATTTGAAAACCTCAAAGAGAAAAACAGTCCTTCAATCTTGTTTAGAAGATTATGAAAATAGGGCAATGTGTTCCAATATCCGTATACGTAGAATACCTGAACCTGTCACTGATTTGCAAGCAACTATGCTATCCCTATTTCAAGAACTACAGGCTTTCATACCAGAATGAATGGAGTTGGACAGGGATCATAGAGACCTCACAAAGCTGATGGCCCACCGCACCATATTATCGCCAAATTTCACTATCACAATACCAAGGAACAACTTCTAGCTGCAGCTAGAGCAAAAGATTCACATATCTATCAGCTTTTTGTTGATCTATCTCAGCTCACCATCTCTAAGCATCAGGCTCTGAAGCCACATCTTCAATTTTTACAGCGACATCAAATCACCTTTCAATGGGGCTTTCCATTTTCAATTGGCTTCACCTACCAAGGGTCTAAATATGTCTGCCGTTTAAGAACTCCACTGTTCTTTACAAAACATCCAGCTTCTAGAATGCTCTCTCAACCAAAGCAACGCATGAAGTCGAATGGTTCCCCATTCTCTGCAAAAATCAGCTGGTGCTGAAGGAAATAAAAGTTTCCACGGGCAATCAAAACGTGGTTATTTTTGTTCTCCCATGTCAACTCCTGAGGACTCCATGGACTGACTTTTTTTTTTTTTTTTGACTCAATGACAGGTATTCTTATATCTGTAACTTCCAACTAACTGGTCTATTTTTTTACTGACAACAGCGAGTTGTTCGCTATATTTCTTTACATATCCTCAAGCTATTTTCATTTTCTGAATGTTTTCTGTGATGTTTTTTGTTACTTGTATACCCCATCCCTTCCATCCCTCTTCATATGCTTTCTCATGACACATTGATGGGTATGGAACTTTTTGGGACAATGGTAGCATTTCTATTTATGTATTACTTTTTATTGTTGGCAGTGTTTCCTTTGGTGGTGTTTTTTCGCCTCCAGTTTGCCACCTTCGGATCCCCATTATTATGTGGGCTTCTGACAGTAGCTCTTTGGCCTCTGGTGGACCGCTTGTTGCTCCCCCAGTATGCCATTCTGTTAAGCTATTAGGTCTCTTTATTATTTTACTAATCTTGGTAATATCTGCTCAATGAGAGACAATTCCTTTCCTTTTCTTTCAGCCTTTCCTTTTTCCTACCCCCTATACGGAATTTTATGCAATCCTACTGTCAGAACTTAACATATTTTTTTTGCAACTCCTTGTATTACCAATATGGCTCCCTTAAACATTTTGACCCAAAATGTCCAAGGTCTTAATATATGATAAAAAAGCACTAAAGCATTCTGTTCATTTGCCGCAGCTAAAATCCACATTCTTTGCCTACAGGAGACCCATTTTAGTGAACAATCTACTCCTAAGTTTTTCAGCTCCTCTTATCCACAGAGATATACAGCCTTGTCAGCTTTTAAACAACGAGGTGTTCTTATAGCTAATCATCGTACAACCCCATTTGTACTTTCATCTGAAGGCCACTACCTCATTCTTCTTGGGCACATTTCTGGTGTTGCTATCACCATTCTATCATATTATGCTTCTAATAAATATCCATTATCATTTCTTTCCCATATTTTTCACGTAATTGATTCATACAAGTTAGGTATTATGTGTAATTTGAGGTAAGCTTAACCGGCAAGCATCATTTCTCAAATGCGACTGTAAGCTCTTTCTCCAAAAATGTGAAAATTACTATAATCTGTGTCACGATGCATTCCAAAATACTCCCTCCCTTTCTACAAAAGCTAAGCTTGATAGAGCCCGCTTAGAATTTTGACTTGTTTCTCACTGACTCTGCAGATAAATAATATGTAAATCCCCACACCTTTATCACCTCAAAGCAAACAAACCAGATACCCTATTAGCTCAAACATTACGCTCACTGCAAAAACCTATGACATCTGTGTGATTCATACACAAGTAACCTTGTCAAAATTTTACACACATTCTGCACGAATATTGATAAATTATATTTGCCCAACAATAATTTTGACCATGCTGCTGCTGATTCCCTTTTTCACAAATTACCCTTCCAACACTCTCACAAACCCACCATGAACGACTCGAGTGTCCCATCTCTGCAACAGAGGAGATCAAGGCTATTAAGGCTTTCAAACTTAATAATCGTCCTGGCCCAGATGGATTTTCTGCTTCCAACTACAAGAAATTTTCTGATTTATTATCTCCTATCCTAACTGAGGCCTTCAATACGTTGTTGAGGGGACACTCTTTTCATTCAGAATCCTTTAAGGCCAAAATTTCCATGCTTCCCAAATCGAAATCTGATACAAAACATAGAAACATAGAAACATAGAATGTGTCGGCAGATAAGAACCATTTGGCCCATCTAGTCTGCCCAATATATCTGAATCCTATGAATAGTCCCTGGCCCTATCTTATATGAAGGATAGCCTTATGCCTATCCCATGCATGCTTAAACTCCTTCACTGTATTTGCAGCTACCACTTCTGCAGGAAGGTTATTCCATGCATCCACTACTCTCTCAGTAAAGTAATACTTCCTCATATTACTTTTAAACCTTTGCCCCTCTAATTTAAAACTGTGTCCTCTTGTGGTAGTTTTTCTTCTTTTAAATATGCTCTCCTCCTTTACCGAGTTGATTCCCTTTGATTCCCTACAACCACTTGGACAAAATACCATCCTTTTTCACTTCCTAATATTGACATTAAACTTAAATCAAGTAATAGGTGAACTTAATAGGCAAACTTGTTCATCGAGATCAAGTTGGGTTTAAAACTGTAATGAAAATACAGCACAATCTCAATTCATCTGTGTATAGCCAACATTGTTTCTACATAAAAAGATCTTTTAGTATCCTGAGTAAGGATTGATACAAAGTGACAAAATACAAAAAACTCCAAGTGAAATTAACATACAATACTGTATATCTATTACAACATGTTCAAATGAAAAAAAGTCTCCAGTGATATTTAATCAATCCAAAAAATAAATAAACAAATGAATCCTGCCACCTCTGTAAAGGATAATAAACTTAATCAGTCCAAAGGATCAACGGATAATCCTACCACCTCTGTGTGAGATAATCAACTCATAAAACAGGTGCTCAAAAAGACTCCACCACCAGTGATTCCTAGCAGCTCACCTCCAGCTTTGACTCCTGTTTCACCAGTAATTTTACTTTATTTGCCTTGACTTTACTTTGTTTTCATTTGGGATAGCATCACCACTTGTAAACCCCCCTCATTCCTTTCTCCTGTTTTTTTCTACCCTCTTCTCTCTGTCCACTCCTATTTTTGTTTTCTACCTTTCTTTTAATGTTGTGTGGTACTTTTAAACTCATTATCTCTTCTGTTTTCAATATAACTTTTAGATTGATCTCCTAATTACTGCTCTTGCAAACTTTTTCCTTCTGATGGAATTTTCTAATGCTTTTGATGTAATACTTTATTGGATTATTTGTTGCTCTACTTGTTACATTTTTACATTAGTATGTACTCATCCTGTTCATAAATTGATTTTTTTTAGCTCTATTTCTATTTAAATATTGTACCACCATCCTTGTATGTACTCAATTTGTTAATCTTTGTTATATTTAAAAAATAATAAACAAATTTGATGAGACAAAAAAAAAAACATACACAAGAATACCAGGCCTACCAGACTCAAACCTTCAGCTGAGCCCAACTGTCAATTACCACAGAAGCGATTCCGATTTTTTAATCTTTTTCTCAGAACCCAAGTTACCATTTAGCATTTTGTCCTTCTCTCATATCCCCCACCTCCTTTTTTTTACTCCATCCCATTTATTCATGACTATCATCTCCCTTTCCTAAGCGCATGTAAAAGAATAAACAGCAGAGTGCAGGATCAGTGTATAGCAAAGATTTATTCACCAAAATAAATAGTACACTTACATTTAAAAGAACCTGTAATTGCCTTGAGGAGCAAGAGGGGTAGAACTTGACAGCAGCTGGAAGTCCCCAGAGTACACAGCAAGGCTGTTCCAATAGTATACTGCAGCAGACAGAGCAGAAATGTCCAGTGTGGAGAAGCCAGCAATGTCACAGCAAACCCCCGAACATCTCAACAGGTACCGTCAGTGTACAGTTAGCATCTATGGTAAGGGCAGACTGCTTCATGTTTCTGGGGCCCTGCCCCTTTGTCAACCTGGTCCTTAACTAAAATGAGTATGTAAAATATACTAAATGCAGCACTAGAAAATCATCATAGAAATAAAAGGAAAATAAAAAATAAAAAAAACCCATAAAGTTCATAAAAAGTGTGATAAGAAGAATCTGAACTTTTAATATAAACATTGTCCTAGTCTTCAACGTGAACACTACTCCACGTGCACCATCACCAGAAGAGAGAAGACTCAAATCTTCTTACCAGATACATGTGACTCTCAAGGATATGAGTCAAATAACACTTTTGTAATTGCATACAGACTCCTGGTCTCCAGGTATTCCCCTCAGCAAAAGGTGGTCCCTCAGCAAAAGGTGGTCCTCTCTCCGGAGGAATAGCATCAGTGGTCTCACCTCTCATTCAAGGATCCATGCATGCAGGTTAGTATAGATAAAGATATGATCAAGAGCTTTACAGTGGGAAAAACAATTAACGTTAATTAAAAAGCATTAAAATTGCACTTACAATTAAAAGAATTGAACAGCACTGTGTAAAAATACACTTTTTGTAGCTGCTGACTTTTAATAAACACCAAAACTAGTGGAACTCCCCTTTAAAGCACAAACCAAGCCTCGCTTTATTCCTATGGCCATCTTTAAACCCAATGGACTGAAAGGTTATGTCTCGGCCTGGGTCCCAAATCGGAAATGTGCTCCAACCTCATCCATCAACCCCCTAGTTACTAAAAAGGATATAACAATCTACAAAAGGATAATCTATCATGAATTAGCACAACAATATATAAAAATAGATAAAGTAAAAAATTGTAAATATATATCCATACCAGAGAACATAAAAAGGAAAAATAAGAAGAAAAGAAAAAGTAAAAAGGATGAAAATACATTTTCAAAAAATTCTTTATAAAAAATCCTAACATATCCCTCAAATAATGAGGCCTTTTCTTTTTTCTTCTTTTTTTTTCAGATCCATTTCCCAGGTATATCTGAACTTACAAACTAATGTTTCTAATTTTAACAATTCAGAGAGTACTGCAACACAAGATCCATAAACTAGTTTTAAAATTATAAACCAGATGTTTTCCAAAAAAATTAAAAAAAATCAAGAAATACCGAATTATCACCACACGGTCCAAAAACGGAAAATCAGCCATCATTAATAAATGCTTTAACAACCCAGTCCATTTTAAGACCATGTGGGAAATACGTCTTTAGCTTGAAAATCCACTTTTTTTCCAATCTAGAAACTTCTCTCATAGAGGTACTTCCCCTCCAATGAAGGCTAAGCTTAGCCTTCCCCCAAAAAAATGGTGCCAGAAGGATCCATATTATGAACAGCTGAATTATGTTTGGGGATTGGTCTATGGTCTTCTTAAGAGCCTTTCTTAATATTATTTATATGTTTCCCAAACCTATGTTCAGAGCCTGTCTGGTTCTGTCTACATATTGCAGGCCACACAGGCACTGCAATATATACACAACATAAGTGGTTGAACAAGTGATAAGTAATAAATAGGTTCTCTATTCCACAGTAGATGTGAAAGAGGTAACTTTATTATAGCCTAATGACGTATTCCTACAAACAGCATATTTCTCAAAAGGAAAAAAGCCAACAAGATTATGAAGAAATCATGTTCTCACTGGTCTGTCTATCACTTTAAGGCAGTGATGGCAAACCTATTTGAAACAACCAAATCACCCAAGCGCTCACTCCAATGGGGATGACAGGCGTGCCGCTCTCCTCAGGCAGGAAACTCCAAACATAAGCACATAAAAGAGAAAAGGAGGCACAAACACCCGGTGCATTACCCGTGGACACCTTTAAAAAGTTTATTAAAATGCCAAAACATACTAACAGACATGAAGAGCTCTGAGGAAGTGAGCGTGACTCCCGAAACGTGTCAGCCGTCCAATTACAGGGACATGTTCATTTCCACATGTGGTGGACTTTCTATATGCAAATTTTACTCTTTATGTCTGTAAATATGTTTTTGGCATTTTATTAAACTTTTTAAAGGTGTCCGCAGGTAATGCACTAGGTGTTTGCGCCTCCTTTTCTCTTTCATTCGCGAACCTATTTGAGCCCGAGTGCCCAAACTGCAACAGGTGTACAGAGCAGCGTGTCAGAGGTAATGTGACTGCATCCAGAGGAGGGGGAGTACAGAAATCTGCTCACCCCACCACATGTCTGATCCCCGGGAGGAGATCCTACATGGTCCACTACAGTAATGGCCCCTCCAGGAGTCCCCGCCCAACCCGGCAGGTGCAGCGCCCGCTCCCCTCTCACCTGTGCATTTTGATCTGAGCCCCCAGTAATCCCCATCCTCCAGGGGCAGCAGTGAAACCTAGCACTGCTCAGACTGCTCAGAGGTATAGAGAGATAGGTACTGAGAGAGAGAGGGGTGTATGAGAAAGTGGGGGGACTGAGAGAGACAGAGGTGTAAGAGAGTGAGGGGGAACTCAGAGAGAGAGGTGTGTAAGAGAGAAGGGTACTGAGCGATGGGGGGAAGGGGATGTGAGAGAAATGGGGGGCTGAGAGATATGGGGGGCTGAGATATGGGGGCCTGAGAGGTACAGGAGGGGCTGAGAAAGAGAGGAGAGTGAGGAGGGAGATGAGAGGAAGACCCTTATCTCTGTCTCTATCTGCAGTAACTGCTCTGCCCCCCCCCTATGCCAGTCTCAGTCTGCAGGTAGGTCTGTGTATGATTATGTCCGGTACCTTCCATTCCAGTCTATGTGTGCTCTCTGCTCTGTTCTCCTGGCCTCACTCAGAGAGGAGATTTGAGGAGTTCAGGCTCTGGGGGATGCTGCACCCGCTGCTCACCTCTTTGGGGGTCAAGGAGGTAGTGAAGCTCTTTTCTCCCTCGTGGGCTCTCAGGCCTATCTGTTCACCTACCCTGTGGGGGCTGTGGGGCCGCCCACTTACTTGCCTTGTGCAGATAGATTCCCACACCTCGTCCTCGACACTGTTTGCTGCCGCACTCCCGCTGCCACGAACCTGGACTCTCCATAGATCTCCCTCTACCTGCGATCACCAGACTGCTCACATGCACACAGAGAGGGCTCTGCATGCCAGCTGTGGCACGCGGGCCATAAGTTCACCATCACGGCTTTGGTGGCAACAATATCTCTTAACAAAGTATATGAAAGGTACAGTGCTACTTAGTGCCAAGCATCAATATCACTGTGCAAATAAGCATGGGCTCTCAGGCCTATCTGTTCACCTACCCTGTGGGGGCTGTGGGGCCGCCCACTTACTTGCCTTGTGCAGATAGATTCCCACACCTCGTCCTCGACACTGTTTGCTGCCGCACTCCCGCTGCCACGAACCTGGACTCTCCATAGATCTCCCTCTACCTGCGATCACCAGACTGCTCACATGCACACAGAGAGGGCTCTGCATGCCAGCTGTGGCACGCGGGCCATAAGTTCACCATCACGGCTTTGGTGGCAACAATATCTCTTAACAAAGTATATGAAAGGTACAGTGCTACTTAGTGCCAAGCATCAATATCACTGTGCAAATAAGCAAAATATAACATGCATGCAAATAATCAAAGTGCCAATGTGCAAAATAATCACAGAGTGCAAAGCATAAATAATTTTTCTCATAAAGTACAAATAAATGTCCATATAAAGTGTATCAGTCCATTGTATAGTAAAAATTTGCTGTAAAAGGTGCTTAAAAGAAGGTGCCTGAAAGTGCTTGTGCTTCCACCACCACCACCTAAAGATGGCCTCGCTCTCACCTTAAACTTAGACCCGTGTTTTACCATCAGGTCTAAGTGAGCAGTTCCGCTGAGGGGTAAAGATCTCTTATCTACAGGCAATACTCCTTGGGGTCGCTTGATAGACTGGGCTTAATATTCACCTCGGATCACTGCCAGCATCATCTGATGTACTTATAACAGAAGAGGTGGAAATCTAGTGCTCTCTGTTTATATTGGCTTTATAAGTAAAAAGCGGCTTAAACTCACATGGTATGGCACATTCAAGCTGTGCAGGCTTATATCACTTGTCTCACAGACACAAGAGGAGCTGGCTGCCGAGTTCCTGTTCATCTGGAAGTCTCCGCCCCTATACACGTTGCGTCACACGTCCAAGACACAAGAGACGTAAATCTGCTATGGGGCGATTGGCAAGTAGTTAATCACTGGTGTTTTTTTTTTTTTTTTTTGCTGAACAAACAAAGAGACGTTTCTGTTATAAAATTTTTCAAAAAAGTAATTTTCCTCCTTCACTGATGTGCACTGATGAGGCTTCACTGATAGGCACTAATAGACTACACTTATGGGCACTGATAGGCTGCATTGATGAGTAATGATAGGTGGCACTGATAAGGCAGCACTGATGGGCACTGATGAGGCTGCACTGATATGGGGCACTGATGGGCACTAATAGGTGGTGTGGATGGACACTGATGAGGAGCCACTGATGGGCAGCACTGGTGGACAGCACTGATGTACAGTATTGATGATGGATAGCATTGATGACACTGATGGGCAACAGTTATGGCACTGATGTGGGCTGCACTGATGATCAGTGTCCTGATTATCTATGTGCATGTATCCTGTCAGGATTGCCAGTTACTGGTTCTTATATCCTCATGCTGTGGCAGTGTATGAGGAGAGGAATGCCTAAAACTGGCAATTCTGTTAAAACTGTGATCAGCTGTGACTGGACACAGCTGATCACGTGATAAAGGGTCACTGTGATTGACCCTTTACCATGATCTGTGATCGGTTGGGCCTAAAGGACACAGTGATTACAGAGCGTGCCAGATGCGTGTCCCAGGGGGCACATGAGGGGCATGGATCCGGGAGGATGTCTATGAACGAATATTCAAATCTAGAAAAGGTATCATAATAGAACTGGCCTCATAATTTAAAAAAAATACCCTTTTCATTCTCGTTAACTTCACCAACAAACTGGATTAAAGAGTCAAAATTGCCATTCTACAGGAGGAGGATATCATCTATATAATGAGCCCAAAACACAACCTCCTCCCCATGATGGGCATAGATGATGTCCTCCTCCCTCTTGTACATAAAAAGATTAGTTAGATTGGGGGCAAATTTAAACCCTTTGCAACAACCCTATTCTGCAGAAAGAATTGACCACCAAACCAGAAGTAATGATGTGTAGCAGCAAACTTTAAAAGGTCCGTAAAAGCTTTCTGGTGTTGAAACAATCGAGAGGAAAGATATAAATAGTATTTAACCACCCCAAAGACTAAAGCATGTGAGATTATCATATAAATGGAGGTTACACCAGCTGTAACCAATAATAAACCTTCTTGATAGTGCATTTTATTCACATAAATTAACTACTTTTTTTTTTTATTTCTTCTGAATACATTTCAAAGGAAACCATCACTTGTTACATCATGTTTATCAATATTTCCCATCTATATATTTTCCTTCTCAAAGCTAACATTGCACTATTTACCCTCCCCCCCTCCCTCATCCCGCCTCTACTATATCTCACCTTCTCCCTGAATCATTTTATACTCACATGTTTGTTTAAAATCTTGCCACTCTACCCATATTTCTGCCCAATTTCCTTGTTCCTCTTCCCCCCAGCTCCTTAATAATTCAAATTTTCTTGTTGTTTCCACCTTCTTGAACCATTCTTTACACGAGGGAGGGTCTTCTTTTTGCCATTTTAGGGGTATCAAGCTTTTTGCTGAGTTTAACAAGTGAGGAATTAATGTTTTCCTATATTGTTTTATTGACATTTTTGTACCGTGAAATAAGCATCTCCAGGGGTCCTCAGGGATGTGTATGTTTGTAATTTTATTGATCAAGGTTATTACTTCCCTCCAGATTTTTTTAATTTTCGGGCACTCCCACCAAATATGTGTTATCGTACCCACCTCCGTACAACCCCGCCAACAGTTTTTCGAGCTCTCCATTTGGTAACTACCCACTTTGTCCGGGTTATTGTACCATCTGGAGATAAGTTTGTAATTCATTTCTTCTGTATTCGTATCTATTGCTGATATGTGCACAAGTTTTAGACTTTTTTCCCATTGTAACACCTCACTACATGGCCCCAATTCCCTCTCCCATTTTTCTATGAGTGAAGGCCCTGTCTCCTTCATTTCTCCAATCATCATTTTATAAATGTGAAATAAATAAAATTAAAACCCGCGCTGCTGGTGCTACAATGACTCAATCTGTGTGCAAAAATAAATTAATACAGCTGCTGTACATCTAAGTTAATCTTAGAAAAAATGTGTGAAACTAAATTAAAACAGCGCTAGCATTTCATATGAATATGTAAACAATATTGCTGGTATATATATAAATAAAAACACACATATATTGCAAAAAATAAAATTAAATAAAATTCTTATATATATATGTGTCCAATAAGGTGCAAGGTGATTAATATAAAGGAAAACCAGCAATATGATGCAAGAAATTTGATAAAACAGTCCTTAAATATTGTGTCCAAATAAAGTGCTCAGGTGCAGAAACCGATCGATCAAACAGTGCTCAAGTGAGTGGCCAGACCCTCTAGGTTCCCTACTCACCACAGATAAGAGTCTCAAACGCTTGATTGGATCATGGATGGCTTTGGCAACCCAGCTTATGATGAGAATAATTCCAGGATAAGAGATACCTTGTATGGGATCGCTCCAATACGTCTCAGTTGTTTCCCAGATAAAAGAAAAAAAGGGGGGACCAATAGTTTAGTATGTTTTTCAATCATTTATTCCCCCAACGCATATAAAAATACTTACAATGTTAAAAGTAAAGGATCGCTTTGAATACAAATCAAACAGACATGAGGAACGCCGCTGTCGGCGTGCGTTCCACTGAGATCCAGGAAGCAAAACCGGAAGTGACGATGCGTTCCAACCTGCCGGAAATTACATCAACGCGTTTCACCCGCCTAGTGGGCGTTTTCAAAGACATCCTGGAATTATTCTCATCATAAGCTGGGTTGCCAAAGCCATCCATGATCCAATCAAGCGTTTGAGACTCTTATCTGTGGTGAGTAGGGAACCTAGAGGGTCTGGCCACTCACTTGAGCACCGTTTGATCGATCGGTTTCTCCACCTGAGCACTTTATTTGGACACAATATTTAAGGACTGTTTTATCAAATTTCTTGCATCATATCACTGGTTTTCATTTATATTAATCACCTTGCACCTTATTGGACACACATATATATATATATATATATATATATATATATATATATATAAGAATTTTATTTAATTTTATTTTTTGCCATATATGTGTCTTTTTATTTATATACAGTGGGTACGGAAAGTATTCAGACCCCCTTAAATTTTTCACTCTTTGTTATATTGCAGCCATTTGCTAAAATCATTTAAGTTCATTCTTCTTCCTCATGAATGTACACATACTGACAGAAAAACACAGAATTGTTGACATTGTTGCAGATTTATTAAAAAAGAAAAACTGAAATATCACATGGTCCTAAGTATTCAGACCCTTTGCTGTGACACTCATATATTTAAATCAGGTGCTTTCCATTTCTTCTGATCATCCTTGAGATGGTTCTACACCTTCATTTGAGTCCAGCTGTGTTTGATTATACTGATTGGACTTGATTAGGAAAGCCACACACCTGTCTATATAAGACCTTCCAGATCACAATGCATGTCAGAGCAAATGAGAATCATGAGGTCAAAGGAACTGCCTGAAGAGCTCAGAGATACAATTGTGGCAAGGCACAGATCTGGCCAAGGTTACAAAAAGATTTCTGCTGCACTTAAGGTTCCTAAGAGCACAGTGGCCTCCATAATCCTCAAATGGAAGACGTTTGGGACGACCAGAACCCTTCCTAGAGCTGGCCATCCGGCCAAACTGAGCTATCGGGGGAGAAGAGCCTTGGTGAGAGAGGTAAAGAAGAACCCAAAGATCACTGTGGCTGAGCTCCAGAGATGCAGTCAGGAGATGGGAGAAAGTTGTAGAAACTCAACCATCACTGCAGCCCTCCACCAGTCGGGGCTTTATGGCAGAGTGGCCCGACGGAAGCCTCTCCTCAGTGTAAGACACATGAAAGCCCGCATGGAGTTTGCTAAAAAACACCTGAAGGACTCCAAGATGGTGAGAAATAAGAATCTCTGGTCTGATGAGACCAAAATAGAACTTTTTGGCCTTAATTCTAAGCGGTATGTGTGGAGAAAACCAGGCACTGCTCATCACCTGTCCAATACAGTCCCAACAGTGAAGCATGGTGGTGGCAGTATCATGCTGTGGGGGTGTTTTCAGCTGCAGGGACAGGACGACTGGTTGCAATTGAGGGAAAGATGAATGCGGCCAAGTACAGGGATATCCTGGACAAAAACCTTCTCCAGAGTGCTCTGGACCTCAGACTGGGCCGAAGGTTTACCTTCCAACAAGACAATGACCCTAAGCACACAGCTAAAATAACGAAGGAGTGGCTTCACAACAACTCCGTGACTGTTCTTGAATGGCCCAGCCAGAGCCCTGACTTAAACCCAATTGAGCATCTCTGGAGAGACCTAAAAATGGCTGTCCACCAACGTTTACCATCCAACCTGACAGAACTGGAGAGGATCTGCAAGGAGGAATGGCAGAGGATCCCCAAATCCAGATGTGAAAGACTTGTTGCATCTTTCCCAAAAAGACTCCTGGCTGTATTAGATCAAAAGGGGGCTTCTACTAAATACTGAGCAAAGGGTCTGAATACTTAGGACCATGTGATATTTCAGTTTTTCTTTTTTAATAAATCTGCAACAATGTCAACAATTCTGTGTTTTTCTGTCAGTATGGGGTGCTATGTGTACATTCATGAGGAAGAAGAATGAACTTAAATGATTTTAGCAAATGGCTGCAATATAACAAAGAGTGAAAAATTTAAGGGGGTCTGAATACTTTCCGTACCCACTGTATATACCAGCAATATTGTTTACATATTCATATGAAATGCTAGCGCTGTTTTAATTTTATTTCACACATCATTTTTTAAATATTTGAGGTATTATTTACTATCTTATCTGAGACACACATTTGTTCATAAGGCAGTGGTTCTTTCATATCTCTTATTGGCTGAGGTAGGGAGGCTGCAAAATGCCTCAGCTGACAGTACCTCCACTCATTTACTTTCCAATTCTTCTTTTTTTTTTTTAATTTGTGTAGGTTATAATTTTTCCCTGCTCTATTATATCTCCCAACCATGCGTCCTCGTCTTCAATCCATCTTCCGTATTTCCTCTCATCCCCTGGTGCAAAACATTTTGTATTTTGTAAAGATATCAGTGGTGAATTGTATTTCCATTTTTCTGTAGTGTGTATCATGTCCCAAATTTTTAGTGCCTGTCGTGTTATTATGTGAGTATTAGTATTTAACATTCTATACTGTGGAGGGGTCCAAATAATATTTCCTAAATATGTGTCACTCATAGTGTTTTCTATTTTTACCCAACATTTATCAGTCTCTTTTACTCCATTCTATCACTCGTGTAAGTACTGATGCTTGATAATATTTTTTGAAATCTGGTAGTGCTAATCCCCCTTGCCCCTTCCCTTTGCTTAGTGTTGCATATTTTATCCTTGTTTTTTTTTTTCCCCATATAAACTATGTTATCAAGGTTTTAAGTGTTTTAAAAAATGCCTGTGGGATTGGAATTGGTATCATTTGAAATTTATATCATATTTTTGGAAGAATTACCATCTTTATAATATTTATTCTCCCTATCCATGAGAAAATCCTTGGGGTTAGTTTATTAATCTCTGTTCTTATTTAATTTAATAGTGGGAGAAAATTTGCCTTATACAGTTTATCTGGCGTAGATGTTAATTTAATTCCTAGATATTCCTAGACCAGATATAGTGAATGTAGGCTCCTGGGTTTGTTAACAATTTAAAGCGACTGTAACCCCCCGATTTGTTATTATTACCTACAGGTATGCCTATAATAAGACTCATCTTTAGGTAAAATGAATATCTCCTAAACCTGCACGGTTTGGGAGATATTCATCTTGCATGCAGCCCCTGACGTCAGCGGTGCATACGCTCTGAAGGTCAAGCATACCATGCCGGATCTTCAGAGCTTCTTGCTGAAACTGAGGGCTCCCGGGCCCGTGTGTAGGAGTGACATTATCGTGGCTCTGGCCACTCACAGCACCAGAGTCTGTGATCCCGGGAGAAAAGACAGGAGAAGACATCAGCCCTCTCAGCGGTGACTGGACATCACTGAGAGGGCTTCCTTCCAAGGTGAGTATTTCATAATGTGCTAGTATACGATGCTCGTACTTCTTGTAGACACTGATGGTACCTGTTGAGATGCATAAGTGTTGTGACACCGCCGGCTTCCCCTCCACTTTGGCTGATTAAGCTCTGCCTGCTGCAGAATACCATCGGAGCAGTCTTGTTGTGTACTCTAGGCAGTACCAAGACAGGGTCGTCCAGTACCCAAGACAAGAATTACAGAATTGCACCCCCCCCCCACTGTTAATACATGTCATATAATGTATACCACCCTGCCTCTTTTCTTTGCCCCCTTGCTTGTCTGTGCCCTGGGCAGCTGCCTGATTCCAGGGACTTTCCGGGTGCAAGTTCTACCCCTCTTGCTCCTCAGGCCGATCACGTTTTTTTTTTTACATGTAAGTGTGCTATTTATTGTGGTGAATACATCTTTGCTATATACTGAACCTATACCCTGATGTTTGTTCTTTTACATGCTCATCAATGGATGGATCCAGACTTTTCATGAACTATACATTTGAGCGCTGGATTTTACTCTATATTATACAAACAGAGCATGTGCTGTTGTTTAATAGTTTGTGGCATTTAGATTACCCTTTCTTAAGCCCCAACTCAGGCTAAATCCCTTTCTTTCTTTCTACATTTAACCCCCTCTCTCTGTAAAAAAATGAAAACCAAGTTATGAAGATCAAAGGTGCTTTTATCCTACAGTCTTCATACATGTGTTTTATGTTATTGTTCACCACAATGATTTTGGCCTATCATATTGTCTGCACAAATTATTCAAATGTGTTTTAATCCGTAGAGAAGACATTGTATTCTTTTATGTAATAAACTACATACAATGTACACAAACTTACAAAAATGCACTGCCTTTTGTAGCTTCATGGGTCATTGATTCCTAATGGCACTCCCATGCATCCACCAATTGCATGCACATCTGCTCCACTTAAAAGCATGGTACTGCAGGACCATGGCTTTTTATGGGGAGTGATTTAAAAAACATGCAAGTACCTTTTTTGTGTGTTTTATGAGCATAGAGCAGCCTATAAAAAAACACAACACATGGGAATAGGCAAGAAAGCACTCGGATGCCCCTTCTTGTGTGAAAGAGCCCTCTGATGTGCCTCAGTGTTGCACACAATTCTAAAGGGTGCCTTGACTGAAAACACTGAGGTTGAAAGCACTGCCTTAGCCTAATAGCCAAGAAAATATCTAATAATTATTTTACAAATTAGGATCCCACTTATTTCGATGGGTTTCAGATGTGTTATCCCTGTCACATTTTCCTGCAATCTCCTGCAATTTAAACAATTTATAGTCGTGTTCTGTTTTCTTGAGTTTACAGAGAATAGTGACCCCTGTATTCTGTTCCATCGCATAAGACACTGAGGTCAGCAAAGAGAACAGTGCCCCTGATATTTTTGGAAAAACAGCCCACTTCCTCTAGTTCATTGCCTGGGAGGTCCCACATTAACATACTTCTTCCTTACATCACATTATTAATTTCTGTTAAAAATTATTTCTTTTTAAAAAAATGTATTAATTTATGTATTTTTTTTTTTCGTAAGCAAACATGGGCAGACATGCAATGCAAACTGGGTAAAATATTGGCAGCTGGGAAGAACGTTGTATGAGGGACCCAACTGGCTTTTGTGGTGTAAGGAGCTGTCTGGTATACACAAGTGCATCCTGCAAGGAGTGATCAGTGCAGCAGAATGAATCTCAAGTTGCAGCCCTCAGGGACACTAAAGGGTATATTTACATGTATTTATATGTTACTGTCACCAAACATTCACTACTAGGTAGGGATGAACCCAATGTACCTGGATTAGGTTTGAGGTAGGTTGGCAGACCATGACTAAAGCTTGGCTGCCAAATTCAAAACCCCTTAAAGCCAAAGGAAGACAAATTTTAAAATGACAGGGCTAATAGGCAGGGGATTGTCAAAAAAATAAAATGGCACAGGGGGACTGGGCACTGTCCTAGGGGCCATGTATCTGAAAGAGTGTATCAACGTGCCTTACTGAAATATTATATTTCATAATACATTTCAGCTCATGCCCACTTTCCAATGGAATGTGGTCCCTTGTAATTACATATTAACGAGGCAGACTAACACACCTCATTCACACACCCTGCACACTTAACAAGTTAGGTTTTGCATATAGACGACAGACAACACCTGAACACAATTGACAATTGCTTACATTAACACAGCTGAACACAGACGGAGTGGCTTTCCCACAAAACACAATTTTGACAGAGATGTATGGGAACACAAGGGCCTTTTCATGTATTGTTTCTGTGAGATATGTTCTATTGATAAGTTGACCCATGAATTGTAACTGGTTTAAACGGGGTTTTGCTGCCCAAATTTCCTTTAAATGTGTGAGCGAAACTTGAAATAAACTAGATGTGTCTACGCTATGCTTAAGTTGCTATGTGTCATCGCATCTCCTGGTCAGCAGACGGAGAATTCACTATACAGGGGGAGTTGCGACTGAAGAGCCGTATATCATCTTGTAATTGCCTCCTGACACGATTGAGCTAACAGTTTGGTGTCAAGAAGTTGGGATCTGCCATAACACAGTATTGGGTGAGTAATTCTATTTTTTATATATTGCCACCCTATACTGTCAGAGCAGATAAACGGTGCCCCGTTAGCGCTATTTTCAGCGCCTCCCAGGAATCTGATATTCCTAAAGAAAATAGGGGTCTGATGCCCCAAAGATAAGAGGGGTCTGATACCCCAGGGTCTGACACCCGGTTACAAAGCAGTACTGTGTGTGATAGTGAATTCTTCCTCTAAACCTTGTATATTTGCTGTATAGACATTTAAGTGTATTTTTAGTCATTATATAAGATTGCATGCCATTGTATAGATGTATGTGGAGATTGTATGTGATATTAAGCTGAGCTTGAAGGTATAAACTTGCCCACCAAGGATTGTTAACAGCAAACCATACATTGGGTGTATATAAATCTGATTATAAAGATGCAGGAAACCACATACATTGGAAAACTAGGTTTTCCAATAAAGTCTAAATACTGACCTCACCATCCCTATATATATATAAACCTTCAAACTCAGCTAAATCTCACTTTATATTCTGAGCTTAGATAATGGGCAATTCTCAAGGTAAGGAGAATCCCAAAGGAAAAAGGAAAAAAAAAAATGAAATTTACTTTTAGGAAAATTGTATGAAAATTGTATCGTGTATGGGCAACCTTAGTTGTGTAGAGGTGTGTGAGGTCCATGGATCGTTATGTTGTGTTAGTTTTAATAATATTCCTAAAAGTGCTGTATCAGCAAAGCATTTCATAACACTGAATGAATACTGGTTGCATAATGATTTGTTTTGTGTTTATTACTTATGTTTTAACATGATGTGATTGTGCCACGAGTACAACAAAAAGGTAACAAATCCGTGCTATGCTGGTCATGGCAGCTTTTAGAAGCAAGAAAATATATTTGGTGTGTAAAGTGTGACCTTAAGGACTAAAATTGTATTTCTATCCTTAAAATCATGAGCAATTTTGAATGTTATCATTGAGGTTTTTGTCACTGACTTTTTATCTTTATCACTGACTTTTTAAAACAAAAAAATTTGGTGCCTTTTTTTAGCACAACCCCCCCCCCTTTCTCCAGTCCGTGACACAGGTAATTGCAAAAGCTAGGGAGTGTAAACAGCTGTATTGTCATGCCAATTGACTGAGCTGAGTAAACTTGAAGAGGAAAGTACAAAAGAATCTGTTAATTGTATATGCAAATGTATATTAACTATCAGTTTTTGCTTTTGTAGAAAAAAAACAGTTTTGAAGAATGTTCCAAATGGGTGAAAAATGGTGACAAATAATGTCTTGTAGCCAAATGGGAAATTACTAATGTTTATTTTGAGCTGCTCATTTTTTAACCATGGTGAACAATAATAATTTTTTCTTTAAATTTATGGTATACCATAACAAAAAAAAATATATAGAAATCCACATGTTAATAATTAATTTGACGTCAACAATTTTTGGTATTAGAGAAGTGCACTGTTAGGAAGGAAAATGTTTGACATGCTTACTGTATGCTAAATTCGTCTAACCGTTGGTTTATTTTTAGGAGGAAAAGTAAAATGTTTTGTTACTTAATTTTTCTTGATGCTTATCCTCATATAAATTTGATTTGAGAATTTTCAGAATGAAGGACAATCACAGCCTTCAACGACAACTCACCAATGGGAGTATTGTTTACAAATTGTTTTTTTTCTGATTGATTAGACTGTTTTTAGGGGTGTTAGAAAGTTCTTATTTATTGAGTGTCAGATATTTGATGTGTTCTAATTTGACACATATGAGCGCTGGCATTATTGAGGTGCTATGCCTTAGATAATTAAGCATCTCTTGTCTTATAAAGTTTTTCATTATATTGTGAGATGGAAGAATAAGATAGAATTGGATAAATTGTTGCTCTATTATTACACCTATAGTGTGCTAAGAATTACAACAAAGTTATGTCAGTGTTACTACATTGTTTGTTAAGATTATTTTGGTATTGTAAGATTTAAACTTTAAGACAAGGTAACCTCCTGTTGTGAATTCAATTAGTTGCATAGCCAGCCAAGCCATCTCTTTTCATTCTAAGGTGACTCATTGCCCCAGGCTTTGCATATAAATGGTCCTTAAAGTCAGACCCTGTGTCTCCAAGGCTGTTTGGTTTCAATTTCCTGTTCGGTGTCACTGAGCAACTGTGCAATCCCTTATAAATTTATGTTTGCATGGGTACTCACTTCTAGCTGTTTTGTCTGTCTCTGTGTGTCCATGTACACAAGACAGCTTGAATTTTACTCCCTACTGTTCAGTGATCACAGCATCTTAGCCATGCAAGGGATTCTCAGTTGTCTATTGGCCTTTAGTTCTAGGTAGCTGCCTGCTTGGGTGAGTAAGAGGACTGCAAGTTAACCCATCTCCACCTTTGGAGAATACAAGGCAGTTCAACCCCTCCAAGGGCCCTCACCATTGTTGCATGTGTGGACATGCTGTGTCCTCCCAAGATAGTGCCATTAGGTATCCTTCCTGTCTTAGGGTTACCTGCCTTCCTGTAGGCCCTAAACCCCAGTACTGCAAATGGTTCTTACTAGCATTTATTTTGCTGCCTGCCTGTGAGACCAGAAGCCCAGTGCCGCAATATACTCCTGCCATTCTTGTAAAACTTGTATTCTTGTCTCTGTACTTACCTGCTATTTTTGCTGAAGTTATCTCCCTTTGAAATTTTGATGGGGAGACCCTTCCCAACCCCATGAATCCATTAATTCTCATATCTAGAGATTTGCAGCAGATGCAAGAGGAATATGTGGCAGAATTGATTGAAAAATTAAACAGTGATTATGGTGATATTTCGCTCTCGTTTCCTTTGCCAACAGGTCCACCAACCCACCCATTCAAGCCTGGAGACAGAGTCCTGGTGAAGGCCCCCCATAAGCTGACGTCGCTAGACCCACCCTACGGACCTCCTGCGACAGTTCAAGCAGTGACCAGAACAGCGGTATTGACAGACGACTCCCCGGTTTGGATCCACGCATCGCGACTGAAGGAAGCCCCACCTCTGGACCCCACGACTGCGGACCGGAGATTGTGACGAGCACCAGACAAATTCCAGTTGGATCCAGACAGACGCAATGGTACAATGCCAACGGACACCCCTACTCCTGGAAGACTTCCCATTCGTGCAGCAGTGGTACTCTTTGTAGCAAGCTTAACACTAGTAGCAACTGTCTGGTTACTTGCAACATGTGCACACCACCCGGAGAACCTCTCCTCATTTTGCCCTTACTCACCCCAGGAAAGGAGAGAGACACAAGACATTCATGTCTCCACTTTACAGTTGAAGTCAAGCCTATTGGACACAAAGAACATTGTTTAACGTTGTAGCCGCCAGGGATTTAGTCTGACCGCTCTGACGATACTAGGGTCGAAGGGGAATTTTTTCCTCCCATTGAACGGGGGGTTTATTTTTGCCCTTTCCTGGCAAAGGCTTTAGGTGATGTTGAAGATTCACATGCTATAGTCAACAGGTGGTATGTGCTGCCATGGTCTATTTGTAGTGACTTTATTGCCATAATATGGAGTTTAGATGTTTCAGGCCATAGATTCTTGCAAGCTATGGCCCTCCCCATTGAACATGTCTGTTTTTTATTTGATAGAATTCTAAGAAGTTATATCCCTATGTGCACACAACCAAGTCGCCAGCCTACATACACTTTAGAATGTAATGTCACCTGTTTTGTGCAAGTCAGTTACCAATAATATGACATGCACTCATACAATAACACAACCCAGGTATGTCAAGAATGTCCAGCTCATTAAGGGATGGTTACAATCATGTGGGACTCATAGTGGACATATATCCCAGGAGGGCACATAGTGCTATTCACAGACTCTAGGTGACCCCACCCTTATGAATAAGGTTGGGATCAAAGGTTGGGTTGAAAGAGTGTATCAACGTGCCTTACTGAAATATTATATTTCATAATACATTTCAGCTCATGCCCACTTTCCAATGGAATGTGGTCCCTTGTAATTACATATTAACGAGGCAGAATAACACACCTCATTCACACACCCTGGACACTTAACAAGTTAGGTTTTGCATATAGACGACAGACAACACCTGAACACAATTGACAATTGCTTACATTAACACATCATACAGCTGAACACAGACGGAGCGGCTTTCCCACAAAACACAATTTTGACAGAGATGTATGGGAACACAAGGGCCTTTTCATGTATTGTTTCTGTGAGATATGTTCTATTGATAAGTTGACCCATGAATTGTAACTGGTTTAAACGGGGTTTTGACGCCCCAATTTCCTTTAAATGTGTGAGCGAAACTTGAAATAAACTAGATGTGTCTACGCTATGCTTAAGTTGCTATGTGTCATCGCATCTCCTGGCCAGCAGATGGAGAATTCACTATACAGGGGGAGTTGCGACTGAAGGGCCGTATATCATCTTGTAATTGCCTCCTGACAAGATTGAGCTAACAGTATCAAAGCAAAGAAAAACTTTAAAAAACAATTATTTTTGACAGGGAGGTCAGCATTTCAAAATGCCTTTAAATAACAAGCCTGGGCAATGCCCTTAATCTGCCTGTGAAGTATTACATTTATGTAATTTATGTAATACATACATACATTTATACATTTATGTAATTTTATGTATTTTACATAATACTGTGAAGTATTACATTTATTATGAGGGTATGTTATAGATGTTAAAGCGGAGTTCCGACCACAAAAATATTTTTTAGATAAAAATACCCCCCTAATCCTAAGCTAACGCCAATTACATTAACACTAACCCCACATTACAGTACAGGACAGTAGTTGAATTTAGATAAAATTTTACCTTTAAAATTGATTGCAGAGCGTGGCCATCTCCGGTGTGGGCGTCTGAAGCCGCTGTGTCCCCCCACTGTTTCCCTCTTCCTGGTTTCTGGCTCTCAGAATGCTGATCGCAATCTCGCGCATCCGCTGTAGATTGCGGTCGGCAATCAGAGCAGCGGCCGGCCATTCCCATTGCATCCTGGGATTGATGACTCACATCTCCCAGGACGCAATGCCAAACCGGAAGTGACGTCCGGGGCCGGGGCTGTGGCCGCAGAAGGAGGAAGTCGGACAGAGATGCCCCTAAAATAAGGTAAGTGACCCCCCCCCCAAAAAAAAATGTCCAATTCTTTAACATGCTTTTCCCCACAGGAATCCAGAAAGAAGAAAAAGAGAGTGGAACTCTGCTTTAATAGGGAACTCCCACACAAAAAAATACTTCCTGTCTGCTGCTGAAATTAATGAGAAACAGGATTAGTGCCTCACCACCATTCAGGAGAACCCTTGTATTTTTAGCCATGAGTACAAGACTTTCTCTGATTGGCCAAGGTTGAAAAGTGGGTAGATGATATCACAATTTCCACCTCAGCCAATCACCTCAGCCATGTGTACACTGATAAAAATACATGGCTTCTCCTGAACAGAGGAGGAGCGCTCAGCCCCATTCTCTTTAATTTTGGCAGCAGACAGAAAGCCACCCGGATTGCTGCCAGAAAACAGTGCCACTTACTGTATATAGCTACTGCTACTACAGTGCATTACAGTACACACCGCAGTCACATCTTTTAATGGCCCAAGCAAACTATAAGGCCTCATGCACACTGGATGTTTTTACTGCTGCTGTTTTTAGCGTCACACGTTTTTTTTCTGCAGCCAGTAAACTCCCCAGCATGTTATCCTATGTATCCATGCACACATATGCTGTTATCAAAAGTTTTTAGCAGGGGCGTTTTCTGGCTGTAAAAAAAAACAGAACTAGTGGATTTTAAGAGGAGTTTTTCAGCTGTAAAAACGCTCTAACTCTGATAAAAGCTAAAAGACGCTAAAAAAATATGCTGAAAAATGCGGCTATTCTGCCTTTATCAACATTTTTGATCCATAAGCTTTTGAAGGAGTATAGTTTTGCTAAAAAAAGCTAAAAAATGCTACAGCTAAGGCTAAAACGCCAAGGCAACGCTAAAAACCACTATAAAACTCTACTGCAAAAACACTGAAAGACTCACTTTACAGCTACAACTTTCTACAGCTAACGCCGCTGGCTTTTTTATGACATCCAGTGTGCATGAGGCTTCAGGCCCTGTGTACACTAGATGGTATCAAAATGCCAGTAGAAAGCTGTAGCTGTAGAAGAAGTTTTTCAGCTTTTTTTCAGTAGCGTTTGTCTGTGTTTTTTGGCTGTAGCATTTTTTTTAGGTTTTTTTATCAAAATTATGCTCCCACGTGGCTCAAAATCGCTAATGAATGCAGAATAGCCTTGTTTTTTAACTTTTTCAGCTTTTTAAGCTTTTATCAGAAATAGAGCGTTTTTACAGCTGAAAAACACCTCTCAGAAAACGCCATAGGCTCTTATCAGCAGTTTTTGGCAGGGGCGTTTTCTGGCTGGGAAAAAAAGGAACTAGTAGGCTAAGCTTTTATGGCTCATACAGGGAACAGGGAACATTCTACAGCTACAGCTTTCTACAGCTAACGCTACTGGCTTTTTTATAACGTCCAGTGTGCATGAGGCTTTAAAGTGATTTTAAACATTGAATTCTACTCTACAGAAGCAAAATATGAGCAGAAATGTAAGTTTTAGGTCCTTGGGTGTTGACGGTGTCCTACTGACGATGTAGGCTGTGGCATTCCTTGTGGAAGTGAAAGAAGAAAAGTATTTGACTTATTCAATGTTGATGCATTTTCAGTAGCGGCGCTGCCATAAAAGTTTTTTTTTTTTTTTTTTTACTTACATTTAGTGTTATCTAATGCAGTTATCTTTTATATAATAAACAGGCAAAAAATTTGGGGGAGCATACCCATGTATTTCCAAAGCTGCTGCAGCTATGAACCAAAAGACATGTATATTAAAAAAGAATAGCGCGCAAATGCAAAAGAAATTACTACCAAATCTGAAGAGAGTCCATAAATAAAAATGGGGGTTTGGTCCCACCATATGGCCATATCGTGCTCAAGCCCACTACTGCGTCAAAGTACCCCATTATCAGTGGGTCCTACACTATCCATGAAAAAGAGATGAATCCAGCCCTTCTAACCCTTGCACATCTTCCCCAGCAAGGAGTGTTATCTCCAAGGGTTAGAAGGGCTGGATTCATCTCTTTTTCATGGATAGTGTAGGACCCACTGATAATGGGGTACTTTGACGCAGTAGTGGGCTTGAGCACGATATGGCCATATGGTGGGACCAAACCCCCATTTTTATTTATGGACTCTCTTCAGATTTGGTAGTAATTTCTTTTGCATTTGCGCGCTATTCTTTTTTAATATACATGTCTTTTGGTTCATAGCTGCAGCAGCTTTGGAAATACATGGGTATGCTCCCCCAAATTTTTTGCCTGTTTATTATGTATTCGGTCTGACCAGACTATCGAGGTTGAGCAGCCCTCCCCACCCCCCACACACACCTGTACTCAATCAGTGTCCACCAAAGTGGATATAGGCGGAGTCCCCTGTAGTGCATTTGCACATCTTCCCCAGCAAGGAGTGTTATCTCCAAGGGTTAGAAGGGCTGGATTCATCTCTTTTTCATGGATAGTGTAGGACCCACTGATAATGGGGTACTGTGACGCAGTAGTGGGCTTGAGCACGATATGGCCATATGGTGGGACCAAACCCCCATTTTTATTTATGGACTCTCTTCAGATTTGGTAGTAATTTCTTTTGCATTTGCGCGCTATTCTTTTTTAATATAGTTATCTTTTATAGCACAGCTTTTATTCAACTTTATTGTTATGTTTGATTCTGTTATGTTGCACATTGATTTTACCCATTTAAGTATGTAAATATCAAATCTTTTAACATTATTTTCTCAATATTTTATTTTGTAAGCATAACATAATAAGCTACAATTTAGATCTACTATGCAGTAATGTAAATAAATAGATTTTTCACTTCCAGTGAAAAAAAAAAATCAATTTTGGTATAAAACATAATTGTAAACAATTACACAGAACATCAAAATGCATTCCACAGTTGTGAATACTTTGAGTAGATTGTCACGTAAACAGAGGCCAGCACTGCTGGATGGCATAATACATTTTAGAACATATTAATGGAGGAATGGAAGATAACATTTTAAAGAAGGGACAACAAACAGTACAGGAGATATTAGCTATCTTACCTATCAAGAAATAGTAACTTTGTTTGGCCAGTTTCCTAATTCTGACATCTCTGTCAACAACATTGCCAGGATCTGACCTCACTTTTCTTTGCTACAGTGAAAACAGTACAGTTTCATCAAGGACTACCCCAGCATGTGAATTGAGAGTGAAAGGGCAGCACACAGATAAGGTAAGCATTATGCATTCCCATGCTATTATTCCCATGCTTTATGTGCAAGGAAAGTCTGATTGGCTTAGAGTACTGTCTGTTTCTCTCCCACTCTAGATCTTGTTCTATTAGTAACTACGAGAGGCTAAGGTACAGTATTATTTAAGCTTAAATTTAAGGATTTCTTTTTATTAAACACACAACTGGTTTAAAAGGAGGTATTTACCTCTGTTTAAGCATTGGCAGGTCAGTTCAAGGTGTGGCATGGGTTCTGTTAGATTGAATCACCCACTAGCCTCCTACATCATTAGAGCACACTGATAGAGAAGTCTTGTAATGCTAGTGTCCAGCTCTGCACAGTAATTGTGGTCTGACTGTAACATCCTTTCATAGTGAAAAACGTATCATTGGGACAAAATATGAAGGTAAATCTATTCAATCAGGACACGGACAGCAAAAAAAACTTGACAGAGGTCCTAGCCATTAAAACAAATGTGCACGTCTGATGCTGTCTTCCACAGTGCAAGACCATTAACATGCTGATTGGTTTGATTGTTTGATATATTAGAAGAAAAGTAATTAGGTTATATTGTTACAGAGAACACTTCTGTCAAGGTATGCACCAAGTTCAGCTGAAAGAAAAAAAAAATGGCTCCTTGGCACTGGATGTGAGTAACACTGCATGGTTTGGTTGTTGATTGGAAAAGTAAGTCATAGTTCATTTTTAACCAATTATTAAAACCAAAAATTATGTAAAATAGCCTTAAAATCCATATTGAAGCTTATGCTCAATAGTTTTCTCTTACTCCGTTAAAGTTTGAGGGGTTGGGAGCTGTAAGGTGAGCTGGTGGTTGACGTGGTGGAGGAAGTGGTGGTTGACGCGGTGGTTGAAGTGCTGGTTGACGTGATGGTTGATGTGGTGGCTGATGTGATGGTTGATGTGGTGGCTGATGTGATGGCTGACATGATGGTTGATGTGGTGGCTGACGTGATGGTTGATGTGGTGGCTGATGTGATGGTTGATGGAAGGGTTGATGCGGTGGTTGATGTGGTGGCTGAATTGTTGGCTGTCTTATTGGTTGAACTAGTGTTTCCCGTGGTACTAGAGTTGCCCGAGGGATATTGTATGTTACGTTGTGAGGATAGTATAATGGATAGTTTGCGACAGGCACATTAGCAGCAGGTAGAACACTTGTAGTAACTCCCACGGTACTGGGGACCACAGCAACAGGTGCAGCCACGGCAACAGGTGCGGCAGCAACTCCAAAGCCCAGAAATCCTAAAGAGTTTAGCAATGCCAGAACCTGGAAAATGAAGGATAACTATTAACATGTATGTTTTGTTTAAAGTTATAAGGTGTATAACATTATAATGTATTTCCTCTAGACAAAATAATTTTTTAGTAACAGAAAAGTAAAATACAACTATTTCCATAATATCTCGGATTTATTTTAGAATCTAGACAACAAGGTCACTTCCAAGCATGTGCCACCTCAAAGCCTAAAGCATTGTAGATCTACTGACCTAAAATGAGATAATAGTGTGGGTCTCAAGGTTGACCATGAGTATTGATTCAGTGATTTACTGTATGTTTGTGATTTTTTTTTAACTATTTCCAAGCAAATTTATCAGGTCTCAAACTGCTGATTCCCAGATTGCTATATGTGATAAATCCACAGCAGCAGGACATATTTAAAGTAGAATCAACCCAAAAAAAGTAAAGCTATCTTAAGTAGTGCATTGAAAATTACTATTTGTCGTAAATGTCACCTGAAAAATTAAAGTGCATTTCCTAGTATGCAAGTGTGCCGTGGCACTGTAGCAAAACCCTAATAGCCGTATGTCTGCAGTGTAAGATCTACGGCACTGCTGCCTCTGACTGCAAATCTCAGGAGATTTGATGTAGGATCTGGTGATGCCACTACTGTGCTGCTCACTTGTGTCCTCACTGGAGGCTCTGACATAAGAAGCAAGCAAAACAAGGCATGGTAAGTCAGTAAAGTTTCACTCTCTCCCTCTCCTCCACCTCCTCTCCCTCCAGCTACCGTACAGTTACCCGCAGAAACCTACGCCATCTCAACCCTTCTCTTCTCTACTCTGCTACCGGCCACCTCTATGACAAAATAGCACCTCTGTCCTGCACCAACCTAGCCACTTCTGTCTACAACACTTCACTCTTAGCCTCCCTGGACTCACTGGCCCCCCTCACCACACACCGAATCAGGCCCCGACCCCTTCAACCTTGGCAAACCGATAACACTAGAAGTCTGAAAAAGCATAGCCGTGCTTTTGAGTGCCTATGGCGTAAGACTCGGTCTCAGAAGGATTTCAAACAATATAAATCCGCCCTCCAAAAATACAAATCCAGTCTCCACACTGCCAAACAGACCTATTTTATCACTCTCATTAACAGCCTGTCTTTACGCCCCCGGCAACTCTTCGCTACCTTTAACTCTCTACTCCGTCCTCCACTACCCCCTCCCACCGACTCACTCACTGCCCAGGAGATTGCCAACCACTTCAAACAGAAGATTGACACAATTCGTGGGGAGATCGTTGCTGTTCAGATACCTTCCTCCATGCCTTACAAGTGCGATCATTACTTCCCTCATTCAACCCCGCCACTACAGACGAGGTTGCTAAACTACTTGCTAACGTCCACTTAACAACCTGCCCTCTGGATCCTGTTCCCTCGCAAATGCTACGGTCACCTTCTGGCCCTATTCTACACTCTCTAACCCACATCTTCAATCTCTCCCTCTCTTCTGGCATCTTCTCCAACTCTCTAAAACATGCACTAGTCAGCCCCATACTCAAAAAGCCCTCACTGGACCCAACCGATCTGAACAACCTACGCCCTATTTCCTTGCTCCCCTTTTCATCCAAACTCCTCGAACGTCTAGTCTACAACCGACTGTGCGACCACCTTGCCGAGAATAGCCTCCTTGATCCCCTTCAGTCTGGATTTCGGCCTCAACACTCCACTGAAACTGCACTCCTAAAGCTGACAAACGATCTGCTAACGGCCAAAACCAATGGACACTATTCAGTACTCCTACTTCTGGACCTTTCTGCTGCCTTTGATACGGTTGACCATCCCCTCCTCCTCAAAAAACTCCATTCCTTTGGTCTCCGTGACCGTACTCTTCATTGGTTATCTTCCTACTTATCTAACCGCACCTTTAGCGTTACCTACAATTCTACTTCCTTCTCTCCTCTTCTCTTCTCTGTTGGAGTCCCCCAAGGCTCTGTTCTTGGACCCCTCCTATTTTCAATCTACACCTCCTCTCTAGGCCAGTTGATAGCCTCCCACGGCTTCCAATACCATCTCTACGCTGACGATACCCAAATCTATCTATCCACTCCTCAGCTCTCTCCCTCAGTCTCCTCACGTATCACTAATTTACTATCAGATATATCGGTCTGGATGTCACACCACTTCCTCAAACTCAATGCATCCAAAATCGAGCTTATAATTTTTCCTCCACCGCGTGCCCCTTCCCCTGATTTCTCCGTCAATATCAATGGAATTACCATCAGCCCATCCCCACATGCCAAGGTCTTAGGTGTTTTCCTGGACTCTGAACTCTCCTTCAAACCCCACATCCAATCGCTGTCCAAATCTTGCCGCCTCAACCTCCGCAACATCTCCAAAATACGCCCCTTTCTAACCAAAGACACAACAAAACTCCTAGTTCACTCCCTGGTCATCTCGCGCCTCGATTACTGCAATTCCCTTCTCATTGGCTTACCTCTACACAGGTTATCCCCCCTTCAATCAATCATGAATGCTGCCGCCAGACTCATCCACCTCACCAATCGCTCAGTGTCCGCTGCTCCTCTCTGTCAAGCCCTCCACTGGCTTCCGCTCAGCCAACGAATTAAATTCAAAATACTTACAACATCTTACAAAGCAATCCACAGCCTAGCCCCCAGCTACATCACCAGCCTCATCTCAAAATACCAACCTAATCGCTCTCTTCGTTCCTCTCAAAACCTCCTGCTCTCTAGCTCACTCATCACCTCCTCCCATGCTCGCCTCCAGGACTTTTCCAGAGCCTCTCCAATCCTATGGAACTCCTTTCCCTTATCTGTCCGATTATCTCCCACTCGATCTCCCAGGCGATCTCTGAAAACCCTCCTTTTCAGAGAAGCCTATCCTACCAACCCCCAACAAATGTACCTCCTTTTCTCCATCAACCCATCCCCCACAGTTATTGCCTTTTGTTTCACTTGACCCTCCCTTCTAGATTGTAAGCTCTAACGAGCAGGGCCCTCTAGTTCCTCCTGTTTTGAACTGTATTGTAACTGTATTGTCTTCCTTCACATTGTAAAGCGCTGCGCAAACTGTTGGCGCTATATAAATCCTGTATAATAATAATAAAAGTAAAGGGGAAAGATCAGCTGCAAGGAGACCAAAGGTAATAAATACCTGGAAATTGTTTTTTCGCTCACTACCTATCTTTTCAGATCACAGATTCCAGAATTCAGTTACTCTTTGATAACTTTGAACCAAACTAAAGGCGATATCTTGTTTGCTGGTAAGCAAATTTAAAAAGGGACTGTTAGGAGTGGGTCAGAATTTATACCAAGTTGTTTATCCAAATTCTAGAGCTATTAAAATATGGGTATAAAGTCTTTTAATAAGATCAAGTCATGGAATTTTCAAATCATTTGAATTTACCGTGCTTAAAAGATACAATAGTGATTTGCTATCAAGTCTTTTATATATATATTTTTAAATCTTTTCTTTTTTTTAAGAATAACTTTACAGTTTGTGTTCTACAAATAAACATTTAATATACAATAAAGAATTCCCAGAGAATTATGGGCTTTCTAAAGAGAAATTACAGCGGAAGTTGCAATATTTCTGTTCAGACAATCTGCCTCACATTGAAATGTCAGACCGAACCACACAGACATAAAAAGAGGGAGGGAAGTGATGGGAATTTAGCACTCTATATATACCAATTAAATAATACAGATATATATGCAAATGAAATAATGAATGCATAATTAGGTTGCAACTTACCCCAAATATACCCAATACAAGTAGAATTGCCCCAAAAGCGCTACCCAAAGCAATTAAAAGTTTGCTGTAGTATGGAAGTTCTCCGCCACCAGCTCCTACTGCTGCACCGACTCCTGCAGCTAAAACATAAAAAGAATTACATTTGGTGCAATCCTACCCATTATATTGTATATTACATATATATAGATCAACAATTTCCCATTGGAATCAATAACATATTCTGTATATAAACTGATGGCAGTTTTGTATTGTCTACCTATGTTAGGGAAAAGGTCTGAGGGGTTTCAAAAACTTCTTGGTAACAGCTCAGCCCAGCAGAGTGTTCCAGTGCAAGAATAAGTTGCCTCTTATACCTTATAAACACTTGGGATGATCTCAGGCATGTTTGGATCCTAGTCCAAACCCACCTTAGTGATCCCGCCAGGAATCTGTCACTGTACTGGTCCATTCATAAGCAGCAGGGGCATTTGCCACAGCCTCCCCCAGCAACACATATAGCTGCAAGAAAAAGTATGTGAACCCTTTGGAATGATATGGATTTCTGCACAAATTGGTCATAAAATGTGATCTGATCATCATCTAAGTCACAACAATAGACAATCACAGTCTGCTTAAACTAATAACACACAAAGAATGAGATGTTGCCATGTTTTTATTGAACAAACCATGTAAACATTCACAGTGCAGGTGGAAAAAGTATGTGAACCCCTAGACTAATGACATCTCCAAGAGCTAATTGGAGTGAGATGTCAGCTAACTGGAGTCCAATCAATGAGATGAGATTGGAGGTGTTGGTTAAAGCTGCCCTGCCCTATAAAAAACACACACCAGTTCTGGGTTTGCTTTTCACAAGAAGCATTGCCTGATGTAAATGATGCCTCGCACATAAGAGCTCTCAGAAGACCTACAATTAGGAATTGTTGACTTGCATGAAGCTGGAAAGGGTTATAAAAGTATCTCCAAAAGCCTTACTGTTCATCAGTCCACGGTAAGACAAATTGTCTATAAGTGGAGAAAGTTCAGCACTGCTGCTACTCTCCCTAGGAGTGGCTGTCCTGTAAAGATGACTGCAAGAGAACAGTGCAGACTGCTCAATGAGGTGAAGAAGAATCCTAGAGTGTCAGCTAAAGACTTACAAAAGTCATTGGCAAATGCTAACATCCCTGTTAGCGAATCTACAATACGTAAAACACTAAACAAGAATGGATTTCATGGGAGGATACCACAGAGGAAGCAACTGCTGTCCAAACAAAACATTGCTGCACGTTTACAGTTTGCACAAGAGCACCTGGATGTTTCACAGCAGTACTGGCAAAATATTCTGTGGACAGATGAAACCAAAGTTGAGTTGTTTGGAAGAAACAAACAACACTATGTGTGGCAAAAAAAAGGCACAGTACACCAACATCAAAACCTCATCCCAACTGTGAAGTATGGTGGTGGGGGGCATCACGGTTTGGGGCTGCTTTGCTGTTTTAGGGCCTGGACGGATGGCTATCATCCAAGGAAAAATGAATTCCCAAATGTATCAAGACATTTTGCAGGAGAACTTAAGGCCATCTGTCTATCAGCTGAAGCTCAACAGAAGATGGGTGTTACAACAGGACAATGACCCAAAGCATAGAAGTAAATCAACATCAGAATGGCCTAAACAGAAGAAAATATGCCTTCTGAAGTGGCCCAGTCAGAGTCCTGACCTCAACCTGATTGAGATGCTGTGGCATGACCTCAAGAAAGCGATTCACACCAGACATCCCAAGAATATTGCTGAAGTGAAGAGGAATGGTCAAGAATTACTCCTGACCGTTGTGCACGTCTGATCTGCAACTACAGGAAACGTTTGGTTATTGCTGCCAAAGGAGGTTCAATCAGTTATTAAATCCAAGGGTTCACATACTTTTTCCACCTGCACTGTGAATGTTTACATGGTGTGTTCAAAAAAACATGGCAACATTTCATTCTTTGTGTGTTATTAGTTTAACCACTTGCCAACCGCCGCACGACTATTTACATCAGCGGTCAACCCCTCACAGGCAAAGCGACGTAGGGCTACGTCGCTAGCCTGTGAGGGTCTAGGGAGCGAGCGCCGCCGTAGCCGCGCTCCCGCTCCTGCGTGGTCACGGACCCCCCGCGCGTGTGCCCGGCGGACCCAATGTCCGCCGGTCACTCGCGATCTTCGGTTAGAGCGGGAGAAAGGCAGGCGGCTAATGTAAACAAGCCGCCTGTCATTCTCCCCTGTGTATGAATAGTGATCATACGGTTCTACTATGTAGGACCGTAGATCACTATTCCTACACCTCAAGCCACAGCCAATCACAGTTAGAATCACGCCCCTAGGGACACACATAACCCCTCCCTCTCAAAAAAGTTAACCCCTTCACTGCCAGTGTCATTTTACAGTAACAGTGCATATGTATAGCACTGATTACTGTAGTAATGTCACTGGTAACCCCCAAAGTGTCAAAAATGTCAGTCAAGGGTCCGATCTGTCCGCCGCAAAGTCGCAGTCCCGCAAAAAAAATTGCAGATCGCCGCCATTACGCGTTAAAAAAAAACCAACAAAAATCTTTCCCTTTGTTAGTAAACGCAATATCTTTTGCGCAAACCAATCAAAATACGCTTTTTGCAATCTTTTTTACCAAACATATGGTAAAAAAAAAAAAATTGGCCCAAAATGTTAAAAAATTTTGATTTTTACTTTTTTTGGGGGGGGAATTTCATATAAAAAAATGTGAAAAATATTGTTATTTTTGCAAAATTGACGCTCTTTTTTTGTTTATAGCGCAAAAAGTAAAAATTGCACAGGTGATCAAATACCACCAAAAGAAAGCTCTGTTTGTGGGAAAAAAAGGATGTCAAATTAGTTTAGGTACAGCGTCGCACGACTGCGCAATTATCCGTTAAAGTCACGCAGTGCCGAATCACAAAATTGGCCCTGGTCAGGAAGGGGGTAAAATCTTCCGGGGCTTAAGTGGTTAAGCAGACTGTGATTGTCTATTGTTGTGACTTAGATGATGATCAGATCACATTTTATGACCAATTTGTGCAGAAATCCATATCATTCCAAAGGGTTCACATACTTTTTCTTGCAGCTGTATATGTGCCCCTTGTATGCATGTGGCTGCAGGGTGGGGAATACCTCTGCGGCTTATTATTGACACAGCTTCCTGGAAGGATCCTTTGGGTGATTTTGGACTGGGATCTGAACGTGTCGGAGCTCATCCCAAATAAACACTGGTTTAAATGAAAAGGGCATTTCAGGGCTATTTGTGTGATGACGAATGTTTGATAAAGAACATTCTTGTTTGCACTAACCAACATAAAAGACCTTAAATTTATTCTTCACCTTGCTCCTTTTAAAAGTATATGTAAATTAAGTAATCAGAGGAATAAAAAATGTGATTTTACGCTAGAGAATGTGAAATTCTTGTTTTCTATATGAACTTTTGCCCACCTAGTGGTAATGCTGCACTTTGGGGAAAATTGATGGATGTAAGATAGTATAGGGACCTTATAATTTATCCAGGAGACTTAATTTATCACTCCATTCCTAAACACAGACAATTATAGTGAACTGAGAATTTTTTGGCTTTTACTGTTATAGCTCTTCTAAGTAGTGTACTCAAAGGGACAGTATGAGCTAATGTTCTAACACCATTAACTAAACCACTTACATAAATGGCTACCATGCAAACTAGTGATCGACCAATATCATTTTTTTAAAGCCGATACCGATACCGATATTTTGGCCATTGAATACCAGTAACGGCTGATATTGGCCGATATTTTTGTACATTGAAAACAAATTTTTTTTTTTTCTTGACAGCTACTGTTGTGGAGGGATTCGGGGGTCTAAAAGACCCCAAACCCCTCTTTTGCACATAAAAGCATTCAAAACGCCAAGTTTGGCTGTTTTGGATGCTGTCATTTTTTTATTAATTTGGCGCCGAGTACCGGGAAGTGATGTCATGACATCACTTCCGGGTTTTTACATGGAGACCCGATCAGAGCCGAATGCGGCTTTAATCGGGTCTTCGGCGGCCGTGCAGCATGTTTTTTGGTGGGACGGGAGACCCGGGCGAGCCGCGGAAGGTGGCGGGAGGGGGGGACGGGTGGCGGGAGGGGGGGACGTTCCCTCCCGCTCCTTGTAATGACAGCCGAGCGGCTTATCAGCAGCATCGGTAGTCATTACAAGACAGCCTACCGTCGGCTATGGACGCCGGTACCGGGGTGATGCCTCTAGCTGCAGGCATCACTCAGGTAAAAGCACTTTCCGAAATATCAGTAACCTCAGGGGCTGATTCCGATATATCGGGGAAAGTACATGTCGGTCCCCAATATATCGGTATTGCCGATAATCGGCCGATCCCTAACGCAAACCGATACTCTTGCAAATTTTGCTGAAACTCTAGTATCTGAACCATTAGTAGATTTTTATTTTGGATAGTAAGTTAGGAACTGACAATTCTTGAGCATCTGTAGCGGGTACATGTCTAATTTAGCACGGGGGTTAAGAATAATCACATATCAAAAGTACTATATTTTCTGTGGCTCAAGTCAGTTAGAACCTTAATGCAATAAACTGTGTCTGATCACATGTGTTTGCAGTTTGCCTGACTGCTCTGCACTTCATATTGATTTTGGTTATGACTTGGGCCATCCATGGATTTTGTTCCTGCCCACCGCCTACCTTGACTTGCTAATTTCTTTTGAAAGTAATATATTATTTTAGAGAGGACTGGTAATTTTTTAAGCCCAATTGCACCTTTTTTTTTTTTTTTTATTGTATAACGAATACAGGCTAAATAACAAATAAAGTATTCTTTTGTACATTTTTTTTTTTAACCTGAGAGTGCTGCAGCAATAGGCAAACCTTCCCTAGGCCAGCAACATGCTGGAGACCTAGATCTCTGCTTTCTGCGTGAAAGCAGTCAGCTGTATCTCCAGTGGTCAGACCCCACATGTCCCCTGTACAGTTATTCTGAATTGGAGTTATTGCATCAACATGACAATAAAGCAACTATGATTTTTAAACGGAGCAGTCAGCAATAGTTACCAACATGTTTTGGGGCAGGCAAAGCAACTGTAAAGTAGATAGATAGATAGATAGATAGATAGATAGATAGATAGATAGATAGATAGATAGATAGATAGATAGATAGATAGATAGATAGATAGATAGATAGATAGATAGATAGATAGATAGATAGATAGATAGATAGATAGATAGATAGATAGATAGATAGATAGATAGATAGATAGATAGATAGACTATATTGTCAAAAGTATTGGGACCCCTGCCTTTAGAAGCACATGAGCTTTAATGGCATTCCAGTCTTAGTCCATAGGGTTCAATATTGAATTGGCCCACCCTTTGCAGCTTCAACACTTCTGAGAAAGCAGTTCATGTACCTGTAAAGGCAAGTGTCCCAATACTTTTGACAATATAGTGTAGATAGATAGATAGATAGACAGACAGATAGATAGATAGATAGATAGATAGATAGATAGATAGATAGATAGATAGATAGATAGATAGATAGATAGATAGATAGATAGATAGACAGATAGACAGATAGACAGATAGACAGATAGACAGATAGACAGATAGACAGATAGATAGATAGATAGATAGATAGATAGATAGATAGATAGATAGATAGATAGATAGATAGATAGATAGATAGATAGATAGATAGATAGATAGATAGATGGAGCTGTTTGACTAAGTGCTCACAAGATGGCGCTATAATACAACTGATTGGATTCACCTGGGAAGAAAAATGTTGACAGTTAAACTCTTGTCACAATATGAAACATTATGTACATGAATCCCGCTGTTCACACAACACGTTGGAGCAGTATTTTGGAGCCCTACTCAGATATGTCATCTGCAGCATTCATAATACTGCAGGTGAGCTGGTGGTTTGTCATATTTGGTGTGGACTGGCCTGCACACAGCCCCCTACCCTACTGAACAAAAATTGGAATAAGTATGAATGCTGACTGTGACCTAGGTCTTCCTGTCCGGTATCAGTACCTGAACTCACAAGTTCTCTTTGGACTGCATGGGCAGAAATGAGTCCTGGAGCTAATGCTGGCACTAGGTGCCCCTAGCTATAGTTACAGTAGCAGAATATATTAGTCCTGGAGCTAATGCTGGCACTAGGTGCCCCTAGCTATAGTTACAGTAGCAGAATATATTAGTCCTGGAGCTAATGCTGGCAGTGCCCCTAGCTATTGTTACAGTAACAGCAGAATCTATTAGTCTTGGAGCTAATGCTGGCACTAGGCACCCCTAGCTATAGTTACAGTAGCATCAGAAATTAGTCCTGGAGCTAATGCTGGCACAAGGTACCCCTAGCTATAGTTACAGTAGCAGACTCTATTAGTCCTGGAGCTAATGCTGGCACTAGGTGGCCCTAGCTTTAGTTGCAGTAGCAGCAGAAATTAGTATTGGAGCTAATGCTGGCAATAGGTACCCCTAGCTATAGTTACAGTAGCAGAATCTATTAGTCCTGGGGCTAAAGCTGGCACTAGGTGCCCCTAGCTATAGTTACAGTAGCAGCAGAAATTAGTCCTGGAGCTAATGCTGGCACTAGGTGCCCCTAGCTATAGTTACAGTAGCATCAGAAATTAGTCCTGGAGGCTGGAGCTAATGCTGGCACAAGGAAAAGGCAAATGGAAAAGGAATGCATCTTTACCACCACATTAGTGTTGTGTCAACATGCTGCCCTATGACAGTCAGAAAAGTTCAGTTAGACATAAAACAAGAGCTCAGATAGGATTTAAGAAAGTAAAATTAGTCCTGGAGCTAATGCTGGCACTAGGTGCCCCTAGCTATAGTTACAGTAGCAGAATATATTAGTCCTGGAGCTAATGCTGGCAGTGCCCCTAGCTATTGTTACAGTAACAGCAGAATCTATTAGTCTTGGAGCTAATGCTGGCACTAGGCACCCCTAGCTATAGTTACAGTAGCATCAGAAATTAGTCCTGGAGCTAATGCTGGCACAAGGTACCCCTAGCTATAGTTACAGTAGCAGACTCTATTAGTCCTGGAGCTAATGCTGGCACTAGGTGGCCCTAGCTTTAGTTGCAGTAGCAGCAGAAATTAGTATTGGAGCTAATGCTGGCAATAGGTACCCCTAGCTATAGTTACAGTAGCAGAATCTATTAGTCCTGGGGCTAAAGCTGGCTCTAGGTGCCCCTAGCTATAGTTACAGTAGCAGCAGAAATTAGTCCTGGAGCTAATGCTGGCACTAGGTGCCCCTAGCTATAGTTACAGTAGCATCAGAAATTAGTCCTGGAGGCTGGAGCTAATGCTGGCACAAGGAAAAGGCAAATGGAAAAGGAATGCATCTTTACCACCACATTAGTGTTGTGTCAACATGCTGCCCTATGACAGTCAGAAAAGTTCAGTTAGACATAAAACAAGAGCTCAGATAGGATTTAAGAAAGTAAAATTAGTCCTGGAGCTAATGCTGGCAATAGGTGCCCCTAGCTATAGTTACAGTAGCAGCAGCATCTATTAGTCTTGGAGCTAATGCTGGCACTAGGTGCCCTAGTTATTGTTACAGTAGCAGAATCTATTAGTCCTGGAGCTAATGCTGGCACTAGGTGTCCCTAGCTATAGTTACAGTAGCAGCACAATCTATTAGTCCTGGAGCTAATGCTGGCACTAGGTGCCCCTAGCTATTGTTACATTAGCATCAGAAATTAGTCCTGGAGCTAATGTTGGCACTAGGTGTCCCTAGCTATAGTTACAGTAGCATCAGAAATTAGTCCTGGAGCTAATGCTGGCACAAGCTGCCCCTAGCTACAGTTACAGTAGCAGAATCTATTAGTCCAGGAGCTAATGCTGGCACTAGGTGGCCCTAGCTTTAGTTGCAGTAGCAGCAGAAATTAGTATTGGAGCTAATGCTGGCAATAGGTACCCCTAGCTATAGTTACAGTAGCAGAATCTATTAGTCCTGGGGCTAAAGCTGGCTCTAGGTGCCCCTAGCTATAGTTACAGTAGCAGCAGAAATTAGTCCTGGAGCTAATGCTGGCACTAGGTGCCCCTAGCTATAGTTACAGTAGCATCAGAAATTAGTCCTGGAGGCTGGAGCTAATGCTGGCACAAGGAAAAGGCAAATGGAAAAGGAATGCATCTTTACCACCACATTAGTGTTGTGTCAACATGCTGCCCTATGACAGTCAGAAAAGTTCAGTTAGACATAAAACAAGAGCTCAGATAGGATTTAAGAAAGTAAAATTAGTCCTGGAGCTAATGCTGGCAATAGGTGCCCCTAGCTATAGTTACAGTAGCAGCAGCATCTATTAGTCTTGGAGCTAATGCTGGCACTAGGTGCCCTAGTTATTGTTACAGTAGCAGAATCTATTAGTCCTGGAGCTAATGCTGGCACTAGGTGTCCCTAGCTATAGTTACAGTAGCAGCACAATCTATTAGTCCTGGAGCTAATGCTGGCACTAGGTGCCCCTAGCTATTGTTACATTAGCATCAGAAATTAGTCCTGGAGCTAATGTTGGCACTAGGTGTCCCTAGCTATAGTTACAGTAGCATCAGAAATTAGTCCTGGAGCTAATGCTGGCACAAGCTGCCCCTAGCTACAGTTACAGTAGCAGAATCTATTAGTCCAGGAGCTAATGCTGGCACTAGGTGCCTCTAGCTATAGTTACAGTGGCAGAATATATTAGTCTTGGAGCTAATTCTGGCACTAGGTGCCCCCAGCTATAGTTACAGTAGCAGAATATATTAGTCCTGGGAGCTAATGCTGGCACTAGGTGCCCCTAGCTATAGTTACAGTAGCAGCGGAAATGGTAGATTCACCTAAGGGTGTGGGAGCATTGAAAGTATTGTGTGCAGTACTAGTTTTAAACAACATGAAATATGTAACAGTAGTGGGGGTAGGAGATATGATGGTTGTAATAGTGAGGAGTGGAGAGAGTAGTATCAAGGGGATAAAATTTTACTAAATATAGTAATAGCCATTTGTACAATAGTTGTGTAGTAAGCAGGAGTGCAATAGTAACCAGTGAAGCAGAATTAGATAGAGCAAGTATTAGTTTAAAAAAGAAGTAGAAAAGCAGCCTGCACTGGTACTTAGAGCTATAGTGATAGTTTGGATAAGTGAGTACTAAATAGAAGTTATTGCTGCTCAAGTGGAGGTGGCATTTGCAAATGTTTAGCACAGGTTCCTGCAATAGCAATTTTAGGGGTAAAATATGTAGATACTGATGTAAGAGACAGTATATTATTAGTACCTGTGGTTGTAGTATTTGTAGTCGCGACAGCTGTAGTAGTTGGTGCTGCTGTAGTAGTAGTACTTGTAGTAGTAGTTGTTTGGGATGTAGTAGTAGTGGGGGTTACTGTAGCAGTTGGGGCTGCAGAAGTAGTTGATGCTGCTGTAGTTGTTGGGACTGCAGTGGTAGTTGGTGCTGTTGTGGTTGTTGGGGATGTAGTAGAAGTGGGTGTTACTGTAGCAGTTTGGGCTGCAGTAGTAGTTGATGCTGCTGTAGTTGTTGGGACTGCAGTGTTCGTTGGTGCTGTTGTAGTTTTTGGGGATGTAGTAGTAGTGGGTGTTACTGTAGCAGTTGGGGCAGCAGTAGTAGTCGATGCTGCTGTAGTTGTGGAGACTGTAATGGTAGTTGGTGCGACTGTGGTTGTTGGGGATGTAGTAGTAGTGGGTGTTACTGTAGCAGTTGGGGCTGCAGTAGTAGTCGATGCTGCTGCAGTTGTTGGGACTGCAGTGGTAGTTGGTGCTGCTGAGGTTGTTGGGGATGTAGTAGTAGTGGGTATTACTGTAGCAGTTGATGCTGCTGTAGTTGTTGGGACTGCAGTGGTAGTTGGTGCTGCAGTAGTAGTTGATGCTGCTGTAGTTGTTGGGACTGCAGTGGTAGTTGGTGCTGCAGTAGTAGTTGATGCTGCTGTAGTTGTTGGGACTGCAGTGGTAGTTGGTGCTGCTGTAGATAACAAAGCCACACCTGTATTTGGTGCTGCTGTAGTTGTTGGGCCTGCAGTAGTAGTGGGTGTTACTATAGTAGTTGGGGCTAAAGTAGTAGTGGGTGGTACTGTAGTAGTTGGAGCCGCAGTTGTAGTGGGTGCTGTTGTAGTTGTTGGCACTGCTGTGGTAGTTGGTGCTGCTGTAGTTGTTGGGGCTGCAGTTGCTGTTGGTGCTTCTGTAGTAGTTGGGACTGCAGAGGTAGTTGGTGTTGCTGAAGTTGTTGGGGCTGCTGTGGTGGTTGGTGCCGCTGTGGTTGTTGGAACTGCAGTGGTAGTTGCAGCTGCTGTAGTTGTTAGGGCTGCTGTGGTAGTTGGGGCTGCAGAAGTAGTTTGTGCTACTGTAGTAGTTGGAGCTGCAGTAGTTGCTGAGACTGCAGTGCTAGTTGGTGCTGATGTAGTTGCTGTGACTGCAGTGGTAGTTGGTGCAGCTGTAGTTGTTGGCACTGCAGTGGTAGTCGGTGCTGCTGTAGATATTGGGGTTGCAGAGTTAGTTGGTGGTGCTGTAGCTGTTGGGGCTGCAGTAGTAGTTGACACTGCTGTAGTACTTATGACTTCTGTGGTAGTTGGTGCTCCAGCAGTTGTTGAAACTGAAGCAGTAGTTGGTATTGCAGTAGATGTTGGAGGTACAGTTGATGCTGCTGTAGTTGTTGGGACTGCAGTTGTAGTTGGTTCTGCTGTAGTTGTTGGGACTGCAGTGGTAGTTGGTGCTGCTGTAGTAGTTAGGGCTGCAGTAGCAGTGGATGCTACTGTAGTAGTTGGGGCAAAAGTAGTAGTGGGTGCTATTGTAGTTGTTGGAGCTGCTGTGGTAGTTGGTGCTGCTGTAGTTGTTGGAACTGCAGTGGTTGTGGGTGCTAGTGTAGTTGTTGGAGCTGCAGTAGTAGTGGGTTCTGATGTAGTTGTCGGGGCAACAGTGGTAGTTGGTACTGCTGTAGTAGGTGGGGCTGCAGTAGTAGTGGGAGCTGCTGTGGTAGTTGGTTCTACTGTAGTTGTTGGGGCTGAAGTGGTGGTTGGTGCTTCTGTAGTTGTTGGGGCTGCAGTTGTGGGTGCAATTGTAGTTGTTGGAGGTGCAGTGGTAGTTGGTTCTACTGTAGTTGTTGGGACTGCAGTGGTGGTTGGTGCTTCTGTAGTTGTTTGGGCTGCAGTTGTTGTGGGTGCTATTGTAGTTGTTGGAGGTGCAGTGGTAGTTGGTTCTGATGTAGTTGTTGGGATTGCAGTGGTAGTTGGTGCTGCTGTAGTAGTTGGGGCTGCGGTAGTAGTGGGTGCTACTGTAGTAGTTGGGGCTGCAGTAGTAGAGGGTGCTATTGAAGTTGTTGGAGCTGCTGAAGTAGTTGGTGCTGCTGTAGTTGTTATGGGTGCAGTCGTTGTGGGTGCTATTGTAGTTGTTGGAGCTGCTGTAGTAGTTGGTGCTGCTGTAGTTGTTAGGGGTGCAGTCGTTGTGGGTGCTATTGTAGTTGTGGGAGGTGCAGTGGTAGTTGGTTCTACTGTAGTTGTTGGGACTGCAGTGGTGGTTGGTGCTTCTGTAGTTGTTGGGGCTGCAGTAGTAGTGGGTGCTATTGTAGTTGTTGGAGGTGCAGTGGTAGTTGGTTCTACTGTAGTTGTTGGGACTGCAGTGGTGGTTGGTGCTTCTGTAGTTGTTGGGGCTGCAGTTGTTGTGGGTGCTATTGTAGTTGTTGGAGGTATATTGGTAGTTGGTTCTACTGTAGTTGTTGGGACTGCAGTGGTGGTTGGTGCTTCTGTAGTTGTTGGGGCTGCAGTAGTAGTGGGTGCTATTGTAGTTGTTGGAGGTGCAGTGGTAGTTGGTTCTACTGTAGTTGTTGGGACTGCAGTGGTGGTTGGTGCTTCTGTAGTTGTTGGGGCTGCAGTTGTTGTGGGTGCTATTGTAGTTGTTGGAGGTGCAGTGGTAGTTGGTTCTACTGTAGTTGTTGGAACTGCAGTTGTGGTTGGTGCTTCTGTAGTTGTTGGGGCTGCAGTAGTAGTGGGTGCTATTGTAGTTGTTGGAGGTGCAGTGGTAGTTGGTTCTACTGTAGTTGTTGGGACTGCAGTGGTGGTTGGTGCTTCTGTAGTTGTTGGGGCTGCAGTAGTAGTGGGTGCTATTGTAGTTGTGGGAGGTGCAGTGGTAGTTGGTTCTACTGTAGTTGTTGGAACTGCAGTTGTGGTTGGTGCTTCTGTAGTTGTTGGGACTGCAGTAGTAGTGGGTGCTATTGTAGTTGTGGGAGGTGCAGTGGTAGTTGGTTCTACTGTAGTTGTTGGAACTGCAGTTGTGGTTGGTGCTTCTGTAGTTGTTGGGACTGCAGTAGTAGTGGGTGATATTGTAGTTGTTGGAGGTGCAGTGGTAGTTGGTTCTACTGTAGTTGTTGGGACTGCAGTGGTGGTTGGTGCTTCTGTAGTTGTTGGGGCTGCAGTAGTAGTGGGTGCTATTGTAGTTGTTGGAGGTGCAGTGGTAGTTGGTTCTGCTGTAGTTGTTGGGACTGCAGTGGTGGTTGGTGCTTCTGTAGTTGTTGGGGCTGCAGTTGTTGTGGGTGCTATTGTAGTTGTTGGAGGTGCAGTGGTAGTTGGTTCTACTGTAGTTGTTGGGACTGCAGTGGTGGTTGGTGCTTCTGTAGTTGTTGGGGCTGCAGTTGTTGTGGGTGCTATTGTAGTTGTTGGAGGTGCAGTGGTAGTTGGTTCTACTGTAGTTGTTGGAACTGCAGTTGTGGTTGGTGCTTCTGTAGTTGTTGGGGCTGCAGTAGTAGTGGGTGCTATTGTAGTTGTTGGAGGTGCAGTGGTAGTTGGTTCTACTGTAGTTGGGACTGCAGTGGTGGTTGGTGCTTCTGTAGTTGTTGGGGCTGCAGTAGTAGTGGGTGCTATTGTAGTTGTTGGAGGTGCAGTGGTAGTTGGTTCTACTGTAGTTGTTGGGACTGCAGTGGTGGTTGGTGCTTCTGTAGTTGTTGGGGCTGCAGTTGTGGGTGCTATTGTAGTTGTTGGAGGTGCAGTGGTAGTTGGTTCTACTGTAGTTGTTGGAACTGCAGTTGTGGTTGATGCTTCTGTAGTTGTTGGGACTGCAGTAGTAGTGGGTGCTATTGTAGTTGTTGGAGGTGCAGTGGTAGTTGGTTCTACTGTAGTTGTTGGGACTGCAGTGGTGGTTGGTGCTTCTGTAGTTGTTGGGGCTGCAGTAGTAGTGGGTGCTATTGTAGTTGTTGGAGGTGCAGTGGTGGTTGGTTCTACTGTAGTTGTTGGGACTGCAGTGGTGGTTGGTGCTTCTGTAGTTGTTGGGGCTGCAGTTGTTGTAGGTGCTATTGTAGTTGTTGGAGGTGCAGTGGTAGTTGGTGCTGCTGTAGTAGTTTGGGCTGCAGTAGTAGTGGGTGCTACTGTAGTAGTTGGGACTGCAGTAGTAGTGGGTGCTATTGTAGTTGTTGGAGGTGCAGTAGTAGTTGGTTCTACGGTAGTTGTTGGGACTGCAGTGGTGGTTGGTGCATCTGTAGTTGTTGGGGCTGCAGTTGTTGTGGGTGCTATTGTAGTTGTTGGAGCTGCAGTGGTAGTTGGTTCTGATGTAGTTGTTGGGACTGCAGTAGTAGTTGGTGCTGCTGTGGTAGTTGGGGCTGTGGTAGTGGTGGATGCTACTGTAGTAGTTGGGGCTTCAGTAGTAGTGGGTGCTATTGTAGTTGTTGGAGCGGCTGTGGTAGTTGGTGGTGCTGTAGTTGCTGGGGGTGCAGTTGTTGTGGGTGCTGCTGTAGTAGTTGGGACTGCAGTAGTAGTGGGTGCTTCTGTAGTTGTTGGGACTGCAGTGGTTGTTGGTGCTGCTGTAGTAGTTGGGACTGCAGTAGTAGTGGGTGCTTCTGTAGTTGTTGGGACTGCAGTGGTTGTTGGTGCTGCTGTAGTAGTTGGGACTGCAGTAGTAGTGGGTGCTATTGTAGTTGTTGGAGCTGCAGTTGTAATTGGTTCTGTTGTAGTTGTTGGAGCTGCAGTGGTAGGTAGGGTAGCTGCAATATATTCAAATGAAATAAAATAATCATATAATGCAAAAATCATAATCGTATTTAAGAATTTAAGAGTAATCCTCTGAGTACATCAAAAATGAAATCTTAGTTACAGGTGTCTAATATGTTTCGGATCCTCAAACAGAAACCTCTGCTCCTTTTTTTGTGTGTATATATATATAATATTTATTCTTTTATTTCTCCACATTTCAATAAGTTAATATACAAACATTTCGTTTATTTTACACACTTACACACTCAGCAGAACATTTCTAAATCTGCAAATGTGTTAAAAGAGGTGTATAAGCTAACTCATACAGAGGGGTTTCTATTATAAAGAGGTATAGACTTTCCATTTAGCAAATTAATTCATACTTTGTAAATAAAGTGATCCAGTGTTCCCTTCAGTCAGGTGGAAGCAAAAATCCCCTTTCCTTTTTTTTAAATTTATTTAAATTTTGCACATGGTTGGATATTCAACGTGAGTGATATAGCACTATATTCTTTAAAGTGTCCATGTATATTGATGTTGCATGCCTTTATTGCAGCCATACCACTACTTTATTAAAAAAATAACACAGCATATTTATAAAGTACAACAGTGTGCTTTACAAATGTGTACTAAGCATGGTCACATGACCCAACAAAGTCAAGTGACAGGCCCCTCCTCCAATCATAGAGTCTCTTTGTAGCACTATTTAGAAGAAAATGGATTGGGTGGTTTGGCAGTAATGACCATGCTCCCATGTAAGGCCTCACACACCTATATGTCTTGCCACTGGGGATTAGTGCATTTTATATCTTACTGTATATGAAATATGGAAAATAATATGATGTCAGAAAGTGTACAAAGAAAAGGTGTAATTGCACTTCATCTTACGTACTTTGGGCTGTCACCAACGCTGGAGAAAATATTGAACCTGTAAAGAGAAACATATGTTAGTGTTGTGGCAACAATGTAGGTACAATGCTACACATATGGTGGCAATGTCCGCTTATACTACATTTTAGGAACACGTTCTGCTCGCAGATATATAACGTAACAGAAATAAAACTCAAATCCACACCAGAGTGTTGCTTGCTGAATATCTAAAATTCTTCTTTGAGCATGTATAAAAAAGTCATTGACGAGACACTTGCTGAATGCGGCTAAATCTGTCATCCCTAGCAGGGAACGGAAGCAGGAAGTCATCAGACCGACGGACGAGCGGCGGGGATCTCGGCGGCGATCACAGCAATGGGAGATCATCGCTGGATCACCGGGAGAAGGTAAGGAAACCCACTGCAGGCTCTGCACATCTTCCCCGAGCGTGACTCGGGGATACTGATAGTAGCATGGAAAAACCACCCCGAGTCATGCTCGGGGATACCGTTAAGGGAGTTAAAACCAGTTTTTTACTGGAGCCTCAAGGTCCCGGTAGGCATCAAAGAAGGGGGTACCTGTGTCTGATTTAATTAGGCCTCCAGCCACCACAGCACCGGCTCAGAGACAACCAGTCGCAGGTACCAACACATCAAATACTGGGAGCCTTACCTTAGACCGGTCCCTACCAAGTATAAGTTTGCACCATCAGGGAGCTGTACCTCAGATGGGTCCCTACCAAGTATAAGTTTGCACCATACTAAGCTACCAGGACCTTGTACCCCACTTACTGCCATGACAAAGAACCACCCCAAAAGAAGAAAACCTCTGTTAAAACAAAAACAAGGGAGGTGGACCTCAAAACCAAAAGTCAGAAAAAAAAACAAGAAAATGGGAGGGAGGGTGTTAAATATTCTCCAATGCAGCTTTCCTCTGACTGAAGACTTCCTGCGGTCCCTAGCTTGACCTCTCCCTGTAGCTCCACCCCTTCCTGGCTAAAACACCAATTAAAAGTCCAACCACTTATATTTTCTATCTTACTGGGCTGAAAACCCCTCCTTGTCCCAAACCCCTTTAACCCCTGTCATGCTGGCCCTCCGTCCATGTCTCTTCTCTCCTTTACTCCGGGCCTCTCTGTCTTCTGCCACATAGAAAAGGGTTACAGAATTTGCCAGGTCATTTCTAACCATTTGTAATTTATTCCAAACTGCTTTTAATATCCTTCAATTTAAAGAATAAGAATGGATTGTTATGCTATCATTTTTATTATTTTTGGTTTATGCTTGCATGATCAAACCTGACAGGGTTTACAGAGATTATCTAATGCTGATACTTAAAAGTAGGTGAAATAAAGTGTCTCCTAGTTGCATATATGGTTACATATTAAGGCTGAACAAAGACAAACTTCCTATTATCCATCCAGTTCAATCAATAAAACAAAGGGCTGCTGGGATTGATGCCATAACTACGTTTGAATTGACCTCAAAGCAAAACTATTTAATGACCACCTTGTCTCTTTGATCCCAATCTAGATGGTACAACAGCAAAACCATTAAAGAAACCTCTTCTCTCTCTAATCTCCATTTGGAACAAACTCATTTAAGCCCTTGTTTACATTGACTGCGGCTTTAACCCTCCTCTTATGTTAGCTTTCTGTTACTATCCATGATGTTAACGGGTCGGTTTTGACCCGTGTCCTAAATCAGCCATAAAATACCCTCTGAACAATTATTTATCATCCAATTTGTTTCTTACCTCTTGGTTACCTTGTTAGGCTTCTTTATCCTTGAAAAGATTGGTTTTAATATTTTTGGTGTGACCCCTAGACCTTTCTTTTGATAGCATACCTCTCATTTTCAAATTTAAAAAATGTAAAATAAACCAGCAACTCTGAAATGTATTGGTCCTATGTTTCTTTACTTTATTTAGAGAAGCAAACAAGCAGGCAAAGAGATAGGCCCCTCCCTAACTACAGCTCACAGGGTTGAGAGGGGATTGGCTGTCAGTGTTACTAAGCAGAGAGGGTGTTTATGATTTCAGTTTTGGCACTTATTAGTGTCCTATAATCCTATATTATAACTGGGTCAGAATTGACCCTAACACCATAAAGGTCTTAATTTTCACCACAGTATTTTATAATTTAGTGACTAGGATTCTTTTTCTATTACATTGTTTAAATAGAGGTTCCTGACAAAGTAAAATAATCTTGATACAATAAACAAATTTATGTGGTACTTATAGACATTCAAAACCTTAAAACGAGTCGGTTCTGACCCTAACACAAGAGGAGGGTTAAAATCGTGTGACTTCATCTGAAATTGCACAATTTCAAAGCCGCGTGTCAGTGCGGCTTTGGGTGTGCGACTTTGAAGACATATGTGCGGCTTCATGCACAGAGGTCTATGCAAGTCACACCCGAAATCAGCAAAAGTAGTGCAGGAACTACTTTTTCAAATCGATGCCGCATCGCAAAGTTGGCGTCACACTGATTTGAACAGTGCGACTGCCGGCAAAAGGTTGCAACTTGTCATGCGATTTGACCTGTCAATGAGGGCTTAAGGACACTTTTGTCTCTAGAACCTCCACCTAGAAAGCAAGTCATTAGGATCCTCTTGTCTCTCCATTTAGAAGGAAATTCTCTCAATGTACACACAGTATACTAACTGTTCTATCGCAATTATATGGAGATTCCCACACATTATCTATATCAGTTTTTTTAAATGTATTAGACAAAGTTTTTACTTTCAAAAATTATTATGTAGTCCAGCAGCTCTGGGTCCCGTCTTTGAAACCTGACAGTGGATGCACAATCTGTTATGGCTATAATTATACCCTTGTTTATTCCAGCTTCTTCCCTGCACCAGCAAGTAGCACCCCCTGCTGTCCACTAAGCCATGAGAGAACCACAAGGACTATTAATTACTGCAGGGGAGCTCCCCACCTTTTTTCTGATGTTCGATAATCAATGAGAGCACCACCATGGTCAATCATCATAACCACAACATTTCCCACAACCCCGCTATGATCCACTGATACATGAAAGTACTATAATGACCAATTTATTACCCTACATGGCAGGAGATCACATTTTACCAGATGATATAGGCTGTATACAAACTACGATTGAATAACTGCCTTAACCACTTCAATACTGAGCACTTTCACCCCCTTCCTGCCCAGGCCAATTTTCAGCTTTCAGTGCTGTCACACTTTGAATGACAATTGCGCGGTCATGCAACCCAAATGAAAATTGCATCATTTTTTTTCACACAAATAGAGCTTTTTTTGGGTGGTATTTAATCACAGCTGTTTTTTTTTATTTTATACTATAAAAAAAAAGAAAATAGACAGAAAATTCTGAAAAAAAAAGCTGTTCTTTGTTTCTGTCAGTAAGTTTTGTAAATAAGTAATTTTTCTCCTTCACGCATGTGCAATGATGAGGCGGCACTGATGGGCACTAATGGGCTGCACTAATGGGCACTGATGAGGTGGCACTGAATGGCATAGATTTGGTGGCACTGATGAGGTGGCACAAATATGCCGCACTGATCGGCACTGATAGGTGGCACTGATACACAGCACTGATGGGCACTGATAGGTGGCACTGATAGGCGGCATTTGTGGGCACTGATAGGCAGCACTGGTGGGCGGCACTGGTGGGCACTGACTGTTGGGAATGATGGGCACTGACTGGTGGCACTGATGGGCGGCACTGGTGGGCACAGATGGGCGGCACTGGTGAACACTGATGGACAGCACAGATGAACAGGCACTGACAGGCACTGACATGCACTGACTGGCATCACTAATGGGCACTGATTGAGGTCACTAATTGGCACAGATTGGGTTCACTGATTTGCACTGATTGGGTTAACTGATGTGCCATGTTTGATGTAATTTATATGCATTTATTTTACTGTATTGTAATCAGGGCACTGATCATCAGTGCCCTGATTACTTGTCTTGTACTCCCCTTCGAGGAGGAGCCGCTGATCGGCTCTCCTTGCCACACACTCTGACAATGTGAGGTGATGAGTAGGGATGATCGAACTTTTGAAAAGTTCGGTTCGACCAGAACACCCGAATTTCTTAAAAGTTCGGTTCGGATTTCAGAACCCCATTGAAATAAATGGGACCCGAACTTCGGTAATCAAAAAACACAATTTTTAAGCCCTAAAACCCAATAAATGCCCCTAAAAAGTGCCTAGGGTTCTGGGCCATGCCCCATTAACTATTAATCACACAAAAAAAGTTCTTAAAAATTGTCATTTTTGATAAAAAAGCCAATTATTGAAAAAAAAAAAGAGATTTTTTGATTTTTACTTTGGATTTAGTATCTGGGGGGGTCTAAAAAGTGTACATGTGAAGTTTCAGCTCTGTAGCATGTACAGAACCATAAAAAAAAAGATTGTTTGTATTAGAAAACTTTCAGCTCAGGGGGTTGGCTTCGCTGCTGTAACACCTTGCCGGTTTAATAGAAGGCATTTTTTTGGGTTCTTTGCAGTCAGGAAAAACATCTGAACTTGTGTATAGTGGTACTGTGCACAAGTTTTGATGTTTTGCCTGCCTCCAAAAAACCCCAAAAAATGCCAGCAAAAACACACCTGGGCATTTTTTTTTGACGCTAGCGTTTTTTTTTGGCATTTTTTGGGGTTCTTTTGAGGCAGGCAAAACATCTGAACTTGTGTATAGTGGTGTATATACACACATACATATATTTATATACACACCTAGACATATATAGGTGTGATAGTAGCAGAAATATATGCTTGCGCTAATGAAATCATTTACAGTAATATATTTCTGCTACTATCACACCTATATATGGCTAGGTGTCTATATACATATAATTATGTGTGTATATATACCACTATACACAAGTTCAGATGTTTTGCCTGCCTCAAAAGAACCCCAAAAAATGCCAAAAAAAACGCTAGCGTCAAACAAAAAATGCCCAGGTGTGTTTTTGCTGGCATTTTTTGGGGGTTTTTGGAGGCAGGCAAAACATCAGAACTTGTGCACAGTACCACTATACACAAGTTCAGATGTTTTTCCTGACTGCAAAGAACCCAAAAAAAATGCCTTCTATTAAACCGGCAAGGTGTGGAAACCGAGAAGCCATATTGGTGATCTGAAAGTTTTCTAATACAAACGATCTTTTTTTTATGGTTCTGGACATGCTACAGAGCTGAAACTTCACATGTACACTTTTTAGACCCCAAGATCTGAAATCCAAAGTAAAAATCAAAAAATCTCTTTTTTTTTCTTTTTTTTTTAAATTTTTTCAATAATTGGCTTTTTTTATCAAAAATTACAATTTTTAAGAACTTTGTTTGTGTGATTTTGTGTCTGGGGGGTCTAAAAGGTGTACCTGTGAAGTTTCAGCTCTGTAGCATGTCCAGAACCAGAAAAAAAAAGGATTGTATGTATTAGAAAACTTTCAGCTCAGGGGGTTAGCTTCTCTCCTCGGTTTTCACACCTTGCCGGTTTCAAAGCATGCATTTTTTTGGGTTCTTTGCAGTCAGGAAAAACATCTGAACTTGTGTATAGTGGTACTGTGCACAAGTTCAGATGTTTTGCCTGCCTCCAAAACCCCCCAAAAAATGCCAGCAAAAACACACCTGGGCATTTTTTTTTATGCTAGCGTTTTTTTGGCATTTTTTGGGGTTCTTTTGAGGCAGGCAAAACATCTGAACTTGTGTATAGTGGTATATATACACACATGAGAGGATGGCAATATAGAAAACATTACCAAAGTGCGCTAACAAATAATGAACCAAGTGTTCAAAAGGTACATGGATGGTATCCGGATTTGTACCAAAATCATATGCATTCAGTCCAAAACAAAAGTGCAAAAACTGTGAAAAAGTCTTTCTTTTCAAATTGGAGTGAAGGTGAGGGAGTGTTGGGAGGTGGGTGGGGCCTCGTCCCAAAAAATGATCCAAAGTGATTCTCAGTGGCCTGATATACACATGTGGACACCCAGTGTTAGGAGTGGACTCTTACCACAATGTGGAGAGATGTGAGCATGTACTTGGTTGTGTCTAGAAGTCCCCAACTGATCACGCTGGCAGGGATGGCTCTCGGAATGGACCGGAACAATCAGCTGCTTCCGAAGTGGGGAGGGATCTGTAGGCTTCCAAGCAGGGGGAGATGCCAAGACAGAGCAACCCAGAGAAAAGAAGAGGACTATAGTGCATTACCTTCGACTTTAATGATAAAACGAATGAGGGTACACTTACACATTCCGGACGAACAAACAGCAAATACAGGGCGGTCGCGGGTGTCTGCAGTACAAACCGGGACCTATGACAGCACGGCTGGCTCCCCCCGACGCGTTTCCACTAACAAGTCGGCTTCTGGGATTGGAGCTACAGCCGCGCTGTCCACATCTCTCATTTAAGTGTTGGCAAATGGAGACTTCCGGTGCGGACTCGGCGGGGACTCGGAAGTGCAATGACGCACTTCCGGTTGCGGAGTTGGCCAATCATAGCGTATTCCTCCGAAGACCCGGAAGTGCAATGACGCACTTCCGGTTCCGGAGTCGACCTATCGTGATCGTAATACTTCAAAGACCCGGAAATGTTACGATATCTTTCCGGATTCTTGTTGGGCCAATTACAGCGGATGTCAACAAAGCAATTGATAGGTGGTACTAAAGTGTCCAGCAAAGGAGACGCACTTTACCTAACAATGCATGGACTAGTGGTGCAATGTAAGAAGGCAAGCAGTGTGGCCATGTTTACCTTTCTTAATGGCTAAGAAGAGAATCATTTGATTAAAAGGCAAAAAATATGGTTAAAAAGTGCTAATCTTCACGGTGAAAAAAAATTATCTATTGGTGAGAGTAAGCAATTTTGGAGGATAAATCATAAATGGCCACAATTTGGACTAAAAACTAAAAATCCAATAGGTGGACATATTTTAATCAATGTTAAAAAACATAAAATGGATTTATTTTAAAATTATTAAAAAACTTTTATGTGTAAAACAAAATTGTTGGTTAGGGTGGATCGCAATGGAAATCTCCATCCGCCAACTGGTATATTTAATAACAATGCATGTATAAAATACCAAATTTTCCATATATAAAAATATAAAAGTTGTCTAAAAAGTTGTTAAACACCAAATTTAAAGAAGGAGAATAATAATGAAGGAGGAAAAGATTGGCTGAAAGAGAACAGACTATGAAAGAAAGTGTGTATCAATTGTAGGAAGGACTAGTCATTGTTTATATGGGCATTAATGTCCCACTCTACATTCATGCCCCAGGGCTGGTAACACTTTAATTCATGAATCCAAAACGTTTCGCGCCTGGAGATAGTCCTTTTCATATCACTCCCTCTCCAATGGGGGGAGTAGCCTTCAATCACGACGGCTTTCAGTTGTGCATAATTTTGATTATGACATCTGTCGTGATGGGCTGAAAGGCTGTGTCCAGGGAATCCGATTTGTATGTTGGTAAGATGCTCCCCAATTCTTATACTAGGGGTTCTAATCGTTCTTCCAACATACTGCAACCCACATCCACAAGTAAGGAGATATATAGCTCCCCTACTTTGGCATGTAACAAAGTTTTGGATATCGTACTTTTTCTTGGTTACTGTAGAGTTGAAGGTTTTAGTTCTCTGTGTTTTTAACTCTTTACATACCCGGCATTTTTTACAAGGAAAAAAGCCTTTCATATTAGAAAACATTCTGGGGATGGCAGGCTTCTCAACTGGAGTAGGAGCAATCAGGTCTTTCAAATTCTTAGTTCTCTTATATATGATGGGGGGTCTTTCGGGAAGATGTGGTCCTAGGATTCTATCTCCCTTAAGTATATGCCAATATTTCCGGAAAGTCTTGTTAACCCATCTATATCCAGTGGAGAAGGAGGTAACAAAGGCATATTCGAATTTAGAAAAGGCGCCAGTTTGTTTAGGTTTAGGGACCACTAGTTCTCTTTGTGGTACATCTTTAACTTGGAGGATGCTTTGTTCCAAAGCTTCTTTTTTGAAACCTTTTTCCAGGAATCTATCCTTCAATATGTCGCTCTGAACCTTGAAGTCGTGAGAGTCCGTACAATTACGGCGGATCCTCCTAAACTGACTGGTGGGGACCGAAGATAGCCAATTTGGGTGGTGGCAGCTATCAAGGGGGATGAACCCGTTCTTATCCGTGGGTTTGAAAAATGTCCTAGTGCCAAACTTACATCCTATCCTATAGATGGTAAGGTCTAGGAAGTTGATGGAAACCTCACTGAACTGGTAGGTGAGGCGAATGCCCCAATCGTTGCAGTTCAGTCGTTCCATAAAAAGTTTGAGGGAAGGGGTGTCACCCTTCCACAGCAGTAGGACATCATCTATGTATCTCCTCCATAGGAAGATGTTAGGCTCACGGTTATCATAGATGTTACGGTCCTCCCATAGTGCCATAAACAAATTTGGAGATTTATCCTCCAAAATTGCTTACTCTCACCAATAGATAATTTTTTTTCACCGTGAAGATTAGCACTTTTTAACCATATTTTTTGCCTTTTAATCAAATGATTCTCTTCTTAGCCATTAAGAAAGGTAAACATGGCCACACTGCTTGCCTTCTTACATTGCACCACTAGTCCATGCATTGTTAGGTAAAGTGCGTCTCCTTTGCTGGACACTTTAGTACCACCTATCAATTGCTTTGTTGACATCCGCTGTAATTGGCCCAACAAGAATCCGGAAAGATATCGTAACATTTCCGGGTCTTTGAAGTATTACGATCACGATAGGTCGACTCCGGAACCGGAAGTGCGTCATTGCACTTCCGGGTCTTCGGAGGAATACGCTATGATTGGCCAACTCCGCAACCGGAAGTGCGTCATTGCACTTCCGAGTCCCCGCCGAGTCCGCACCGGAAGTCTCCATTTGCCAACACTTAAATGAGAGATGTGGACAGCGCGGCTGTAGCTCCAATCCCAGAAGCCGACTTGTTAGTGGAAACGCGTCGGGGGGAGCCAGCCGTGCTGTCATAGGTCCCGGTTTGTACTGCAGACACCCGCGACCGCCCTGTATTTGCTGTTTGTTCGTCCGGAATGTGTAAGTGTACCCTCATTCGTTTTATCATTAAAGTCGAAGGTAATGCACTATAGTCCTCTTCTTTTCTCTGGGTTGCTCTGTCTTGGCATCTCCCCCTGCTTGGAAGCCTACAGATCCCTCCCCACTTCGGAAGCAGCTGATTGTTCCGGTCCATTCCGAGAGCCATCCCTGCCAGCGTGATCAGTTGGGGACTTCTAGACACAACCAAGTACATGCTCACATCTCTCCACATTGTGGTAAGAGTCCACTCCTAACACTGGGTGTCCACATGTGTATATCAGGCCACTGAGAATCACTTTGGATCATTTTTTGGGACGAGGCCCCACCCACCTCCCAACACTCCCTCACCTTCACTCCAATTTGAAAAGAAAGACTTTTTCACAGTTTTTGCACTTTTGTTTTGGACTGAATGCATATGATTTTGGTACAAATCCGGATACCATCCATGTACCTTTTGAACACTTGGTTCATTATTTGTTAGCGCACTTTGGTAATGTTTTCTATATTGCCATCCTCTCACGTTTAATTCAAATTTCAGTGCTGCTTTCACTTCACTTCTCATCACTTCAGGACTGCGCACCTATTTTCTTTCACTATATATACACACATACATATATTTATATACACACCTAGACATATATAGGTGTGATAGTAGCAGAAATATATTACTGTAAATGATTTCATTAGCGCAAGCATATATTTCTGCTACTATCACACCTATATATGTCTAGGTGTGTATATAAATATATGGATGTGTGTATATACACCACTATACACAAGGTTCAGATGTTTTGCCTGCCTCCAAAACCCCCCAAAAAATGCCAGCAAAAACACACCTGGGCATTTTTTTTTTTTTTTGACGCTAGCGTTTGTTTGGCATTTTTTTGGGTTCTTTTGAGGCAGGCAAAACATCTGAACATGTGTATAGGGGGTATATATACACATATATGTCTGAATATATACCCCTAGACATATATAGGTGTGATAGTAGCAGAAATATATTACTGTAAATGATTTCATTAGCACAAGCATTTATTTCTGCTACTATCACACCTATATATATCTAGGGGTATATATTCAGACATATATGTGTATATATACCCCCTATACACATGTTCAGATGTCATGTCTGACATCAAACATGTCCTCAAAAAAGCACTGGCAGTGGCAGCCCCTGCAGCATAAAAAATGCTTGGCTGGTGAGAAGCCATATGGGTGTGCCGAAGCAATTCAGAGAAATGATCATTTCTCTATAGCGGTCACCCTGCTATGGAAGGGTTTTGTCACCCTGCCATAGCAGTTACTGCCAGTTAACCCTACACTACACTACGGTCCCCTTACACTTAACACTTTCCCTACAGAAACTAAATTTTTGAAGCTAACTTAAGTGTAAAGGAGCACTCTAACTACACTAGATATCCCTTTCCTCACACTAAAAATAGCTAAATGACACTTTTAAAATAAAATTAACAGAACTGCTTCCACTCTCTTCCATGTCCAGTATAACAATGCTAGGAATATGGCGGGGGCGATCTTATATACTGGGGGGCGTATTCACTAATGATTGGTCTAGGGACCCCCTAGTCACTCCAATCACATTCCTAGCATTCTCCTGCCCCCTCAATTGGCTTTTGCTAATGGTTCTGGTCCAATCACAGGCTTTTAAAGCCCATTTCCTGAAGCATTGCATTTTGGGCGGTTCTGGTTGCCGAATTCCGAACTTTTTGGGCAAAAAGTTCTAAATTCGGCCAAACCTCGAACACCCAATGTTCGGACCAAACCGATGGATTGACCCGATCCGTTCGATCATCCCTAGTGATGAGAGCCGAAAAACAGCACTTCCTCATTTATATGTGATTGGACACAGCCGATCACATGGGTAAAGAGCCACGTCATTGGCTCTTTACCAGGATCGGGGTTGCGCCATGTCCTAGGAACTAGGACGTCATATGACGTCGTCCCAGAACGAGAGCCGTTTTGGACAGAGTAGAGAGGGATTAGAGCACCTATTGAGTTTTTATTACTGTCTGTGCCCCTTTTAGGGAGATTCACCTTCTCTATTCTTACTGTTTTGAAAGTAAAACAAAATCACACATTTTAGGTTGTCCCCAAAAATGTAATAGAGGAGAAATATTACAACGGGACGTTCTGGTGACCTAGGGATTCCCTTAATTTGCAGGGATTACCTCTCACTTCCTGTTTTGGCTTTGGGACAGGAAGTGAAGGTAAATCTCCTAAATGGGACACAGGTGGCAAAAAAAAAAACAGACAGGGGTATAACCCTCCCTTACTCCATTCAAAATGAAAAAAAAAAAAAAAGTGTTGTCTATAGTTCTTCTTCAAAGTGTCTGTAAACCCTAATGCTTACACTTGTAAGGTTTACACTTGTGCAGGCAGGCTCACATTTGGCTCACATTTGTGCAGGCCGAGCATTCCATTCACCTGTGGGAAATTACCCTGTGGCCACATCTAAAAATGTGGCCACAAAGAACCGCATGGTGCTACAACACTGTTAATTTTGATGAATCCTAAACGTTCTGCATTTCCTGACCAATAGGAATCATTGGCATCCCACACGTCTGCATTTTGTCTGTGGACTGGGCAATGCCGGCGATTAGCCTGGATTCTCCTGGATTCATATAAGAATGTCCAGGTAAGAAAGTTTGTAAAAGATTCAATGATTTACTTAAGAAAACTGTACAGAGTGGGGCATGATCCCAAGCAAAAAACAAATAGATTTATTGTTTACATAAATAGGTATACACGTATTACTTACTGAAAGTGGCAAATATATAATACTTATTTCATAAAATTCATGTTTGCCTGACCAAAATAAATATATTTCAATATATTAAGATATCTATCTATCTATCTATCTATCTATCTATCTATCTATCTATCTATCTATCTATCTATCTATCTATCTATCTATCTATCTATCTATCTATCTATCTATCTATCTATCTATCTATCTATCTATCTATCTATCTATCTATCTATCTATCTATCTATCTATCTATCTATCCATCCTACTTATTGGCCACTTTATTAGGTACACCTGTTCAATCAGCCAATCACATGGCAGCACCTCAATGCATTTAGGTATCTAGATGTGGTGAAGATGACATTAGAAGATGAGGGAAGAAAGGGGATTTAAGTGACTTTGATGGTTGTTGGTGCCAGACGGGCTGGTCTGAGTATTTCAAAAACTGCTGATCTACTGAGCACCTTTGGGATGTGGTGGAATGGGAGATTTGCATCATTAATGTGCAGCCGACCAATCTTCAGCAACTGCGTAATGCTATCATGTCAATATGGACCAAAATCTCTGAGGAATGTTTCCAGGACCTTGTTGAATCTATGCTATGAAGAATTACGGCAGCTCTGAAGGCAAAAGGGGGGCCAACCCGGTACTAACAAGGTGTACCTAATAAAGTGGCCGGTGAGTGTGCATATATATATATATATATATATATATATATATATATATATACATACATACACACACACACACACATATATATATATGTATATATATATATATATATATATATATATATATATATATATATATATATATATATACAGTAAATGATTGAAGCAGCAAGTGTGTCTTTTTGCAGGATATAGACTGCTTTTGAATAAAACTTTTGATGTTTGCTGCATCCTTTTGTTTAGACATATATATGCATACAATATATAATATTTAATATATACAGTATACTTTACTGTACATCAACAAATCTGATCCATGACTGTCCGAATATTGAAAGTATTTTAATACATAGTTTCAAACATAAATGCATTAAGTGTTTAATAGCTGCTATATATTACTCATGACACATCCAGATAAACAAGTGTTGCTCAATCTTTAGTCTGGGTAGGTAAGTATGTGCACAGTTTAAGAGGTTATCTGTAATTGATGATAACCTAAAAGCATTCATATACTGTAGATGGGCCAAAACATTCAGGAGGCCTGGACCATTCTGTATTCCAATATTAGTGATGGGCCGACTGTTTGGTTCGCACCAGAACATCTCGAACAGGGAAAAGTTCTGGCAAAAATGCGAACTCTATATAAATCTATGGAACACGAACATGAAAATGTAAAAGTCCTCATTGTAAAGGCTTATATGAAAATTACTGCCATAAAAAGTGTATGGGGACCCAGGTACTGCCCTGGGGGACATGTATCAATGCAAAAAATGTTTTAGGTCTGTTATGGATTTTAAAGGGTACCCCATGCCAAAATTTATAAAAAAAAGGCGTGCCCCCCCCAAAATCTATACCAGACCCTTATCCGAGCACTCAGCCTGGCAGGGCTGAAAAGGGGAGGGAACAAGCGAGCATCGCCCCCCCCCCTTCCTGAACCATACCAGGCCACATGCCCTCAACATAGGGCGGGGTTGGGTGCTTTGGGGCAGGGGGGCTCTGCCCCTCCACCCCAAAGCACCTTGTCCCCATGTTGATGGGGACAAAGGACTCTTCCAGACAACTCTGGGATGTGGTTGTCGGGATCTGCGAGTGGAGGGCTTGTAGGAATCTGGAAGCCCCCGGCAACAAGCCCCCCCCATGTGAATGGCCATCGGGTACATCTTACCCCTACCCATTCACCAAAAGGTCAGGTCCTTTATTCAAAAATAAAAAAATAGTGTCCCTCGATGTAAATCCATCGTCAATCACACTGCCCACCGCACCCGAAAAATAGAGAAAAATTAAAAAATGCTTCCGCCTCTTCTGAGGCGTCCCCCCATATGCCGCTCTTTAACTTTGACAGCTCTTTTAAAGGTAATGGGCGGGGGAACCCCGGTTATGTTACCCGGTGGCCCAGCCCCCGTCTCACATCATGCTCCCTGTCTTTAACATTGGTGTCTATAAGAAATCTTGGTCAGCTTGGATTGGCACTGTTCACGAACTATAAGTGACAGGGACACAAATCTTGGGGAGCACCGAGATGTTCAAATCACCTAGGTGAATCAGAACAGAGCCTGGAATCATAGCAAGAAAATCTCACTATTGAAGACATATACATAGTCCATGGCTGACTAAGCCAGTAGACTCCACCTATAAATATAATTGAAATACTCCCTCAGGTCCTATCCTGGTGAAAAAAAAGAGATAAATGAGATAAAAAAAATCTTCAACAAGGTCACAGAAACTAATAAAAAAAATGTTCTAGCCTTCTCTCTCTCTACATATATATATATACATACACTCATTGGCCACTTTATTAGGTACACCTTGCTAATAGAATGCATTTGAATTAGAATAGAAAAGATTGGAATAGAATAGAGCAGAATAGAAAATAATAGAATAGAGAATAGATAAGAGAATAAAATAGAAAATCAATAGAATTTAATAAAATAAGATAGAAAGACTATAACGGTTATATTCTTTCTATTCATTCTTTTCTATATCAATTGTTTTTCAATTTTTTTCAATTCTATCCTCTTATTTTCTCTTCTATCATTTTCTATTCTAATCTTTTATTTTCAAAATCATTCTATTCAAAATTCATATTTCTGAAGATGGTTATATTCTTTATATTTTATTCAATTCTATTGTTTATCCATTTTATTCTCTTATTATCTATTATTTTATTTTCTATTATCTTGGATTGCATTGTTTTCAATTCTTTTCTAATATATTCTATTCAAATTTGAATGTATTCTGTTCGAATTTCGGAAGATGGTCATATTCTATTTTATTTTATTCTATGCTGGTCTATTCTAGTCTATTCTATTCTTTATTATTCTTTCATTTTTATTCTATTGCTTTATTATTTTATATTCTATTTTATTGTATTTTTTTTTTTTTAGAAAATCAATTACATTTTTTTTTTCAAATTCAATTTGAATTTGTTTTCGAATTCAATTCAAATTGGTTTTCAAATTCGAATAGAATTTTGTCCGAATTTCAGTTTGTTATTTTGGACTTGTTGAAATTTGTTACTATTGTAATTCGGTAATTCGGATATTTCTGAATTTCCGAATAGTAAAAAAAGGGGTTCGAATTTTGATACAGGACGAAACTAACCACATATGTCTAGTAAATACCACTTAGGCAATCTTGGTTTTCTGTAAGTTCTAAAGCCCGATCAGAAAATTGTATGAAAATATGATTTTTTTCGTACAATAATGAGATCATAAGTACAGTTTTTGTCCGAAAATACAATGCAATACAATACAATACATTACCTCATTTCCAAATTTTTATTCTGTCACACAAGAATTTGTGTAACTTTAGCAACCTCCTAATTTTCGATAAGTAGACTAGCATGCAAAAAAAACCAGATGATCATTTGCCCAATAATCTCATCTTATGTACGAGGCTTAAGATGAATTGCCCCTTTAATGAATTGGATGACCAAGGGATAATTCACCCATGAACCACTGGTGAATACTGAGGGTGCAGAGACCTGCACTTTATTAGAACTGACACCCAACCCAATGCCCAGGCAGGTCTGGAGAAAGTCCAGTATGTTGTAGAGTAGGTGGGCCAAGACAGGACAAGTCATTGCTTGGTTTTCTGGAGCTTATCAGTGTAGAGATTACCTTAGAGTTACAGCCGAGGCTGGCTAACTTTTTCCTTTTAAGAACCAGCCTATTAACTGGAGGCAAGATGGATACAGATAAAGTATGAGAGATACAGGAATTGGATTGCAATAACTGAGTTGAAGTAAAAGAATGAACCAAGGCCTGCTTGCACAGTAGGGGTCATTGCAACAATTTCCACTGTTTCTGACAGTAGACTTCTGAGAAATCTAAAAATGGTGGGGGCAGGAGGGAAGGCATAAGCTTTGTGAAATCTCCACTGGTCTGTCAGTGCATCCACTTCTAGGGCTGATGTAAAACGTTTCTACTTTGTGGCCGTTTAGAGATGGATTTTTTATGCCAGGTTTATTCACCATATTTTTACCAGTGATTCAATTGCGCAACATTTTTTCGAGAAATTACCTAATATCTATTTCTGAAAAAGTAAATCCCTAGGAATTATATTATTTCCAATTCATTTTCAAAGAGGTTCGAGGGTTGGTCCCTGCAACTCTTTGCCTCAAGGATCTTTCCAATGGGGGGCATGCACATATTGCAAATTTATTAACTTTGATCAAAACATTATCTTTCCAAATGAGCAAAGGCTCAAACCATTTCATTCTGTCAATTGGCAAACACCTGGACATGTAAATGTCAAGCATTTTATGTGGGTAAAGCAAAACAGGACAGGTTAAGAAGCATATTTGACCACATATATAAGATATTCACAGGTGATCTAAGAAGCCAGGTTGCCATGCATTTTGCATACTAGCATCAATATTAATTGCAGGGTTTATGCTTTGTTGCATTGAATAGGATAAGATACACCCACACCCTAATGATGGTGACTACGACCAGAAAATTCTTCAGGTCAAGAAAAGGTTGACTGCGATGCTGCAGCACATAAACCTGGCATTAATGAACACTTTAGTTTCACACCCTTTTTGTAAGCCTTGTACTTATGAGAAATAAACAGCAGAATTTGCATTAATTACCTTCTTTTTGTTTAATAGTCTCTGTCTAGGTTCCTAGACTGTGAGGTCTTATCATCCCTTTTGGGGCACCTGTGTTTTTCTCCCTCATATCTCTCTTTTTTCCTCTTTTAAGGATACTACTCTAGGGACTTGGTTCACGCTCAGCTCACAATGCCCTCACCACAAAATTGTTATAGATAGGGCAAATCTCAGCAGGTGTGGACACTATAAGGGTTATTTACTAAAACTAAAGAGTGTAAATCTGGTGCAGCTCTGCATAGAAACGAATCAGCTTCCAGGTTTATGGCCAAAGCTTAATTGAACAAGCTGAAGTTAGAAGCTGATTGGCTACCATGCACAGCTGCACCAGATTTTGAGTGCACCAGTTTTAGTAAATCTCCCCCACTGGGTTCTTTTGGAGGCACTGTGGAGACACCGGCACCAGACTAAACATTCTGTCAGATGCTGAACATTGATGTGGGACCTGCCACAGAGTAAACACATCCCAGTCAAAAAGATTCAAACTTCCTGTCAAAAGTGTTAATAGGCTATTTTCTGGTTGACATCACTGTGACATTAAGTGAGCCTTACTGTGTACAAACGGGGAGAGTAAGCTTCCCACTGGCCCTATGCAAATGGTGCAAAAGTGTCAGTGCATGAGTGGATGCTGCAATAACCTACTGTGCAAGCAAGTATTGATGCAGCAGCCATTCAGCCTGCCCCTAGTCACTGTAAAATTATTAATATTATTAATACTATTATTATTATAATTTACCGCTTGCCGACCGCCGCAAGTAGATATACTGCGGCGGTCAGCCCAGGCCAGGCAAAGTGACGTATATATATGTCACTAGCCTGTGACCGGTTTGTGAGCCAATAGCGGGCGAGCACGCGCCCGCTGAGGCGCGCGCCCGCCCCGGCTCGTTCACTGAGGAGTCCGCGCGTGTGACCGGCGGACCCGGTGTCCGCCGGTCACACTACGATAGTTGGTAGAGCGGGAGAAAGGCGGGCGGCTTATGTAAACAAGCCGCCTGTCATTCTCCTCTGTGTAAAAATGGAGATCAGACGGTTCTACTATGTAGAACCGTTGATCTCTGTTTTTACAATAGTAGACATGTCCCATTACAGTTAGAAACACACCCCTAGGACACACTTAACCCCTCCCTCTCCAATACAGTTAACCCCTTCCTTGCCAGTGTCATTTTTACAGTAACAGTGCATATGTACAGTATAGCACTGATTACTGCAGTAATGTCACTGGTAACCCCAAAAGTGTCAAAAATGTCAGTCAAGGGTCCGATCTGTCCGCCGCAATGTCGCAGTCCCGCAAATAAAATCGCAGATCGCCGCCATTACTCGTTAAAAAAAACCACCAAAAATGACAAAAATCTTTCCCTTTGTTAGTAAACGCGATAACTTTTGCGCAAACCAATCAAAATACGCTTTTTGTGATTTTTTTTACCAAACATATGTAGCATAAAACAAATTGGCCGAAAATGTTAAAAAATTTAGATTTTTACATTTTTTTGGGGAATTTCATATAAAAAATGTGAAAAATATTGTTATTTTTGCAAAATTAACGCTCTTTTTTTGTTTATAGCGCATGATCAAAAAATCGCACAGGTGATCAAATACCACCAAAAGAAAGCTCTATTTGTGGGAAAAAAGGACGTGAAATTTGTTTAGGTACAGCGTCGCACGACCGCGCAATTGTCCATTAAAGTCACATGGTAAAAAATCGCAAAAAACCCCCTGGTCAGGAAGGAGGTAAAATCTTCCGGGGCTTAAGTGGTTAATATTACAATGCAGGATTTATAGCGCCAACAGTTTGCCCAGCACTTAATAAGTTAAGAGGGCCCTGCTCATAAGAGCTTACAATCTAATAGGGTGGGGCAAGTGATACAAAAGGTAATAACTGTGTGGAATGAGCTGATGGAAGACTTAAAAATTCAGTTGTTAGGTGGAGGTGGCAAAGGGTTCCCTGAAGAGTTTGGGGCTGAAAGGAGAGATCAGAGACTAGGATTACACCTAGTACCCTGGTGTAAATGTAGAAAGCATTGCAGTGGCCATAAGGAAATCCACTAGATGCAGGAAAAGCATTAGCATGGAAAAAATACTGACAGAAACAGTGAGCTCAAAGACATAGATGCAAGTGGTTAACCTCCTTGGCGGTAATCCCGAGCGTGACTAGGGGTTGATTTTTCATATCAGGATCGGTAACCCCGAGTCACGCTCGGGGTGGATTGCAGAGAGCGCAGCGGTGTTCTCTTACCTTATCCTGGCGATCCAGCGATGATCTCTCATTGCTGAGATCGCCAGCCGAGAGTCCCGCCGCTCCTCCGTCCCTCCGTCGGTGAGATCACTTCCTAGTTCCGTTCCCTGCAGCAGCAATGCTGCATGGGAGCAGAACTAGGGAGGGAAATTAAAAAAAAAAAACGTTGCACAAAACACATTTTATATTATATATATATATATATATATATATATATATATGCATATATATATGCGCATATATATATATGTATATACCGGTATATATGTATATATATATATGCATATATATATATATATATATATATATATATATATATATATATATATATATATATATATATATATATGTGTATATATATATATATATATATATATATATATATATATATGCACACACACACACATATATATATATATATATAAAATTATATTATTGATTCAATTATAATTCATGCGTTATATATTATATATATATATATATATATATATATATATATATATATATATATATATATATATATACACACATATATCTATATATAATATATAATGCATGAATTATAATCTAATCAATAATATAATTTTATTATATATATTATATATTAAATAATAAAATAATATTATTGATTCGATTATAATTCACGTGTTTGTGTTTCAAATTTATCACATCTCTGATGTCTACTAGACTCTTGTTTTGGTCAGGTTTAAGTCAGTAATTACTAGGAATTGTAGGCCTATAATATATAACGCCAAATTTCCATGAAAACAATTGTACCGCTTTTGGTATGTAATTCCTGACATAATCATACCGCCAGGGAGGTTAAAGAGGGCGTTGTACAGATAATGAAATGAAAGCTCTAAAGCACAGATCCATGTTGCCACATGTGGATAGAGACCTGTTATCACCAGTACACCTCAGATGTTTAAGATAATGTCCAAGCTTTTATTCAGGTTATCACATCACAACAGTAAGGTGACATGTTTCGAGCCACGCAGGACCCCATCATCAGGCATGTGATATGTCATGCATGGCAACCTAAAATTGTGATGGGAATAACTGGATACATTCTTGGATAATATCTAAAAGATCTGTCATCTGCTGGTGATACCTACTCTTGCTTATGATGTCACCAATCTTCGGCTGGAAGTTGCTTCAGCACCCACTTAATGTTTTGCCTTCTCTATGAACATATGTGTAGCACCCTACAGGTAGGTGCTAGGTAAAAGTATAGTGGGCCTTGGCTGCCTAACAGCAAGGCCATGATTTAAGCTGGCTGTCATGTCTCCCAGGTGTGTCTACTAAGAGGGGAGTCTCCCCACTAGCTCCATGGGGGGGTTCCCATTGGGCAGTGGAGGAAACCCAATCAGAGACACACTCAGGCCTGTATCTACCCCAGAAGGTAGATTCTGCCACAGAGGATTCTGGGAGTGGGTATAAGTTCTGAGGGAACGCATGACGCAGCGTCTTTGGTGGGAAGCAGAGTCCCAGGAGGGAGAGTATGGCTGTCTCTCCTCCTGTCAGAGGAAGCAGGTGTCTCGGGTGGCGCCCTGGGAATCCAAAGAGTGCGGAGCTGAGCTGCAGAGGGGATCCGGTGTGCCGAGAACCAGCAGAGAGAGATAGCGGTCCAGTTCCAGGAAAGCCTACAAAGGCCGTGAGGTCGGAAAAGGTTATAGGGATCCAGGAGTCAGCTAGTGTAAAGAGGGTGCCTAGTCAGAGGACCCTGAAGTGTAAAGGGGGTACCCATGGCTGGGCCCTGAAGAGTCAATGTACAGTGCGTAGTGTACAGAGTCAAGAGTTGCAGCAGCACAAGTAGTGACAAGGAGCCAGTGAAGGGTTGGAGGGAGCTGTTCAGGGATTTTTGAGCTAAATCGAGTATCAGGAGTCAAGAGTTCTACAGTCCTGGAGCTTCTGAGCTAACAAACAAGTTAAAGTCGAGGTTTCAGCAGCTCTAATTCAGCCAAGCATTATTTGCAAGCATCAGGAAACGCTGGTCGGCATTCAGCTGGCGCCAAGACAGTGCTAGTGAGCATTTTTGTACAAAGTCCCAGTTAAGCCTAGAAGAGCCAGAGGAGTATCCCACTCATTTCCTTCTCCCATCCCCAATATACAAAAAACCAAACCATATATGCTGGAATGGTTATTGCCTCAGTTCTCACACCTGGGTTCACAACTTAAATGTGTTTGGAGTGTGACTATTACTGATGGCAGACCCACCTCAGGCCCAAGGCCTGGAAATATTGCTACATATGCAATGGGAAGTGTTCTACCAGATTTCAGGCAGACTTTCTTTAGTTGCAAAACACTTACTAAATAAGGCTGACAGTGTATATTTGTAAAGCAAAATGATGATGATAAAAAAGGGGGGGAGGGGTGCCATTCCTGACCACCTTCTAAAAAAATGTTTATTACCTGGCTGTTCTCAATCCTTTCTGAGTTACAGTCTCATAGGCTAAGCCCACAGATATACAAAAAAAAAAAAAAAAAATAGCCATTGCGCAGATCTTTATAAACCCTCATGGCTTGTTGATAAAAAAAAGTCAATCACAATCGGGTTAAGCAACAATAGTGGCCCTGCTTCTCTCTACTACACCCACTGGGAAATGGCAGAGGATCTGTAAAAACACAAGGAAAAGAGAGCGCACCCCACCCTAGTGTATCCCAGTTTATTGGAAATTAATAAAAAACATAACCACATGCATTCACATGGCTCCATAAAGTAAAGCATGTCTCGATAATTGCAGTCACTCCCCAATGTCCACTAAAGGGACTGGGTGGGTAAACAACTCCAGTGAGGCCAACTTACAGCTCATATTCCCCAGGAGCCACTGAAGCCGGTGCTTGGCATGCAGACGGTACTGCACATGCACCTGGTCCAGCCGGCATCATGTTCCATGGTCGAAAGCCTGCAACACAGGGACAAGCAGGCAGGAGGAGACACACATAATGGTTGCTACAATGATGCATTTCGGAAGCATAGCCTCCTTTGTCAAGGACTTGACAAAGGAGGCCATGACTCTGAAACATGTTATCGTGGCAACCGTTACGTGTCCCTGCTTCAGTGGCTCCTGGGGAATCTGAGCCGTCAGCTGGCCTCATTGGAGGTGTTTCCCAACCCGGATCCTACAGTGGTCATTGAGGAGGGAAGGTAATTATCGAGACATGCTTTACCTTTGTGGAACCATGTGAGTGCATTTGGTTATGTTTTTTAGTCACTTCCATTAAACTGGATTACACTAGGATGGGTTGTGCTCTCTTTTCCTTGTGTTGTCACATGTGCCCACAGACCTGAAGATAGATATATAGAAGCTGCCTTTGCAGATTGTTCACTAAACTGGGACATTAACTGTATAACTGGAGATCTGGCTTTTCAGACCTTGTTGGTTGACAACACTGTCTCTGGGGTGGTGATGGTTGTTGTTTTTTTGATTTGTCATATATTTTTTGATTTGTCAACTTTTTCATTTTGTGATTAGCATACTTTTATAATGACAATACTGCTTGAAAAAACTATAACTTTTTCACTCAGTCTGGATATGTGCCCACATAGTCCCAGGAAGTAATTACTTTTCTAGGGTGAAGTTTTCCCTCTTCCCCAATTTTTTTTTGTATGCTGATGGTTTGGTTACATGAAACTACACCTAATGTATGTATGCATCCACCAGACGATTTTATTGCTCTAACATAATAATTATTATTAATATCTCGTTGGCTGCATGCTTGTTTCAGATCAGTGACTCCCTAGGTAGTGAAATGCGAATGAGGAAGACATCATGGAGTTTAAATCTTTAAACCAAGTCAGAAGTGACTGCTCTCACGCACTCAGAGGTTCTTAATTGCAGGAGCCTACACCGGCAATGACAATGATAGTTGTGATATGGTAAGATTGTAGTGATGTTGTGCTTGGGTTTGGGTGTTTCTTTTGGAAGCTAATCAGTCATTTACAGTAATAGGATAGCAAGTAACTTACACCTCATTATGCCACCCTGAATAGTCTGATTATAGGGTTTGAGTTGTCAAGCTGCAGAGAATGATTATGGACAGAAAGTTACACCAGTTATGATAGAGGACTGTGCTATCTACTCACCTGTCATTTCAAGTAAGAAAAATGTATGTTTATTTTCCTCTGCTCAATTTCCTTTATCCTTGTTTGTTTGTCATGACCTTCTTCCATTTTATTGATACATGTTGATGATCCTTCTCATTTCTCACTCTCTCTTTCTTTCTTTCTTTCTTTCTTTCTTTCTTTCTTTCTTTCTTTCTTTCTTTCTTTCTTTCTTTCTTTCTTTCTTTCTTTCTTTCTTTCTTTCTTTCTTTCTCATCTGCTCTATCTTTCTGTCTTTCCTTATGTTTACTTTTATTTCTTGTCCTCTCTTCCTCCTCTCCCTTTTTCTCTGTCTCTCCTATCTACTATCTTTCTTTCTCTCTACCTCCTCACCTTCCATCTTGCCACCTTTCTCTTTCAAACCTTCTTTCTCCTCTCTGTTGGTTGACTTTATTCCTTCTCCTCTCTATTTGTTTAATCTCTCACCTATTTTGCTCACTGACTCTTGTATTTTCATTTCTTATTTTATTTTTTTTATTTTACTTTTTTTATTTTACAATGCTTTGTCTCACTGTAGATGGTCTCACATGTCTCAAATCTCTTCTTAAAATTCATTGCATAGTTGAAAGTTATACGATTTGCAAGAAATGTGATAATTCACAGATTTAAAATATGTGTAATGATAGTAAAATAAAAAGTGTTTAAAGATTACCCCCTCAATTAAAAATTCTTCAAATTCACTACTGAATGCCAATTAATCATAGCATTTGTTTTTTCCAAGTGATATGCAGAAATAGCAAAACTCCTATATTTGATCTGTAAGCAAAGCACATTGTTAAAAAAATAAATTCCCAGTCAAATATGCATTGTAAAGCTACATCGTCACTATAGCTTTCTCCTTAAAAATTGTGGTGGTTCTGTAACACCACAAAGAGCTTTAGGCCCCTTTCACACTAGTGCGACTCGTTCCCCGATCGATTCTGGACCGCAAAATCGCATGACAAGTCGTTTTCCATTATAACCAATGAGCCCCATTCATATCTGTGTGTTTTGCAGTCGCACTAACTTCAAAGTAGTTCGTGCACTACTTTGGCACGATTTTAATGCGTTTTGAGGTATATAGCCATAGCCATTGCTTTCAAAATCGCGTCAAAATCACGGCAAAGTCGTGTCAAAATTGCGTTGCAAAAATTGCGGCAAAATCGCGGTAAAATCACGTCGCGTAAGTGTGAAAGGGGCCTTAAGGCATCCTCCAAACTTGCAATTTAAAGGATTTTTGTATTTTATTCTCAATTTCCCATTTTTATTTTTGAAATAGCAAAAGAAGGTGGTGCTTTTATATTATCTAGTAATAAGGGTGGGGGGGGCAGTTACACGTCGGATAGAGAGAGTGTGAGAGGAGCACTTATCTGGATGAGGCGACTAGTGCTGTATGCTGGATACTGCGGGTCTCTGTCCACTAGGAGAGGAATACCGCATTGGGTTTGCCCACTGATGTCCATGTATTGTGTTCGATGCTGATATCTTTGGTAGATCTGGTAAGCGCATATTTTCAGCATGCCACACTAGCGGCGGAAGAAGTGACCTATGGTGGTGGATTCATTTTCTTCTATACTGCACTCTATACTGGACCTCTTTTATATTTGGACTATTCTGTTTGGACTTTTAGGCACATGTTGTGTCAAATATTTGGACATTTTTAATTTATATGTTCACCTGCCATCTGTCAGTTAGATTATCCTACATTCTCAGATATAGCGCGGCTTTCCTTTACAATCTTGATTATAGTGTTTCCCTCTACAGCTGCTGCTTAATTTATTGGTCATTTACAGAATTATCATTGTATGTTTTATGCTTAGCGCGGTTATTTACATCTTTATACATTTCTATATCTATACATTGCTTACATTGGTTCAAGTGTTGTGCTGGCTGCTGTCCTTTCCCTTTGGACACAAGCGCGCTAATTTTTTTTTTTTTGATTTTTGACAAATGATGTAGACCCTGACTTTTATTATACAAACACATACCAGCCCTGGGATCACCTGGGCTGGTTCTTCATCAGTCTTTAAGTCCCGGGGCTCCCATCTGGCTTGTGGGAAGCCTGTTGTGATTTCCTGGAGTTTCACTCCCAGCTTCCCACTGTGCATGTGTGAGAGGCACTGTGCTTTCTAAATGCCATTGCAATCCCCTAGGACATGTGATGTGTCCCAGGAGATTGTGGTCGAAGGGGGCAGAGGGCGCAAAGTGGGAATGGGTACTTGTCAGAAATAAGTTTGCACTCCTAGAAAAATAAATAGAATCCAATACATGCAAGGGTGGGGGGGGGGGGGGGGGGAGGATCAGCGGAACTTCCCTTCTCAGGTAAAGTTCTTCTTTAATAATGGAGCAAATACTTTTGCTGTATTATTCTTAATGGGATATGGCATACTTGGATATTAAGCTTTGGACTTTCTTTGGTCACCAGTGGGCATAGAAGCCATTTCTGTCCCAGACATATGTTACTATTTCGTTTTTATTCTCAGAATACAAACTTCCATTAGGAATACATCAAATTATATAAAAAGACATTTGTATAACAGTAATAATGTTAACAGTCTAGTTAGCAGATAAATATGATGTGATTACAATCCTATATTAACTATAGAAGCAAACACAAAATAATTTATTGCTGTCCTAGACCAGTGTACAAATAGGAAATATATATGGAATTCACAAATATACATGGAATTCCCAGAAAAACGATAAACTATAGGACAGAGACTTCAACTTGGCTAGAAGAGGTATTGAAAAAATGTTTTCAAGTAGTCTTTCTTACAGATTTGATACATATATCAGGTGTTTACAACCTTACATATATCGAGTGAAATCCACAGGTAGGTTCTGCCCTACTGATCATAAAATATTCAGAAAAAGAGCAGCACTTGGTTAATGCTGAATTGAAATTTATTTCCAAAGGTAACAATACCTTGGTGTGTACAGGAATAACGGTTTTGGGCATCCCTGCCCATTCTCAATTTTGTGTGTGTATGTGATTATGGTCCTATGTTTATTTTTATTACCTACTGTAATCATACAAACAATATGGAGCAGCATGTAATTACATAGTAGCTTCTTATAAATGTTTACTGGATTAACACCCTTTGGCTAACTATAATAACATTTATGATGTTATTCCTACTTATTACTGCTAATGAACCATATGTACACTCCAAATTTAAAAACTTTTTTTTTGAGGACATTGCTTGCTTTTTTTCATCATAAGCATATTCAAATACAAATTCTATTGTTAAGGTTTTTATATATTACAGTGAGCAAAATTCACTGCAGTAGATTTTGTTGCCTCCTCTCACAACAATGAAGATGTCCTCACCTGGACTATCCAATAATTCACTTATTCTGCATATTGGATTCACCATTGCAGAAGCCTGATACTGTCTTGCTGGCTGGATGTTTTTTTTAACCCTTGGAAAAGTCAGCAGTATTGTCAATTTTAAGCAGCAGTTTTGTCTTCTAAACTACCAGAGTTCAACTTTTTTTTGTGTGTGCTGGCAGGAAACTAGGAATCCTTTGTCTTGCCACTGGAGTCGATCAGATATATAAGAAGCCAGTGTGTGATGTAGCTTGGCAGCAACCCAACAAGGTTGAAATAATAAGTTTTGGGTTGAGTTGGCCTTTCAAATATGTTCAACAGTAGGGATTTAGAGTGCAAAAAATATGCAACATGTACATAGGCAGATGTGCCCAATGGTGACCTAATACTGAGTCACGTGTTTAGCCCCAATAACCCTGGTACTAAATAAATATTTTTACCCAAATTCCTCAATACTTCTTTTATGAAATATTCCTATTAGAAAGTTAACTATAAGCATGCTCAGCAATGCCGGCAATTCGTAACCACATCTAACCATCATTTCATTGCCTTAGATAAAAAGAGAGTCAGCCAGACATAAGTAAATGAAAAAATAAACTACCAGAGTTCAACATATTTTGTGTGCTGGCAAAAAACTGGGAATCCTATGTCTTCCTACTGGAGTCCAACAGATATATAAGAAGCCAGTGTGTGATTTAGCTTTGCAGCAACCCAACGAGGTTGAAATAATAGTTTTGGGTTGAATTGGCCTTTCAAATATGTTCAAAAGTAGGGATTTAGAGTGCAAAAAATATGCAACATGTACAGAGGCAGATGTGCCCAATGATGACCTAATACTGAGTCACATGCTTAGCCCTAATAACCCTGGTACTAAATAAATATTTTTACCCAAATTCCTCAATACTTCTTTTATAAAATATTCATATTAGAAAGTTAACCATAAGCATGCTCAGGATTGCTGAAAATTCGTAACCACATCTAATCATGATTTCATTCCCTTAGCCAAAAAGAGAGTCAGCGAGACATAAGTAAATAAAAAAGACTTTATCAATCAACGTGTTTAAATTATTTTCTAGCCCTCATAATCCCTGATTCTTGTACACTGATATCCTACAACACACAACTCAAAACAGCCAAGCATTCGTAATCACTCTTTAGAATTATAATCTTTTTTCACGAGTTAACTACACCTTGATTTTTGAAGCTCAAGTTTCTCTGAAATATTTGTATTGTAAACAAAAATAGTCAAAATACTTGGGATCATGTTGACTTGGTATAATTTTTGCATGTGTCTGCTGGCTATGAACTTTACCTTTTTTAAATTCTTCAGTTGAAAAAGTACAATACATTTCTATAAACAATAATAATAGTATATGTGCTACAAATTCATTTAAAATCAAATAAAAATAGGATTTACTAAATTGTTTTGATAAGCTATTAATGTCTAATGTCTGTTGTAGTATTATAATATGCAAACATACCTGGTTTTAGCAAGAATATGAGAAACATACAAAGCCCCTTCATTCTAAATCTAGGTCTTCTCTCCATTGTAGCTTTTATCCAACTCTGTGTCTTTAGGACAACAGTACTCTAAATCTGAATAAACTAAATAACTTCTTTATATATCCTTTGTTAGCACATGATACCTTGATAAACAATGTTAAATGTGTCACAAGACAAACATCTCTATGTTGGACAACCCATTACATATCACATTTAGTAAATTGGTCTCCTATTTCTTTGACAAGTGACTAGTGAAACATCTCAGGTGTTATCAACCATATATAGATTGAATAATTGAACTTAAACGTGACTCATTTCCTTAAACCAATGGAATGTGCTAAGATAATCTTCTGTACCATTACTGTAATTGAAAATATTTTATTTAATTAATTATGTTATTATTACTAATACTATTATTATTATTATCCTCCAGTCTCCCTGATATCCGAATAATAAACTTCAACTATTTTTATTTTATTTTTTATGAAATATATTCATTTGCATGTGCCCTGTGTCTGCCTACTTGCAAAGACATTTTCTGTGTCAAGATATTTTTCTGTTTTATTTTTGTAAATAATATTGTTATCATTATCCTTCAGTTTTACATGACATCTGATTAATAAACTTTAACAATTATTTTTCTCTTATTTCATTTTTTCTGATTTATAAATTTGTCTGCCTACTTGCATAGCTAAATTATTAGTTTTTAGGAAAAATAAATAACAAAGAAGAAGTAAGATCTGTAAATGAATAAAGCACTTTTTTTGCTTGTTTTGGAAAACTCCAAAAAAGCTTGTGGTAAATTGTTTAATTCCCATCTAGGAAGTATCTTACCTGCCCAAAGATATGATATTTCTGGTCAGGGAGTCTTGTAATTACTCCCCAGGCCGACACCATAGCCAGGTTGTTTACTTCACTGTCAAACAGAACAGGAAGGAAAGACAGAGACATTTTCCAAATGAGGACAGAACCAGCTTTTAAAATATTACAGTTGTAACCCTTAACCTGACATTCCACAACAAAAAATATATTAATGAAAAAACTTTGGATCAAATCTTTGATGGTCCCATATTTACTCAAAATAATCTAACAAGTACCAGTATACAGCACAAGACATGACCAACCAGATTCAAACTCTAATGGCTTCATTTATGCTGCATTGGTAGTGATGAGCAAATAGTTCGGCCCAAGCATGAGTTTGGGCTGAACATTGGCTGTTGGCCATTTCGGCGACCACCCGAATTTGTTTGGCCTGCCAAGCGCCCCACAATGCACTGTGCACCGCACAGTGCATTGGAAGCCCTCACTGGCTGAAGCAATGAAGGATTTGCCCAATTAGGGCACAGAACACTGTCAGAGGCATGATTGGAGAAAGTAATGATGATTCTATCCAATCATGGCTTATTGCTCTTAGTCCCACCCCACACTATAAAAGGGTCCTTCCCAGAGCAGCCATTTGCAGTGTGATATTGAAGTGGAGATAGATAGAACAGGGCTACTAGCGAGTTAGTGTGCTATAGTGTGCTATTGTAATTCTATTGTGAGTTTAAAGTATCAGTGTAGTGTGAATCTAGTAATAGTGCAGTGTGAGTGTAGTGCGACAGTTCATTTTGTCTTTAATGTCATTTTAAAGTGAATATAGAGATAGTGCAGCGTGAGTGTAGAGCAGCTGTTCATTTTTACTGTAGTGTCAGTTTAGTGTTTCAGGGCGCATGCAGTATATTGAAGTGTGTCAGTGTAGAGTGTCAGTGCAGTTTTATTGCAGTATAGTAGTGCATCAGGGCACAGGACAGTCATCATTACTTTCTCCAATCATGGCTCTGACAGTGTTCTGTGTCCTGATTGGGCAAATCATTCATTGCTTCAGCTAATCAGGGCTTAGAATGCAATGTGCAGCACGCAGTGCATTGTGGGGCACTCGGGGTGTCGAACTTTCCCGAGTGCACCCCAGATGCAGGTGTTTGCAGGGTCACAGAATGGGCGATGTTCGGGCCGAACCTATGCTCTGTCTGAACCGCTTCCCCTAACACTATTAACAACAAGCTCCAATCTTCCTCCCATGCAAATCATCCCCCAAAACATTGAATAGCCCCTCCCAGCCTAACACCTTAATACAGACCCTTTTTCCTGCCTAACCACCCCCCCCAGTACAGACACCCCTCAGTACAGACCCCTCAGTACAGACATTTCAAAGTTAAGACCCCTTCAGTACAGATAATGCTCAGTACAGACCCCTTCAATACAGACCCTCATCAGTACAGACACCCCTGATTTCAGACCTCCCCCCCAGTACATTCTCCCCCAATACAGCCTTCAGTACAAACATCTTTCAGAACAGGCCCCCCCTTAGTACAGACACTCCACAGGTAAGACCTCCTCTGTAGTGACCATGGTCAGTGCATATCCCCTTAGCACAAACCCACCTATCAATACAGGTGCCCCCTAGTACAGACACCCCTCAGTACAGACCCTCATCATTACAGACTCCCCTCAGTATGGACCCCCGGTACAGTCTCCCCCAATAAAGATTGCCCTCTGTAGAGACATCCTTCAGAACAGGCCCCCCCTCAGTACAGACACTCTTCAGATAAGACCTCCTCTGTAGAGACCATGCTGAGTACAGACCCCTTTAGTACAACCCCCCCATTAATACAGATGCCCCTTAGTCCAGACCTCCCTCAGTACAGACCACCCAAGTACAGACCGACCGCCCCAGTACAGACACCCCTCAGTACAGACACCACCAGTACAGAACACCCAGTACAGACTCGCTCAGTACAGACTCATCAGTGCAGACACTCTCAGTACAAACAACTCATTACAGACCCCCCCAGTACAGACTCATCCTAGCACAGACTCCTCCAGTACAACCCCCCCCCCCCCCCATCAGTACAAATCCCCTCAGTACAGATTCATACCCTCAGTACAGACATTCCACTCAATACAGACCCCCAGTACATCCCTCATATCGGTCAGTTCAGTATAGACCACACTTTATAGGGCAATTGAATATCTATCGGTCAGTTCAGTATAGACCATACTTTGATATATATATATATATATATATATATATATATATAGGGCACTTGAGTATCTATCGGTCAGTTCAGTATAGACCATACTTTGATATTTACATATATATACATACAGGGCAATTGAATATCTATCGGTCAGTTCAGTATAGACCATACTTTGATATCTATATAAATATAGGGCAATTGAGTATCTATCGGTCAGTTCAGTATAGACCATACATTGATATCTACACATATATATATATATATATAGGGCAATTGAGTATCTATCGGTCAGTTCAGTATAGACCATACTCTGATATCTTTATATATATATATATATATATATATATATATATATATATATATATATATATATATATATATAGGGCAATTGAGTATCTATCGGTCAGTTCAGTATAGACCATACATTGACATCTATATATATAGGCCACTTGAGTATATATTAGGCCATTCAGTATCTATCGGTCGGTTTTGTATAGACCAGTGTTTCTCAACTCCGGTCCTCAGGGCACACTAACAGGCCAGGTTTGCAAGAAAACTGAAATACATCACAGGTGATATAATTTGCTGCTCAGTGATTGCAGTATTCTAGTCTGCATCTCCCCAAGGTAATAGTTAAAATCTGGCCTGTTAGTGTGCCCTGAAGACCGGAGTTGAGAAACACTGGTATAGACCATACATTGATATCTCTATAGATATATAGGCCACTTGAGTATATATCAGGCAATTCAGTATCTATTGGTTGTTTCAATATAGACCATATATTGGTATCTATATATATATATATATACATATATATATATATATATATATATATATATATATATATATATATATATATATATATATATATAGGCCACTTGAGTATATATCAAGCCATTCAGTATCTATTGGTCAGCTCAGGACATATAAGCAGTGCAGTATTTATCAGCAGTGCATTATAAATATATTATATATTGATCAACCAGTAATAACCCCCCCCCCCCCCCCCAAATATCCCTTCATGTCCAAAAGGCCGACAAGGAGAGACAGATGCTCACAGGCCACTGAAGGAGGGCAAGCAGCCTCTGTGTCCACAGTGAAAAGTGGTGGTCACAGACATGGTGCATCCTCTGCTGTTGGGGCACGCCCATCCTTTTTTTTCTGGTGCTGGAGGTGTTATCCAGCCTCAACATGCAGAATAGTTGGTGGAGTAAATAACAAAACCGTCCTCATACTCCTCATCCTCTGTCACCCAGGCTCATACTAATTTGCCTTCCACCGCAGCTGCCAAAGCAGCCCATTGCACAGGCTCCTTCTCCACAGCTACTCCTTCTGTCGCCCCACCATCATGCATGGAGGAGTCACCTGAACTATTCAATCATAGTGTCAGTGACATGCTGCTGGAGGATGCGCAGCAATTTGAATGCTGTAATTTTGGTTCCCAGGTTGATGAAGGGAATAACGTGAGCCCAGAAAGAGGGGGTGACAATGACGGACATGAAACTAGCAGTCATGTTGCCACAGCTACAGCATACTGCCAAGTTTGCTCCAGTGATGAGGAGGGAGGGGATGATGAGGTCACTGACTGTACTTGGGTGCCTGACAGGATAGGGAAGGAAGAAAGTGAGGGGGAGGAGGTGGAACAACTCCAACGGGGCAGGTTGTGCTCCAGGGGCCGCAATAGGAGTAGCCAACCTATCGCATCACACCACAGAGCTCCACAGGTGCAGGGTACTGCAAACTCCCCGCGGACTTCCAAAAGTTCATTAGTGTGAGCTTTTTTCAACACGTGCAGTAGACCACAGCGTTGCCATTTGCAACATCTGTCTGAAGCGGATCAAGCATGGCCAGAACACCAGCCACTTGAGCACCACATGCTTGACATCTGGGATCTCTAATCCTACTATACCTCAAGTCTTCACAAAAACCTGAATTGAGGGATGAAGGTGTAGCAATGAGTGCCACAGATACTTGCACCCAATCTGCTAGCAGTACACCACCGCTTGATTTGAGCAGCAGGCAAATTTCACTACCCCAGTTGCTGAACCATAGAAAGAAATACTGTCCCAGCCATCCACATGCTCAGCGTCTTAATGCTAGCTTGGTCAAATTGCTAGCACTACAATTGCTGCCTTTTCATCTGGTAGACTCTGCTCCCTTTCGCAAATTTTTGGAATGTGCAGTACCACAGCGGCAGGGTCTAAAAAGACATTTCTTTTCGCGTAAGGCCATTCCGGCTCTCTACTGTCATGGGGAAGGTAGTGTTTTGGCCTAGTTGGACAGAGCAGTCAGCAGGAAGGTTTACATTACTGCTGACTCTTGGTCCAGCAGGCATGGACAGGGACGTTAAATTTCCTTCACGGCTCACTGGTGAACTCTGCTGGCAGCTGGGAAGGATGCAGGACAGGGTTCAGTGCCGCAGCTTGTTTTGCCACTGCACCTCCAAAAAGCTGGTGCTGGTTCTGCCACATCTGGCTACTCCACCACCTACTCTTCTTCTTCCTCCATGTCCTCTTTTGCTGAATTTTCCTCTGAAGCAGCAGAGCTCCCTAAGCGTTAAACTGGCTACGCAAGCAGTCAGGCTAAAAGATGCAATGTAGTGCTTCAGTTGGTCTGTCTAGGGGAAAGGAGTCACACCATGGCCAGTGGCGTCACTAGGGTTGGTGTCACCTGGTGCGGTAAAACATGGTGTCACCCCCCCCCCCATATTCGGGACAGGCAGCAGCTCAACGTTGGGAGTTTTTTGTAGCAGGTTGCGACGGTCAGTAAGGCCTAGAGGATAGCAGGTTAGGCACTTCCTAATGGCTCAGTCCCTAGGAGCAGTAACGGATAATGGCTGATAGGCCATCCTGCCAGACCCAGCGAAAATGCAGCAGTGATCCCTCTGGTTAGACGTTCGCTCCCTCTGGGTTGACCAGGCTGACTTTGGTCAGTAGTGCAGCCCATCTGTACCCTGGCAGTGAAACAGTCTTTCTCTCTCTGGTGGTGCTGGGCAGTGTGGCCCTCTCTCTGGTGGTGCTGGGCAGTGTGGCCCTCTCTCTGGTGGTGCTGGGCAGTGTGGCTCTCTCTCTCTCTGGTGGTGCTGGGCAGTGTGGCCCTCTCTCTGGTGGTGCTGGGCAGTGTGGCCCTCTCTCTGGTGGTGCTGGGAAGTGTGGCTCTCTCTCACTTCCCCCAGCACAGTCCTCTCTTTATAGTGTAGCACTCACTCCCTCAGGTTTTTCCCAGGTTCCCAGTCCTCAATCTCTCCCCCCAGCAGAGTGCATGCTGGGGGCTGTGGTCTGCTCCCTGTGGACAACAAATGGGGCTGCCAATCTTCCGGCATTACATGTCCCATGATGCCCCCCTAGTCTCTTCTGATTGGCCCTCCGCGGTGGCCAGCGGGAAGGGAAACAGACCGGGCAGTAAGCTGGGTGGCAATCAGATGAGAGCCGCTCTCTCTTCTCCTGCACTGCTGACAGGAGAAAAGAGGGGGGGGGGGAGATAAACTGACAGCCCGCAGCTCGCTACCTGTTCTCTGGTGGACTGAGCGAGGAAAAGAGCCTGCTGTGGACATAGTACAGGGGGTGTTGGACACTGAAGACATAGTACGGGGTGGTCGGAGACTGCAGACATAGTACAGGGGTGGTCGGAGACTGCAGACATAGTACAGGGGTGGTCGGAGACTGTGGACATAGTACAGGGGTGTTGGACATTGCGGACATAGTACAGGGGTGGTCGGAGATTGCGGACATAGTACAGGGGTGGTCGGAGATTGCGGACATAGTGCAGGGGTGGTCGGAGATTGTGGACATAGTACAGGGGTGGTCGGAGATTGTGGACATAGTACAGGGGTTGTCGGAGATTGTGGACATAGTACAGGGGTGGTCGGAGACTGAGAAAATAGTACAGGGGTGGTCGGAGACTGCAGACATAGTACAGGGGGTGTCAGAGATTGTGGACATAGTACAGGGGTGGTCGGAGATTGCGGACATAGTACAGGGGGTGTCGGAGATTGCAGACATAGTACAGGGGTGGTCAGAGACTGCAGACATAGTACAGGGGTGGTCGGAGACTGCAGACATAGTACAGGGGTGTTGGACATTGCGGACATAGTACAGGGGTGGTCGGAGATTGTGGACATAGTACAGGGGTGGTCGGAGATTGTGGAAATAGTACAGGGGTGGTCAGAGATTGTGGACATAGTACAGGGGTTGTCGGAGACTGCAGACATAGTACAGGGCTGGTCGGAGGCTGCGGACATAGTACAGGGGTGGTCGGAGACTGCGGACATAGTATAGGTGGTGTCGGAGATTGCGGACATAGTACAGGGGTGGTCGGAGATTGCGGACATAGTACAGGGGTTGTCGGAGATTGCGGACATAGTACAGGGGTGGTCGGAGATTGCGGACATAGTACAGGGGTGGTCGGAGACTGCGGACATAGTACAGGGGTGGTCGAAGGACTGCAGACATAGTACAGGGGGTGTCGGAGATTGTGGACATAGTACAGGGGTGGTCGGAGATTGCGGACATAGTACAGGGGTGGTCGGAGATTGTGGACATAGTACAGGGGTGGTCGGAGATTGTGGACATAGTACAGGGGTGGTCGGAGATTGCGGACATAGTACAGGGGTGGTCGGAGATTGTGGACATAGTACAGGGGTGGTCGGAGATTGCGGACATAGTACAGGGGTTGTCGGAGATTGCGGACATAGTACAGGGGTGGTCGGAGATTGCGGACATAGTACAGGGGTGGTCGGAGACTGCGGACATAGTACAGGGGTGGTCGAAGGACTGCAGACATAGTACAGGGGGTGTCGGAGATTGCGGACATAGTACAGGGGTGGTCGGAGATTGCGGACATAGTACAGGGGTGGTCGGAGATTGTGGACATAGTACAGGGGTGGTCGGAGATTGTGGACATAGTACAGGGGTGGTCAGAGATTGCGGACATAGTACAGGGGTGGTCGGAGATTGTGGACATAGTACAGGGGTGGTCGGAGATTGTGGACATAGTACAGGGGTGGTCGGAGACTGCGGACATAGTACAGGTGTGGTCGGAGACTGCGGACATAGTACAGGGGTGGTCGGAGACTGCAGATATAGTACAGGGGTGGTCGGAGACTGCGGACATAGTACAGGGGTGGTCGGAGATTGTGGACATAGTACAGGGGTGGTTGGAGATTGTGGACATAGACAGGGGTGTTGGAGATTGTGGACATAGTACAGGGGTGGTCGGAGACTGCGGACATAGTACAGGGGTGGTCGAAGGACTGCAGACATAGTACAGGGGGTGTCGGAGATTGTGGACATAGTACAGGGGTGGTCGGAGATTGCGGACATAGTACAGGGGTTGTCGGAGATTGCGGACATAGTACAGGGGTGGTTGGAGATTGCGGACATAGTACAGGGGTTGTCGGAGATTGCGGACATAGTACAGGGGTGGTCGGAGATTGCGGACATAGTACAGGGGTGGTCGGAGACTGCGGACATAGTACAGGGGTGGTCGAAGGACTGCAGACATAGTACAGGGGGTGTCGGAGATTGTGGACATAGTACAGGGGTGGTCGGAGATTGCGGACATAGTACAGGGGTGGTCGGAGATTGCGGACATAGTACAGGGGTGATCGGAGATTGTGGACATAGTACAGGGGTGGTCGGAGATTGCGGACATAGTACAGGGGTGGTCGGAGATTGCGGACATAGTACAGGGGTGGTCGGAGATTGTGGACATAGTACAGGGGTGGTCGGAGATTGTGGACATAGTACAGGGGTGGTCGGAGACTGCGGACATAGTACAGGGGTGGTCGGAGACTGCGGACATAGTACAGGGGTGGTCGGAGACTGCGGATATAGTACAGGGGTGGTCGGAGACTGCGGACATGGTACAGGGGTGGTCGGAGATTGTGGACATAGTACAGGGGTGGTTGGAGATTGTGGACATAGTACAGGGGTGTTGGAGATTGTGGACATAGTACAGGGGTGGTCGGAGACTGCGGACATAGTACAGGGGTGGTCGAAGGACTGCAGACATAGTACAGGGGGTGTCGGAGATTGTGGACATAGTACAGGGGTGGTCGGAGATTGTGGACATAGTACAGGGGTGGTCGGAGATTGCGGACATAGTACAGGGGTGGTCGGAGATTGTGGACATAGTACAGGGGTGGTCAGAGATTGTGGACATAGTACAGGGGTGGTCGGAGACTGCGGACATAGTACAGGGGTGGTCAGAGACTGCGGACATAGTACAGGGGTGGTCGAAGGACTGCAGACATAGTACAGGGGGTGTCGGAGATTGTGGACATAGTACAGGGGTGGTCGGAGATTGTGGACATAGTACAGGGGTGGTCGGAGATTGCGGACATAGTACAGGGGTGGTCGGAGATTGTGGACATAGTACAGGGGTGGTCAGAGATTGTGGACATAGTACAGGGGTGGTCGGAGACTGCGGACATAGTACAGGGGTGGTCAGAGACTGCGGACATAGTACAGGGGTGGTCGGAGACTGTGGATATAGTACAGGGGTGGTCGGAGATTGCGGACATAGTACAGGGGTGGTCGGAGATTGTGGACATAGTACAGGGGTGGTTGGAGATTGTGGACATAGTACAGGGGTGTTGGAGATTGTGGACATAGTACAGGGGTGGTCGGAGACTGCGGACATAGTACAGGGGTGGTCGAAGGACTGCAGACATAGTACAGGGGGTGTCGGAGATTGTGGACATAGTACAGGGGTGGTCGGAGATTGCGGACATAGTACAGGGGTGGTCGGAGTTTGTGGACATAGTACAGGTGTGGTCGGAGATTGTGGACATAGTACAGGGGTGGTCGGAGACTGCGGACATAGTACAGGGGTGGTCGGAGACTGCGGACATAGTGCAGGGGTGGTCGGAGATTGTGGACATAGTACAGGGGTGGTTGGAGATTGTGGACATAGTACAGGGGTGTTGGAGATTGTGGACATAGTACAGGGGTGGTCGGAGACTGTGGACATAGTACAGGGGTGGTCGAAGGACTGCAGACATAGTACAGGGGGTGTCGGAGATTGTGGACATAGTACAGGGGTGTTCGGAGATTGCGGACATAGTACAGGGGTGGTCGGAGATTGTGGACATAGTACAGGGGTGGTCAGAGATTGTGGACATAGTACAGGGGTGGTCGGAGATTGCGGACATAGTACAGGGGTGGTCGGAGATTGTGGACATAGTACAGGGGTGGTCGGAGATTGTGGACATAGTACAGGGGTGGTCGGAGACTGCGGACATAGTACAGGGGTGGTCGGAGACTGCGGACATAGTACAGGGGTGGTCGGAGATTGTGGACATAGTACAGGGGTGGATGGAGATTGTGGACATAGTACAGGGGTGGTTGGAGATTGTGGACATGCTTCTGTAGTATACAAGAGACTGGAGACATACATGGCATATAATATTACAGTAGCAGTCTCCTAAAACATAAAATACTGTTGAAGTTCAATGTTCTTGAAGTTAAAAAGAACATGAGTGATCCTTCCAGTGATAATGTGCCAGCAGTTGAAGGGTTACCTGCAATTTACCTTGTCCCAGCTCAACTATGCAGTCTCATTTTAGGGTTAGGGACAAGGCTTGTGATCCTGTAATATGCCAAATAAAAGTCCTCGTTGTCCAAGCAGTTGTGCAATACAAATGTATTTGTAGACAGCCATTTCAGACTCACCGGGGTGGCAATAACTGTGCAATGAAGAGACGGCCAGCTTCTCTTATCCTGGAGAATGTTATACAGGCAGCATGGTGCCTTGGACTGCCTCCTCCCCCTCTGTGTACAGGAAGGAAAACATAGCAAGAGGAGGAGGGGCAGTGTACGGCCGAAAGCTTCAACTGCTTTAGTGTACACAGAGAGACAAGTGAAGACTGCACTGCAGGAGTGCAGGCAGCTGGAGAAACATGTGGTGTCACCCCTCTGGCGGGTGTCACCCGGTGTGGACCGCACCTACCGCACCCCCCTAGTGACGCCACTGACCAGGGCATAGATTCTGTCAGCTCTGCAGGGGCAGGCTCAGAGATGGTTGACATCATAACAGCTTGAGGCAGGAATGGTTGTATATGACAATGGCACCACCCTTCTCTCCGCCCTCCGACAGGTACACTTGACACATGTTCCATGCTTGGCACATGACCTGAATCTGGTGGTGCAGTGTTTCTTGACCAGATACCTGGGCTTTCAAGATCTCCTGAGGCAGGCCAGAAAAGTCTGTGGCCATTTCCGGCATTCATACAATGCCAGTGCTTGGCTATCTGACATTCAACGGGAATTCAACCTGCCCACCAACCATCTCATTTGTGACATGCCCACCAGGTGGAACTCAACATTATGGTGTTCAGGCACCACCAACAACCAAGGCCCAATTTTTCTGCACCTCTATGACAAGTACATGCGATTTCAAATTCGTATGGATTTTTTACCAGCAGGGCCCGTTCCTGCACCCAGCAAGAGTAACTGCGAGGGGTGGCGGTGTTCAGGCACCACCAACACCAAAGGCCCAATTTTTCTGCACCTGTATGAGAAGTACATGCGATTTCAAATGTGTATGGAATTCTTACCAGCAGGTCCCGTTCCTCCGCCCAGCAAGAGTAACTGCAATGGGTTTACGGTATTCAGGCACCACCAACAACCAAAGCCCAATTTTTCTGCACCTGTATGTCAAGTACATGCGATTTCAAATTCGTATGGAATTTTTACCAGCAGGGCTTGTTCCTGCGCCCAACAAGAGTAACTGCGAGGGGTTGCGAAGTACATGCGATTTGAAATTTGTATGTATATTTTTATATGACAATTTTTTATGACATTTTTTCCTTTAGAAGTGTCAGTATTGCTGCAGCAGGCTACATACATCGTAGAGATGCGCTACTTTACAGGCACATTAAGGGGACCTCCCAGGCACGATATTTAAAGGAATTTTTCATTTTTTTTTAGATTCGCTTTAAGCATCATTAAAATCATTAAATCACTGCTCCTTTAACCTTCCTAGCGGTATTCCTGAGTGTGGCTCGGGGTTATTTTTTAGTACCAAAAGCGGTAACCCCGAGCCATACTTGTGATTACCCCAGAATAACACACACCTTCCCTGTGATCCCCCGCTGTCCTCCCCCACCATCCTCCAGCCATCCTCACACTCTCTCCCCACTCTGTGCTTGGCAGATGCTGGCACTTGCCTTCCGGTTCCCTTCCCTGTGAGCGTTGCGATGCAGGGGGGTGGAATCGGTGGCAAATTCAAAAATATAAATACACTAAATGATATGATACCTAGTTGTGATCCTATTACACTGTATCATGCCATTTCAGCACAGGATTGCACCTGGTGACTTTTCCATGACAGCTGGTGACATCATGACAGCTTGAGGCAGGAATGGTTGTATATGACAATGGCACCACCCTTCTCTCCGCCCTCCGACAGGTACACTTGACACATGTTCCATGCTTGGCACATGACCTGAATCTGGTGGTGCAGTGTTTCTTGACCAGATACCTGGGCTTTCAAGATCTCCTGAGGCAGGCCAGAAAAGTCTGTGGCCATTTCTGGCATTCATACAATGCTTGGCTATCTGACATTCAACGGGAATTCAACCTGCCCACCAACCATCTCATTTGTGACATGCCCACCAGGTGGAACTCAATATTATGGTGTTCAGGCACCACCAACAACCAAGGCCCAATTTTTCTGCACCTGTATGACAAGTACATGCGATTTCAAATTCATAAAGAATTTTTACCAGCAGGGCCCGTTCCTGCACCCAGCAAGAGTAACTGCGAGGGGTGGCGGTGTTCAGGCACCACCAACACCAAAGGCCCAATTTTTCTGCACCTGTATGAGAAGTACATGCGATTTCAAATGTGTATGGAATTCTTACCAGCAGGTCCCATTCCTCCCCCCAGCAAGAGTAACTGCAATGGGTTTACGGTATTCAGGCACCACCAAAAACCAAAGCCCAATTTTTCTGCACCTGTATGACAAGTACATGCGATTTCAAATTTGTATGGAATTTTTACCAGCAGGGCCCGTTCCTGCGCCCAAAAAGAGTAACTGCGAGGGGTTGCAAAGTACATGCGATTTGAAATTTGTATGTATATTTTTATATGACAATTTTTTATGACATTTATTCCTTTAGAAGTGTCAGTATTGCTGCAGCAGGCTACATACATCGTAGAGATGCGCTACTTTACAGGCACATTAAGGGGACCTCCCAGGCATGATATTTAAAGGAATTTTTCATTTATTTTAGATTCACTTTAAGCATCATTAAAATCAGTAAATCACTGCTCCTTTAACCTTACTATTGGTATTCCCGGGGTTATTTTTTAGTACCAAAAGCGGTAACCCCGAGCCATACTTGTGATTACCCCAGAATAACACTCACCTTTCCTGCGATCCCCCGCCATCCTCCCCCACCATCCTCCAGCCATCCTCACACTCTCTCCCCACTCTGTGCTTGGCAGATGCTGGCACTTGCCTTCTGGTTCCCTTCCCTGTGAGCGCTGCGATGCAGGGGGGTGGAATCGGTGGCAAATTCAAAAATATAAATACACTAAATGATATGATACCTAGTTGTGATCCTATTACACTGTATCATGCCATTTCAGCACAGGATTGCACCTGGTGACTTTTCCAGTGCCCTGCCTGTGCTTTTCCAGTTCTTTGTGCCTGGAAAATAGAGAACGACCATGGCGTCTAACTAGCGTTCTTTTTGCGCAAAAGCGCTTTTAGACGAACTGGAAAACAGCAACAGCGAAACTGAGTTACTTGAAGAACTGAGCGATATCGCTTCGTGAGAAAATTCGTCATCAGGTATGGAAAGTGACAACAGTGACGATACTGATGTCGCTTTCTGGCACATAGCTCAGTTTGAGGTGTTCAGCTCATCACTACTGTCAGTATACTGTCCGCAAAGAAAAGGAACAAGGGTTTAGATATAACTTGACTGATTTCCTTGAGTACTCTCGGGTGTAAGCCATCTGGTCATGGTGATTTATTTGCGTTAATCTTATCAAGTCTTTCCTTGATTCCAGCCTCTGTTAGCCACAGTGGTACATCCTGTGATGCACTGCTAACAATACTGTCATGGTCAGTTTACCCCTCCTTTTCTTGTGTAAAAACTGAGGAGAAGAAAGCATTTATTACAGTTGCCTTCTGTGTGTCATCTGTAACCAACCTCCCATCATTATTATTTATGTGTGCAATGTGCCCTGACCTCACTTTTTTACTATTAATATATCTAAAGAATTTCTTAGGGTTTGTCCCCTCTGCTATGTGTCTCTCATAGTCTTTTTTAGCCACCCTAATTTCATTTTTACATTTCTTGTTACATTCCTTATATTGTTGGAAAGCTGACAGTGTCCCCTCCATTTATATTTCTTTAAGGCCATTTTTTTTTTCTCTAATAAGTTTTTTTACTTTACAGTTTAGCCACCCCGGTCTGACCTTGGCTCTTTTGTATTTATTTCCAATTGGAATACACTGTGTGATGCCTTTGTTTAAAATGTTTCTAAAGCATTCCCATTTCTCCTCCGTGTTCAATGTTTCTAGGGTTAGGTCCCAATTGAGGCCCTCTAGTATTGAGCACAGCTCAGAAAAGCTTGCTATTTGAGTACTATGTGAGTACTTTAACAAACTGTGGGAAAAAGAGAATTTAGGAGAGGAGTCTGTGCTTACTTATATAACCCTTATATTGAAGGAAGGGAAAGACCCCATGACACCAACGAGTTATAGACCAATCTCCCTCTTAAATACAGATTTAAAAATATTCACAAAAATAATAACAGAAAGACTAAAACCTTTACTGCCAAAATAGATATATAATGATCAGGTAGGCTTTGTGCCTGGTCTGGAGGGAAGGGACATCTGCCCTAAATCACTCCTTTTGATCCATTAAGTAAAAAAGAAGGGTATACCAGCTTTATTACTGTCTATAGACGCCGAAAAGGTCTTTGACAGGGTCGATTGGGTTTTCATGTTTGAGACTCTGAGAAGCTTAGGAATTGGAGAAAGGATGATAAGATGGATCTCTGCCTTTTATTACCATCCAATTGCAAGAATAGGAGTGAATGGTAGTTTGTTTCCCCCTTCCCTTTCAATCTATTCAACGGGACTAGCCAGGGGGGCCCCCTCTCCCCAATGTCGTTTGTCCTAGCTCTGGAGCCCTTATTGTGAGCAATTCGTAGGAATCCGGATATCAGAGGGGTGAGAGTGGGGAGTAAGGAGTACAAGGTGGCTGCATATGCGGACAATGTATTATTCTTTATCTCTAACCCCAGACTAACGCTCCCATTAGTATTGGAGGAATTAGGAAGATATAGGAAGCTATCAAATGTTATTGAATGTTACAGTATCAAAGAGAGAACAACAGGCAATTCAACCTAAATTCCCCATCTCTATGGTGTAGAGATGAACTAGGATACCTTGGCATAAGGTAACCACGTCATCAGCGACTCTGTATTAGGCTCATTTTATACCAATGTTAAATAAGGTAAAGGAGTAACTGAACTCCATGAGACACAGACCTCTTTTCTGGTTGGGTAGAATAAACACGGTAAAAATTACCTTTCTCTCCAAGCTCATGTACATATTTCAAATGGTCCCAGTAAAGGAAGTTAAGGACAATGGTATTAAATAATATATAGGCACAAAAATGCCAGAGAATCGCCTATGCAGTACTAACAAATCGAAAAGGGTCAGGGTGGGTAGCTGCTCCTAATTTTAAAAAATATTATTATGCAATTTCTATAGTACGAATAGCTGACTGGATACATAACAAGGAAGGTGGGAGTTGGTTGGAAATTTAGTGTGCACAAAGCAATGTAAATTTGGGAAAAATGGTGTGGGTGCCACGAGTATATCGAGAATTGGCAAAAAACACGAGTACATAAATTAGGAACAGATTAAGAATTTGGGAAATATTATGTAGATTATTTTACTGGGAATATAATGCACCACTGATTTAATTTTTAGACATAAAGTATTTTAAACCAGGGAAAGAGGATTATTTATATTTTGTTAGATGGGCAAAAAAGGATCTGATTCAGTTAATAAATGTAATGGTAGAAAATAGACTGTGCACTTTTTTTTTGAATTAACACAAAAATGGGGGAATATGCCACTTGACAAATGGAGATATACACAATTGCAGCACTTTGTGCACTCTCTACAGCAGCCTCTGCAGGGAAAGGATAATATGAGGCCTATAGAGAAACTGTTTTGCTCCCCCGCTTCTATTAAGCACAGCATTTCTAAAATATATAAGATCTTATTAAGGGAGACAGAGGCTGTATACCCACCCTATTTAGGGAAATGGAAACATGAACTAAGACCCCTTCAAGATGAGGAAAAGAAGAACAAAGTGTTGAAACTAGCCTGTTACTCATCGGTTGATTTAAGAACAACAGAGATGTGTTACAAGCTATTTGCTAGATTGTTTCTCACCCTGCAGAGGGCTCAGAGGTTCAGTGTAGAGACATTGTCAGCTTGTTGGAGGGGATGCGGGGCTCCTGGGACCTTTGCGCATCTGTGGTGGGAGTGCACAAAGATTCACGTTTTTTGGGAAGGGATTGTCAAGCTAATTTACTAGATTACAGGAGACTGTATCCAGGTGAAACATTAGAGTTGTCTGTTTCACAACACAAAGAAAAAGGCAAGGATATATAAGAACACTTTAGTGCCGCACCTCCTGAATGCAGCTAAAGGCCTGATACCGGCATTTTGGTGATCACCAGAAGTCCTGAATATGAGAGACTGGGCTACTAGAGTGGATTGGGTGAGATCTATGGAGGAAACCATGTATACAGCTGAGGATTCCTGTGTGAAATGTTTGGAAATATGGGGGGATTGGCTGAAGTTTAAAAAAAACGATGATTATATAAAGTTGCTGGGTGTTTGAGGTTGAAAACAGAGACAGTTGGGGGAGCAGAACCACCGGAGCATGAATGATCAGGGTCAGGGATTATGATGCCTGAGAGAAAAGGAGTTTTGGCAGAGTGTGTAGGTAGCAGAGGACACAACAGGAGGGAATTGGATATTTATTTTTTATTTATTTATTTTTCCTTTTTTCGGGGTGGGGGACGGGTGGGAGGGGAAAGTTTGCAATTATAGAAGTTATTTGTAATAGTTATATATGTTTGTTAATTATGCAATGACTTGATTTATGCCATTTATATGCAGATGGAAAATTAAATAAAATGTTAATATAAAAAAAGAAAGGCTAATAAGGCGGATTTTGGTTAAGCCATTTGCCTCACTATAAAAGAGGGGGGCACAGAGTAGCCATGGGGTTGGTTTGCTAAAACTGGAGGGTGAAAAATCTGGTGCAGCTCTGCATAAAAACCAATCAGCTTCCAGGTTTGTTTCAATTAAACAAGCTGAAGTTAGAAGCTAATTGGCTACTAATACTATGCACAGCTACACCAGATTTTGCACGCTCCAGTTTTAGTAAATCAACTTCATAGTGTTAGTAAAGGAAAATAGTGGCAGTTAGGAAACTGTACCTAATTCTGTTTGTTATCTCTTGGTTAGTGTTGGGCGAACCGTTTGGCCCTAATATGAGTTTGGGCTAAATATTGGCTGTTCGCCTGTTCTGCGAACATCCTAATTGTCAGGGCGTTAGACCATTTGCTCAGTCTTCCAAATGCCCCACAATGCACTGCGTGCCACACGGTGCATTGGAAGCCCTGGTTGGCTGAACCAATGAAGGCTTTGACCAATCAGAGCACATAGCACTATCAGAGCCATGATTGGACACAGTCATGATAACTCTCTCCAATCATGGCTCATTGCTCATAGTCCCACCCCACACTATATAAGGTTCCTTCCCAGAACAGCCATTTGCAGTGTGATATTGGAGTGGAGATAGAAAGAACAGGGCTCTGTTCATTGTTACTAAAGGGTTTGTGTGCAGTAGTGTGCTATTGTGATTCTATTGTGAGTGTAAAGTATCAGTGTAGTGTGAATATAGTGATAGTGCAGCATGAGTGTAGTGCGACCATTCATTTTTACTTTAGTGTCAGTTAAGTGTGTCATAGTAGGTTTAATGCAGTATATTGAAGTGCGTCAGTGTAGAGTGTCAGGACAGTTTTACTGCAGTATATTGTAGTGAGTCAGGGCCGTTTTACTGCAGTATATTGTAGTGCCTCAGGGTAATTTTTCCTGCAGAATATTGTAGTGCGTTAGTGCACGTTTACTGCAGTATTTTGAAGTACATTAGTGCACATTTACTGAAGTATATTGAAATGTGTTAGTGCACTTTTACTGCAGTATATTGAAGTGCATTATTGCACTTTTATGGCAGTATATTGAAGTGCATTAGTGCACTTTTATGGCAGTATATTAAAGTCCATCAATGCACTTTGACTGCAGTATATAGAAGTGCATTAATGCACATTTATACATTTATTGCTGTATATTGCAATGCATTAATGCACTTTTAGTGCAGTCTATTGAAGTGCGTTAGGGCACATTTACTGCAGTATATTTTAGTGTGTCAGGACACATTTACTGCAGTATATTGAAGTGCATTAGTGCACCTTTACTGCAGTATATTGAACACACTTCAACATACTGCAGTAAACATGCCTGGAGGCACTTTAATATGCTGAAGTATATTGAAGTGTGTTAGTGCACGTTTTCTGCAGTATATTGAAGTGCATTAGTGCATGTTTACTGCAGTATATTGAAGTGCATCAGAGTACTTTTACTGAAGTATATTGAACTGCGTTAGTGCACTTTTACTGCAGTATATTGAAGTGTGTTAGTGCACTTTTACTGCAGTATATAAAAGTGCATTAGTGCATGTTTACTGCAGTATATTGAAGTGACTACGGACATGTTTACTGCCGTATATTGAAGTGTGTTAGTGCACATTTACTGCAGTATATTGAAGTGCATTAGTGCATGTGTACTGCAATATATTAAAGTGCGCCAGGGTACTTTTACTGAAGTTTACTGAATTGTGTTAGTGCACTTTTACTGCAGTATATTGAAATGCATCAGTGCTGTTTGGCTGCAGTATATTATAGTGTGTCAGTGGAGTGTGTCTGTGTAGTAAGTACTCAAGTTATCTGTAATAAGCTCCCCCCCCCCATCATGTCTGGGAGGCCAATAAGGAGGGGCAGACATTCCCATGGCACTGTGAGGGGGCCAGCAGCATATGTGTCCATAGGCATAGGTGGATGTGGTCAGTCCTCAGACAGGGTACTATTTCCTCTATGTAATGATGTTGCCTGTGCTATCCAGCCACAGCATGCAGAGGAGTTGGTGGCCTGGCTTACTAAACCATCCTTATTCTCCTCATTCTCTATCACCCAAGTAGAGACAAGTGTGCAGTCCACCGCAGCTGCCAGAGTGGCTTATTCTGCCTTCTTGTCCACAGCTACTTCTGCCATTGCCCCAGCATCGTGCATGGAGGAGTCATTGAGTTATTTGAACAGAGCATTAGCCACTTGCTCCTTGATGCACAGGCGATAAATGTCATCACTCCTGCTCCTTGTAATAACAGATTCTTTACACGGTACAGATGAACCACTTTGCAGGCAGATTAAGGGGACACCCCAGGCACTATATGTAACCCCTTCCCACTGACATAATGCAAATATGCAGCTTTAGCTTCAAGTGGTTTTACCAGGGTTATGCCTGCTGCCAGAGGCATCCCTCCCCGCTACCATTGTTCAGAGCTGGTGGTTGGCTTTCTTGTAAGAACAACTGATGCTGCTAATCAGCTGCTTGGCTGTTATTACAAGAAGTATGAATGGACATCCCACCTTCTGTCATCCCACCGACTGGCCGAAGACCCGAACAAAGCCGCATTAGGCATTGATCTGGTCTTCGATGTAGAAACCCAGAAGCAGAGAGGATGCACCGCTCCTGAAGGTAAACCAATGGAATCCCGTACTGCTGTAAAGTGCCTGGTGCCTGCCTGGTCCACGACCAAGGAATAGCATGTAGACAAAGAAGATGGTGGCACATCCAGCATTAAAAATCCATGTTTATTGAAAAATAATTGAAAGAATGGATAAGACATGCACATGTAGCTTTTAGGAAAGACAGCAAACAATTTTGATTGCAATGATTAAGCACAGGAGTGTGAAACACATTTGCTGTCTTTCCTAAGAGCTCTATGTGCACGTCTGATCCATACTTTTAATGATTTTTCAATAAACATGAATTTTTAACTCTGGATGTGCCACCATCTTCTTTGTCTACGTCACTTTCAGTTGCTGGAGCCTTAAAGAGGAAGTAAACTCTTCCTTTTTTTCCCCCTGCAAAGTAAATGCATAACGTGCTAGTATGCATCGCAAAAAATACTGATTTTAACTTGTAAGCAACAATTGTTAGAAAAAGGTTTAGGCGTGAAGACTTTAAAGGAATTTTTTATTTTTATTATTTTAAATTAAGCATCAGTAAATCACTGCTCATTTGAAAATTATGTTTTTTACAATTTTGTTTTTCATTAGTACATGTCCCCTAGGGCAGTATCTGGACTCCCATATCCTTTATATGCCCAATAACTTGCATCTAAGCTCTCAAAATGGGCATTTTGGATTTTTCCAGTTTGGGTCCCATAGACTTCAATGGAGTTTGTTATTCGGCCATGAACTTTCGTGATTTTCCAGAGTTCTGGCACAAACTGAACCTGGGGGAGGGGGATGGGGCGTGTTGTTCGGCCCATCTCTACTCTTGGGAAATCAAGCCATTTGCTGTCTTTTGTTCTTGTTAGCGGAAGCTTTTTTGTCTTTTATTTTTTGGTTGAGTTGAGGTCATCAGTCACTTTTAACTGCTGTCCTATTCATAGCAAGACAAGGCTTCCCTTTATTGCAAGGCTTCCCTTTAGAAAATGGGCTTTTATTTCAGGAGGTGCCATTTTTTTGTGGGGTTTCATTTATTTTGGGTATATTTTTCTGATAGCCATTTAAGATTAAATATTTAAGGTTATTATCATTTATTTTTTAATACAAGGCACTTTTATTTTGCAGGTTTAATTTGAGGTTTTCATTTCTTTTGTGGATTTTTTTTTCAATTTTACTTTATGTGGATGAGGCTTTTTTTTAAAGTTTGGGACACTTAAAGTAGAACATTGACTTGTTACTGGCCATCTGTTTTTAAGCTGCTTTTTGTGCATTTGAAAGAATCATACCTAAGCATGATCTTTATGTCACTCACATCTGCAGTCTTCTAATTCCTGTAGTAAAACATCTGCCTGTACTCTTTGGGGTTGATTTACTAAAAGTGGATAGGCTGTTCACTTTGCAAGGGAAGATGAACCTTGCAGGGCAATTAGCCCCAGAACCTAGTGAATGAGATGATATTCTGCTGGTTTCCATCAGCCAATTATGTTAAAGCAAAAAATGCATTTTTTTTATTTCCCTTGCATGTGATTGGGTATTCTTAGCAAGGTGAAACTTTACCACATTCATTAAGCTCTGAGGAAAATGTTCTTGCAAAGTCAAAAGCCTATCTGCCTTTAGTAAATGGACTACTTTGTCGCTAGTGCATTTGGCCCTTTTATCCCTATTAAAACTTTCCTGCTTCTGGCAAGTGTTACACTACTCTGCCCTCTGCAATCTCTTAATTCTTAATGAGAGCTTAATAGAAATTTACCCGAAGCGGTGCAGTTTTGCATCTGTGAGAACAAGGACAGCAACAGGGAACTACTGGCCAATTTCTATCTGCTATTAACCTCCCTGGTGGTCTGATTATATTAGTATTTTTGAATGTCAAAGCGGTACATTGTTTTTCATGGAAATCTGTTGTTTGATATTGTAGGCCTGTAATTCTTAGGAATAAAACATTAAAAGGGAATAAAAATGATTAATAAATTAATAAATTAACTATTAAATTAAAATAATAATAAATTATTAATACAAAAATATTAATAAAAATAAAAGGAATAAAACAGTAAAAGTGCAGGCAGGGCACTGGACAAAGCACTAGGGACAAAACTGAGGTGAAATGGTTTCATACAGTAATGTAATCCTAACAGATTACAATGTATCATGTCATGTTTTGTGTAGTTTTTTTTTAATTCCCCGCCCGGTTCCTCCCCCCTGCTTTGCGTGCTCGCAGGGAAGGGAACCTGGAAGACAGATGCCGGTGTTATTATTATTATTATACAGGATTTATATAGCACCAACAGTTTGTGCAGTGCTTTACAATACGAGGGAAGACAATACAGTTACAATACATTTCAATACAGGAGGAATTAGAAGGCCCTGCTCGTTAGAGCTTACAATCTAGAAGGGAGGATCAAGTGAAACAGAAGGCAATAACTGTGGGGGATGATCTGATGGAGAAAATGGAAGTACGGTTGTTAGGTGTGGGTAGGATAGGCTTCTCTGAAGAGGAGGGTTTTCAGGGATCGTCTAAAAGCTAATAGGGTAATATAGAACCCCTGCTAGATTGCATAGAATTGACCCGTCCTGATCTGCCACCTGTTGGCGGTGCGGCACAGGCCTGGGTACGCTATATCATGTTTTTTGGCAATTTTCTCACATACAGCATTTTTGGGAAATGGTTGGGTCAATGATACAATCTGTAACCGGTTTATCCTTCCCGCTTGATCCTATACATTATTTGCTGGGTCTTCTGTTCTCTGGGGTCTCCAAGCCCACCAGGTGCTTGATTTCCTACCTCCTCCTGGCGGCTACAACTGGGAACCCCTGATAAAGCCCTTTTCCAGCGCTTGGTGATGGAGATACGAAAGAAAGAACGGGCAAAGGGCCTCCAAGCTGTCCTCCGAATACATCCTCCGGAAAGGATTGTCCCATCTCTTCCTCCCTCTCGGCAGTGGCGCTATGGACACCTCACCGTTTGACTCCGCATCGAGCTGATTACATCTTTTATTCCTGTGAGTTGCCATGTTTTTATGTGCCTAGACTTCATTAAAATACTGCACTTAGAAGCGCTTCACCTGTTCTTTCTTTTCTATTGTTCACAGACTGACTTCCTGTGTGGCGGAGCCGACCCTCTGTGCAGATTCATTTCACCTCTCATCTCTACGGTTCATCTAACTTATGGACTTACCAAGTTCCTGCTATTGTTATATAGGTAACCCCATTGTTTTCTTAGTACTCCATTGTATTATCGAGTACCTGACACATCCTCACACTGACCGCATTACACTGGACCAGAGCGCCAGCTAATCTCCCTTTTTCTTTTTGGTGATGGAGATACGAAGGATGGAATTCTTGATGGCTACGTTACATGATGATATCTCTGCGTTTAATGTTATTTGGGCTGATTGGGACCTCTATGCTATGAACATGTCATGATTGTTTGAAAATCTCATGCTCATGGACTCCATGTCCTTCTGTTGTTTCCTTCAGTTTGGTTGACTTATGTTGTTTCACTCACCATACTGTATTTGGATTGTGCACTTTTGTTTTGTTTATACTCTTGGGGACATCCACCTCATGTTTGTATGTTCTGATTTGTTCTTTCTTTTTTTCATTCAATAAAAAATACAATTAAAAAAAAAAGCTAATAGGGTAGGAGATAATTGGACAGATTGGGGTAAGGCGTTCCAAAGGATTGGAGAGGCTCTGGAAAAGTCCTGGAGGCGAGCAGAACTGATTCTGCAACCGGAAGTGACGTTCAGAAAGAAAAACTTACTGCGCATGCGCCCTGCATTCCAACATGGCCGCTATGCGTTCCAATAGCTTTCCTGATGTGACAGAACACAAAGCAGCTGCGAACATCTTCTTACACCCACCAAGTTTTAAAATTTTGATTTATTTTACTAGTAAACTGACCTTATAGACTGAATAACGGGATTACATTTCTATTATAGTTGTAACATAGTAAATATAGTAAGAAACCTGCAGGTAGAAGGTGGTGATGTCTTTGAAAAAGCCCACAGGGTGGGGCGAAATGCGTCAACGTATATCCGGTCTTCACAGCTAAACGTAATACGTCACTTCTGGTGTGGTGGAACGCAAGCGGAAGTTGCGCTGGAACGCACACCTATATCTACAGCGAGGAGGACAGTAAGATTGCTTTCCACTAGACGCCGGGGATATCGATTGATGTAATCACACATTATATGAAGAGCCTTTATTACTTCTTTATATTGTGAGCATATTTCCTGGAGATGCTTTGTTTGACTGATTAAAGTTATCTCTATTGGAAAGTACTGCACCATTTTTTTTTTTTGTGCTTGTTTACATATCCATATGGGAAGGACATCTTGAAGGCACCCAAAGCCCATCCACTTGTCTAAAGCTTTTTAGACCCCTGGGCTATAAGGTCTCAAGGGGTCCACATAATCTGGTAAGTGGACTCACTTGTGGGGAAGAGGGCACGTGTGGATTTCATTAACCGTTAATGTTCACTTGGGAGCACTTTTGGAATATTCAACATTTGCACAAGAAATTTCACAGTGGACACTTGCTTCTTTTGAATTTTTGTTATTTGGACACTGATCTATTTTCCATTGGACTTTTTTTTTTTTTATTTATACTTAAATCACTTATGTATTGGTCACTGGTTTATTAGGAATATTTGTTTATATCACTAGAGATTAACACTGTATTCAGCGCTGTGTTTATTTATGTATTTAAGAAGGTGGTGATGCCCCTCTTGGTACACCCCGCACTGCTCAGTGACGAACTGATTATATAGTGAAATAGACTTTTTCACTCAGTCGTGGTGAAATAGTCTATTCCAGTATATAAGGTGAGCTTACTGCTAAAATGCAAGCGTTACGTGGTTGTAAGAACATATCTGCTGCTGCTTCGTGCTCTGTCACATTAGGAAAGCTATTGGAACGAATAGAGGCAATATTGGAATGCATGGTGCATGCGTAGTAAGTTTTCTCGTCCGAACATCACTTCCACTTGCTGAATCTGATAGGTAGCGGTATTTTGATAGAACACCGGCATTGGCTGGAGGACATCGGGGGATCGTAGGGACAACGTAAGCTTCACTACAGGGTAATCCCGAGTGTGGCTCTGGGTTACCGCTTTTGGTACTGAAAATTAACCCCGAGCTGCACTCGGGATTACCGCCAGGGAGGTTAAAGAGGACCTATTACCTTTTGATAAAAAAACAGGTGTCACTGCTAAAGCTATCTGAAAAAAGCTTATCAAACTAAAATGAATCAGATTAGCGAAGGGAGTATACTGTTGCTGAGACTTTCCATGAAAGTCATACTATTCTGTAACACAACAGACAGCTTTAGCCCCCGTTCACATAGAGGCGACCTGTGAGGCGACCTGGTCGCCTCACAGCTCGCCGCAGGTCGCCTTCCATAGGGAAGCTGCGGACCCGTTCTAATAGGAGCGACACAAGTCGCTCCGACTTAGAAAAAGGGTCCGGAGCTTCTTTGGGGTGACCAGGAGGCGACCGCCATAGACTTCAATGTTATGAAGTCCATGGTGGCCGCTCCGAGGTCGCGGCGCGCTGCTCGCACCGCGATCTCGGAGGTCGCCACCCGAAGTCGGATCTCCCCTATGTGAACGGGGGCTTAAGGTATCCCCCAAGAATGGTATTTAAATGATTTGTTTATTTTTCCCATCAAAATAGTTTATTTAAATTCAAGAACAAAAAGCGGTTTACAAACTTTGCTCTAATGAGCATATGAAAATATAACAAACAGTTTGAATAACATCATTAGCACGTTATACAATGACAAGACTAATAAAGGTGTCCAGAGCATGGGACACATACAGTATTGTGACCATGCGAGCAACAACCAAAGTGGAGGTAACAGTGCATATACAGAGGAATGGAGCCTCCCGACCCGCCCAAGGGGGTCGAACACGGTCGGGCTCTCCAATGCGTCAAAATCGGCAGGGTGAGGGAAAAAGGAAAAGAGAAGACAGAAAAAAAGAGACAGGAGAAAAGAGGGGAAATAGAGGGCAGTGAGAGGGGTTCGGGGAAAGGTCCAGAGGGCACATAGAGGGGTGTACGCCCCAGCCCCCCCCAGGCGCCCAGGTCCATCATCTCTACAGGTAAGTCCAACCTATTCAGGTGAGACGGTCCCCATCACTTCCTCATACGTCAGTGAGGATTTAAAAGCAGACCAGCACAACCATGTAGCATGAAATTTGTGTATTCTATCCTGGGATGTAAGAATCAGTTCTTCCATTTCTTCCATTTTGTTAATACTGGAGAACCATTCCGCCGGAGTTGGTACATTCGTGGATCTCCAATGTATGGGGATGCACATCCTGGCAGCGTTAACCATATGCATAGCTAAGGATTTGAGGTAGTGGCGTTTGGGCAGGGATGTATGGTGAAGCAGGTATTGGGCAGGCGTAAAGTCCAAAGTGTAGGAGGTGATACGGCAAATGATCTCGTGGACCATTTTCCAGAAAGGCTGGAGGAGGCAACAGCCCCACCATATGTGCAGTAGAGACCCGTCTCCTTGGTTGCACCGCCAACAAAGTTTAGAGCAGCAGGGGTAGAACCTGTGGAGGAGGGTAGGGGTTCTATACCATCTGCTCCGCAACTTGTATGCGTTTTCTTGGACAGAAGTGTTAAGGGAGCTTGATTTGTTTATTTTTCAATGATGCCCGCCCCCCCCCCTAGCTGCTTGAAAAAAAGACGCTCTTCCTGCTTTATGTTATTTTATATATATATATATATATATTTTTTTTTTTTTCTACATAAGTACATGCAGTTATTTTTTTATTTTTTTTACAGTAGCTTGTTTAAACCCTTAAAATAATAAGAATGCAATAAGATTTGCACCAACCCCCCCCCCCCCCATAGACTTTAGTGGCATTGTCTCTAAGTTTCCCCACATTTCAACCTAGAACCCTTCTTATTTTCTACAGAATATCTGTTCACATAACTTTAGATGCCTAGATTTACTGATTTTTTTTTACTTTGGGTTTTCACTGAAGGTACCCCCTCTCTCTCAATATTTGCAGTGTGCTGCCAATTACATAGTTACTAAAATCCCCATTGAAGTTGGCAAAAGAAAAACATCATACATGATACAGTTTCAGCAATACCCCTATCTAAATGTATTTTTTTGCTATCTTCTCATCTTGCTATCTCCTGTTGCTATCTGTTCAGGCCAAGCTTATATTCAACTTCAGATGTACCAAGAAGATAACCAAAAACAACCAAATGTTATGTTTTAGCTATATTAGACATTAATTTCACCCATTCAAGTGTATAAATATTAATTTATTGAACGATAGAAGTCATTTACTTTATTTCTTAAACATAATATAATAAGTCACAATGTAGGTCTTCTATTTAGAAACGTAAATAAATAGATTTATCACTTCCAGTGGAAAAATAATAAATATAGTTTCATTTTGGTATAAAACACAAATATAATAAAATAGTGCAAAATGTGAAAATGCATTCTACAAATCTGAATCTGTTGAGTATGTATGGTCATCTAAGCAAAAGCCAGCGCTGCTGGTTGGCCTAGTAAATTTAAAGCATGTAAAAGGTGAAAATAAAATTAACATTACATAGAAAAAGTTAAGACAAACAGTACCGTAGGCAGTATGTAAGTGTAAAGTGTCTTACCTGCCAAAAAATATTATAACTAGTTTTCTAATCTAGACATCAATTTAAGACAATTTGACCTCACTTTTTTGCTGAAGTTAAAGCAATACAGCTTGATCAAGGAGTTCTTATTGATTGGAGTGAAGGAGCAGTGCACTGATAAGGTTTGCACTATGTGTACCCATTAGGCGACTTTCTGTGCAGAGTAGAAAAATCTGAATAACTTAGGCAGCCCATAGGTTATGGAATTTTCTTTCCTTCCACCACAGGTGGAAAGAAAGAAATTTGCTTGATTCCACCAACAATACAGTCAGTGTTGATTGGGAAATCCTTCTCGCAGTACTATTGTGTTCCGCCAGCAGGGAGTGCAGAAATCCTTCCCTGCTGGCAGAACACAAGGATCACTGCTGGTGGCTATAGCCGTCGGAGGTTATCGTATGCAAAAAATCTGGCAGGCTGGTTGTGCTGAAGTCGATCGATGAATCAACTTCATTTCAACTAGCCTGCCCATAGATGGATCAAATCTCAGCTGGCCCCTTTTAAACCAGCTGAGATTCTATCTGTCTATGGTTGGCTTTAGTGTGCTGTGCCTTTCTCTACTACTGCATGCTGTGCAGAAAAGTACAAGATGCTAAAATAGCACAATAAAGGGATATTTTAATAAAATCATGACTAGCTTAGAAGCTGTTTTTTATATTTATCTACACTATTTTGGCAGTTCAGGATGTGGGATGGGTCCTGGTAGAATGCATCATCCTCCAACCTCTTTTGTCATTGGAGTACATTGGTAAAGAGTTTCCAACTCTACCCTGTCATTGTGGTCTTACTTTAACACCCTTTTAATTTGGCAAAGCTATCAATGAGACATGAAATAAAGGGAAGACTACCCAATAGAGACACACACACACAGCAATAATAACTTGACAAATGTTCTAACCCTAGCCCAACTCACCCAAAATCAAAAAAGAAAATAGTGGCTGTCTTACACTCTCTCCTACAAAGTGCAAGACCATTATACAAGCTAATTGGTTTTAATACTTTTTCTGGTAGAGGAGAAAGGATCCTTGACTTTGGATGTAAGTATCACTGCTGGTTTGGCTGGTGATTGTAAAAGTAAGCTATTGTTTTCTTAACCACTGAAACAAAAAAAAAAATGCAAAATAGCCTTCAATCCTGATTCTGAAGCTTATGGTGCATAGATAAACATTCCTGTGTTAAAGTTTGGGGTATTGGGAACTGTAGGATTAGGTCGTGGTTGAGGGAATGGTTGACATGGTGGTGAATGAGATCGATGATGTGGTGGTGAATGAGATCGATGATGTGGTGGTGAATGAGATGAATGATGGTGTGGATGATGATGGGGCTGCCGTGGTGGATGAATTGTTGAATCTCTTACTGTGTGAACTGGTGGTTGTCGTGGGACATTTATGCGGGGGATATTGTATGCATTATTGTGAGGATAGTATGATGGATAGATATTGGATGGTTGGATGGTGGAAGGCAACATCCCAACATTAGGTAGAGTCGCTGTGGTGGTGCTCACGGTGACAGGGACAGCAGCCACGGCAGCAGGTGCAGCAATTCCAAAACTCAGAAATCCTAAAGAGTTCAGCAATGCCAGAACCTAAAAAAATTAAAGGACAACTATTAACATGTATTTTTTCTTACACGTTAACTAGCAATATACTGTCAATGTATTTCTAATCGACAACATACATTTCATAAGTATTCCTGCAACTGAATTATGGTTATTCCCTTAGTATCTATGACTTATTTTATAATCTAGGTAACAAGGTCACACCCAAATACATACCACCTCAGTCTGTACAATCAATAATATTAACCTTTCTATAGTACTAGAGGGATCTAGGACTGGCACCTAATATGAGATTGATAATAAAAATGTAGAACCTCAGGGTTTGCCATGAGTTTCAATTCAAGTGTATTACATTTTTGAATTTCTAAGTATGTCCAAGCAAACCTTTAAAATCATCACAGAATCATGCAATTCAGAAATACTATCCTGGTAAATCAGCCGCCCGTCCCTTCATAGATTGGACAGTAAATCCCTTATTGTTTTATGTAATTAATCCAAAGCACCAGAACATAGTTAAATTGAAATTGAACTGTAAAAAGTGTTTGTTATGTTATAAAGAATATAAAGAAATGTTTATTTGTTCATTTACATTGCCCTGAACAAATTAACTTTTGTCCAAACTGCCACCTCCACACAAACATATAGTGCAGAAGAGGACATGGAAAGTTAAAAATGGGAAGAGATCTTCTGATGGAAGACCACAGGTAATACAAGTGACTAGTCTATTGCCTCTGTCTGCCTTCTTTTGGCCACAGATTTCAGAGTTCAGTTCCTTCTAAATGAGTTCATGGACATCCAAAGAATGAACATGTTAAAACAGGGTCACAGCTGCACTATCTGTGGACTCTGGGCTTTTATGTAAAAGGACTCTGTGGACTCTGGGCTTTTATGTAAAAGTGACCTAGATGGCTGTTGAGCTGTCTTATTACTTTTACATGACAAGCTCAATCTGCTCCCCCTTTTAATGCGACTCCCGATGGTTCCTGGGCTCTCTATCTCCTCCCGGGAACACAACATCTTCACTCACAATGGTAAGAGGGAGGAGCTCAGGGAACATCTGTTCCTTGATCTCCCCTGCCCTAATGTGAACAGGAAGCCCTCAGTTCTGACTCTGAGCATTTTCTGTACAGAGTTGTCAAAATTCTAGCTAGAAAGTTGGGTGTACAGCTGATCTAAAACACTCCTGTCCTTAGTTAACTGGAGCAGAGGGCAGGTAAGACATTGGGAGTCTAATAGACCCCTGATGTCTCCATAAAGAATACCTGTCAATGCTTCATAAATGGCTTATTAGCTCCCTTGTGCAAGCAATAAAGTTAAATGCTAAAAAAAAAAAGTTAAGATAACTATTAAAAAAAAAAATACTATAAACAATTTTAGAAATTAAAAGCCACTCCATCATCCTGCACAAACTCACAAATGCAAACACAGCACAGGTTGGCACATGTATGTAAACGACAACATCACACATGGTATATCTATAGCTGCAAAAGTCAGAGTGAGACCAATTCTAGGGCCATCATTATTATTATTATTATTATTATTATTATTATACAGGATTTATATAGCGCCAACAGTTTGCGCAGCGCTTTATCATTTATGGTTTACTTGAAACTGATGAACTTTAAACGCATTTACCATGGCATCTATTGATAATTTTGGGTACAGTAATTTTTTTTTACTTTTTACTTTTAACAGGAGCATGACACATTTGGTATCTACGCTACCTTTCTACACTACCTATCTTTTATTTTGTATAAACAATGGAATTGCACTGTGTTCGTGCAGTTTGTTTTTCCTGATAATATAGATTTGATAAACAGTTGCGTAAATATCGCCATCTTTTTATTCTACAAGGCTTCTGCTTTCAGAAAACATATATTGTTTTAAGTCATTTTATAGCCAGAAATGTAGATTTTAACGTGTGTGAAAAAGGAAGAAAAATACCCTAGAACAGATAGATTTATTAAATTAACTAAAAAAAATAAATAAATAGGGGCTGTATCTTGGCCCATTTATTATTGGAGACTCCCGCTTTAGTACTGCCTGGGGTGGATCAGAGTTTGAGCTGAATAGGTTAAAAAAAATCTAAAGAAATATAAGTATGTGTAGAAAGTATTTCAACAAGAACAAATCACAATCAGAATTTTGTGTTTATAATATTTCCCTGCTAAAGGTATGGTATAATGTTTTTGGGGTTACGCTTATTTATATATTTATTTTTTATCTGTTCTTTTTTTTTTTTTTAATGAATGCAATATATGCTTTATATATAAACCTTTTATTTTTTATGAGGAATTGTGTGAGAAGTACTATGGGTTTTCTGAAGAGATATTACAGCAGTGGTTACAGTATCTAATTTGAGACAATCTGCCTCAGACAGAGCCATAGGGAAGGGAAGAGAGGGAGGAGGAGGAGGGAAGAGAATAGATATAAGTACTCTTTATAGATACACATTCCAGTGCAAAAGCAAATGCAAAATTAGATTGAAACTTACCCCAAATATTCCCAATACAAGTAGAATTGCACCTGCAGCGCTTCCTAATGCAATGAAAAGCCTATCATAGTAGGTAAGTCCTCCAACACCAGCTCCTGCAGTTGAAACATACATAGAATTATTTATCTGATGCAACTACATTCACTATGTAAACAGATTGACAGTTTGGCATAAAACAGTATGGCAGTTTGGAGTTGTTCAGCTATGCCATAGAAAAGATTTAGGGGTTTTTAAGAACTTTAAGTGACAGCTCAGCCCAGCAGAGTGTTCTAGTGCAGGAATAAGTGGCCTCTTGTCCTTTGTTAAGCCATTTCAAGGATAAAACAAAAAATGCTTATGCTAGAGAATGTGAAATTATTTAAAATAAATTATATATACTGTATATAACTGCTTAGCAATAAAATAAATAAAACATTGTGTTGCGCTATCCCATTAAAGACTCATCAAAACAAATGTCATATGTGTCATGTGTATAAATCAATTAATTATTTCATAAGACAAAACGTGCATATAAAATTAAATTATATATCATAAAATTCTTATAATGTGCAAATTATTGCCAGAAAAAAGAAAGTGAAAATTCAGTTGGAACATTGCACTGGTCACTTTCTTTTTTTTTCTGCCATTAATTTGCACGTTGTTTTGATTTGTATGCTATATAATTTAATTCTATTTAAACATTTTTGTCTTATGAAAGGCTTAATTGATTTATATACATTACACATATGACATTTGATTTGATGAGTTTTTAAAGGTTTCACACAACACAATTTTTGGTATATGTGAAAATCTTGTTTTATTTCTGAACTCATATTTGCCTCCATGAACTTTGGTGAAAATTGCTGGATTGAGATTGTGAAATTTTGTACTAATTTTCCTAGGACTTTGGAGACAGCAAAACTTCTGGCAATGGCACATATTGATGTGCCATCCTCGAGGAGTTGGACTGCCTGAGCAACCTCTATAGGGTCCAGATATCGCCTCATGCTACCAGTAGTGACATTGACCCTAGCCAAATGCAAAACTAGTGAAAAACAGTCAGAAAAGATGAGTAGGGAAAAAAATGTCAGTGACCTCTACCTGTAAAACCATTCCTGTTTTGGAGGTTGTCTCATTGTTGTCCATCTAGGACACCTGTTGTTAATTTAATTAACACCAAAGCAGCTGAAACTAATTAACAACCCCCTCTGCTACTTAACTGACCAGATAAATATCCCAGGAGTTTAACTGACTTGCTGCTATACTCTGATTAAAAAGTGTTCCTTTTTTGAGCAGTGTATACATATATATATATATATATATATATATATATATATATATATATATATAACCACAGAGGATAGCGCACATATACAAAAGGAGTAACTTTCAAATATTACAAGGCTGCTGAGACCTGATCAAAATGAGTATAAATAGGGATTTGGTCACACCATATGGCCATATCATGCTTAAGCCCACCACTGCGTCAAAGTACCCCCTTATCAGTGGGTCCTACATTATCCATAAAATGAAAGATAAATCCCACCTCTCTTAACCATGGGAGACACTCACTCCTTACATGGGAGAAATGTGCTGCAGAAAACACTGCTTAAAATACACTATAAAGGGACTCCTCCTATATTTGCTTACTAGTGGACACCGATAACGAAGTACTGGTGTGGGAGATATGGACATATGGTGTGATCAAATCCCCATTTTTACTAATTTTGATCAGGTCTCAGCAACCTTGTAATATTTGAAAGTTACTCCTTTTGTATCTGTGCGCTATCCTCTGTGTTTTTTTTATGCATATTGGTCTTTATAGCAGCACCAGCTTCAGAAATGCATGTTTAGGTTGTGCCCCCCCCAATTCTTTGTCTGTATATATATATATATATATACATTATATACATGTATTAATGTGTGGTGCAGAGTGAGGTACTGAGGAGACCGGTCTCCTCTGAGAATGTTCACTGCTGCTTAATAAACGGACACCAGTTTCACTGATTTTCTGGTAGTGTAATCTCGCTATATCTCGTGGGATTACAGCAACAGGAGGCGTTCTCCACAGTTCAAAGCATTTGTAGATCGCTCCACTTCTCAAAAGGATAAGACGTACACGTTTCATAAACAGGCACTAATAGGAGAGCGATCTACTCTGAGAATGCCAGAGAACTCAGCAGCAGTTACTTTCCACTGCTTAAAAATGAACACCTTAGTACAAACGGCTGTGATTGATCATATGTTAATTTTGTTGTCTGCTTTACTGTTCTGCACTACATGTTTATTTTGTTTATGACTCAGGCTACTTTGGGATTTTGTCCTGCCTACCGCCTGCCTTGACTTTTCTGTTTGCCTTAGGATCTTGATTACCTGCAGTGTGCTCCGAACTCTAGCCTCTCTGACTCTGAATTCACCTCACTAGCTTTCACTGTGCCTGGTCAAGTGTTACTCTCCACTGTATATGTAGTTCACACAACTATTTGTAGTTTGAGTAGAGCTTTGGAGCATAATTCAGAAATGTTATCTGCAACATTCATAAGGCTGCCAGTGGCCCATAAAGGCATGGTTTGATGTATTGGGCGTTGGCTGGCCTACACAGAGCCCCCTCAACCCTGGTGAACACTTTGGGATGAATTGGAATGCCTCTCAGGCAGTGTCTGTAAGGTATAGGTAGGCATTGTAAAGAAATGGGAATTTACTATGCCAATAATCAATAATACTGCAGGCAAAATGAAATTAAAACACTCATTCCTGCCAAAAACACACCCATGAAATCTTGCCACATAATCAACACAGAGGTGGAAATCATAGGAGATGTAATTTTCCAACAAGAACACATCACTAAAATTTAGTAGGAAGAATTTATCCACATATCTTCTCTATGCACAGGCAATCTGATGCAATCTGAAGCTTGTGATGATGTTCTAGCTACTTTGTCAAGGTATTCATTTATCATTCTTTAGCCTTTAAGGCAAATGAGGAATACACCTAACTGAAAAAGAAATGTGCCAAAGTTCAGCAGACTCTGCCAGTTATTTATATTATAATTTTGTGTTTAAAACTATAAGCACTAAGATGCAAGTGTCTCCTAAAGAGTGCATTTGTAACGCATGCGGTACTCATGTAAACATTATCACAGATGTTAAATATGTGCATGTGTGAAATATGGTTGTTATGCAAGACTTTAAATGCAGATTTTCTTCCTTTTTTGTTTAGGGATCTGAACGCAGCACACATTTACTGATCTTCTTTTAACTGTGTACATGGACCCATACAAAGCTATATAGCTGCATTAGGACCTCTAAAAAATGCTAAACAGATTTTATTATGTTCTCTCTCTCATGTGCATAAACCCTTAAGATAGTCCAATGATCACACACAGTATACTATATGATTGATCCCATTTAAAATGCTGGGGGGACATGAAATAGGAACAACCCAAGGTACAATAAATCCACTGCTGTGAAAAAGTATACATTGATCTTGGACACAAAGCTCTAAGGGGCAATGATTCGGAAGATGAGAAAGAATTTGAAAGTACCATGTCCAATCAGTGAGACTAGGAAAGCGGGGAAAGTCGGGACTTTAAATGAGGTTACAAAATATGTATCTCCATCCCTAATATAAATATGAAAAAAGGGGGGGGTTTTGGGACTTTAAATGAGGCGTGTGATTGAAGATGACCATCAAAAATTGTACACAATGACTCTTGTGTACAATTTTTGATGGTCATCTTCAATCACACGCCTCATTTAAAGTCCCAACCCCCCCCCCCTTTTTTCAATCAGTGAGAATATGGCCTTTGCTAAATGTCAATGATTATGGACTCTGACAGTCATTTTATGAGCGTCTGAATCCTGACAGCGGGCCACTTATAAAGTGAAAATAAAAAAAAGAAAGAGATTGCAACAGCCACCATCCCTTAAGATAATGTAGAGCTTAGTAGCAGTGTCAATAGCATGTCGGCATACACTAAGAACCAAAGGAAAATAAATTAATCTCAACACTTTAGTTGTCTGTCAGCTGGCTGCACTGTGACAGTCAGAAGGCATTTAGTTGCTTTTGACATAAAACAAGAGGACATTGAGTTATCCAGAAAGTAAATTGGCCTCAGAGCTAATGCTGCCACTTGGAGCCACTGGCAGCTGAAGTGACAGTAGCAGTATAAGTGGGGAGTTCACTAAAGGCTGCGAGAACCTCTGTAACAAAGTATTGTATGTTGGATAAGTAGTGGATGTAGGAGACATGGTGATAGCAATGTTGGAAATTGGAGAGAGCAGAAAAATGGGGATAACTACACAGCAGGAGTAGTGAACTGCAATAGTAGTCAAGGTAGCAGAGTGATTTGGGCTTTGGCAATTGAGTGCATTGCAGAAATTAGGGTTGCAGTAGTGTTGAGAACTTTAGTAACAGTTTTGGCAATAGTGATTGATGTTGAAGTGCAAGTTGAGGCAGGAAAACTGTGGATGTAACATTAGTGGTAATTTTTAAGCACATAGAAATAAACCTCAATTGCAATAGTTAGGAAACCCCTACCACATACATTTTCTATCAGTTATAAAAGTCCATACTTGCATTAGCCTGTAGTCCCCTCAGCTATACCTGAATTTTTGGATGGTTTTAATCAGTCAAAGCTATGGAAATTCCTGTTAGTGTTAAAGCGGTAGTAGTCTGCAGTTTTAAAAAAGTAAATAACCCTGCAAGGCAAGGTCATAATAGGCTAGTATGCATTGCATACTACTACATTATGAGAAACCTACCTTAAAACTAAGCCCTCCAGTGGTGCACTGTCATTGCTTACAGTGCTTACATCTTCCACCCGGTTAGCAGCTTCCTTCCAGGTTAGCGGCCTCCAGCTACATGAGTGGCCGGGGCCGTGATGATATCACTCCCACACTCCACTATGGCATGGTATGCTGGACCTGCAGAGTGCAGTGTGACTATCTCCTAAACAGTGCAAGTTTAGGAGATATTCACTGTATTCACTGATATACAGGCTTACTTGTAGGTACAAGTTAAAACAACTGAGTTTACTATCACTTAGCTGCCCCGTCCTGTTCCATGGACATTACTATTGGTCAGTAAAGCAGTACATTATAGTTAAGGGACAATGCAACTGTCTGTGATGGGGATAGAAAAAAACATGTAAGCCTTAAAGAAAGTGCTATGTCTCTGCCTGATCACATTTTAAGCAGCAGCTTCAATAGTAACCAGTGAAGCAGAACTACACAGAGCATTTGTTAGCTAAAAAACAGGGGCAAAAAAAGAAGCCTGCACTAGTACTTGAAGATGTAGTGATAGTCCTGATAGGTGAGTAGTAAATAGTAGGTATTGCTGCAAAAGCAGTGGTAGTAACTGCAGATGCTGAATTAGAAAAAAAAATCGTTCATGCCAAACCAATCTATTAACCTTCTACGATGAAGTGAGCTGCCACTTAGATAAAGGTAAGCCTGTGGATGTGGTGTATCTGGACTTTGCAAAGGCCTTTGACACCGTTCCCCACAAACGCTTACTGTACAAACTAAGGAAGGTAGGTATGGACCATAAGGTGAGTACCTGGATAGAGAACTGGCTCCAGGGGAGAGTCCAGAGGGTGGTGATTAATGGGGAGTACTCGGATTGGGCGGGTGTGGAAAGTGGGGTCCCCCAGGGTTCTGTCCTGGGACCAATCCTGTTTAATTTATTCATAAATGATCTAGAGGAGGGGATATCTAGTACAATCTCAGTATTTGCAGATGATACTAAATTAGGCATGCCAATATCTTCTATGCAGGATGTGGAAATCTTGCAAGCAGACCTGAACAAAATAACGGGGTGGGCAACTACATGGCAGATGAGATTTAATGTAGAAAAATGTAAAGTAATGCACTTGGGGGCCAGAAACCAGAAAGCAAGCTACTCACTAGGGGGGGGGGGGGAACCTCTGGGTGAGTCTAGGATGGAAAGGGACCTGGGGGTACTGGTAGACAACAGGCTTGGAAGTGGCATGCAATGCCAAGCCGCTGCAAGCAAAGCCAACAGAATACTGGGTTGTATAAAAAAGGGGATTCACTCCAGAAATAAGGAGATTATTCTTCCACTCTACAAGACTCTGGTCCGGCCACATCTGGAGTATGCTGTCCAGTTCTGGGCACCGGTCCTCAGGAAGGATGTGCTGGAACTGGAGAAAGTCCAGAGAAGGGCAACAAAAATAATTAGGGGAATGGAGGACATCGGCTATGAGGAAAGACTACAAGCACTGAACCTATTCTCTCTGGAGAAGAGACGCTTGAGGGGGGATATGATATCAATGTACAAATACTGTACTGGCGACCCTAGCATAAGGAACAAACTATTTAGAGTAAGGGAATACAATAAGACACGTGGCCACTCACTAAAACTAGAGGAAAGGCGGTTTAACCTTAAAGTGCGTAAGGGGTTCTTCACTGTAAGAGCGGTAAGGATGTGGAATTCTCTTCCGCAAGCAGTCGTATCAGCAGGGAGCATTGATAGTTTCAAAAAACTATTGGATGGACACCTTAAAGACCACAACATACAGGGGTATACAATGTACGGTTAAAAGCAAACACACACACATAGGTTGAACTGGATGGACTTGTGTCTTTTTTCAGCCTCACTAACTATGTAACTATGTAACTAAGAATTCCCTTCGGTAGCAATTTGAGATTTAGAAACTGTAAGATTTTAAGCAAGATAATTCATTAGTACCTGAGGCTGCGGTGAGTCCTGCTGTAGTAGCTGGCACTACAGAAGAAGTTGGGGCTGCAGTAGTAGTTGGCACTGTAGTAATAGTTGCTGCTTTTGCAGTTGATGATGCTGTAGTAGTAGCTGAGGCAGCAGTAGTTGTTGAGGATACAGTACTAGATGAGGTTGCTGTGGTAGTTTGTGCTGCCATAGTTGTTGAGACTGCAGAGGTAGTAGGTGCTAGTGTAGTGGTTGGGGCTGCAGTTGTAGTGGGTGCTGATGTAGTGGCTGAGGCTGCAGTAGTTGTTTGTGCTGCAGTGGTAGTTGGTGATACTGTTGTTGGCATTGCAGTGGAAGTTGGTGCTGAAGTAGTGGTTGGGGTAGCAGTAGTGGTGGGTGCTGCTGTAGTAGTTGGGGCTGTAGTGGTTGGGGCTGCAGTAGTAGTGGGTGCTGCTGTAGTAGTTTGGGCTGCAGTGGTAGTTGGGGCTGCTGTTGTAGTTGGGGCTGCAGTAGTAGTTGGTGTTGCTGTAGTAGTAAGTGCTGCTGTAGCAGTTGAGGCTGATGTAGTGGTTGGGGTTGCAGTAGTAGTGGGTGCTGCTGTAGTAGTAGGGGCTGATGTAGTGGTTGGGGCTGCAGTAGTAGATGGTGCTGCTGTTGTAGTTGGGGCTGCTGTAGTGGTTGGAGCTGCAGTAGTAGTGGGTGCTTCTGTAGTGGTTGGGGCTGCAGTAGTAGTTGGTGCTGCTGTTGTAGTTGGGGCTGCTGTAGTGGTTGGTGCTGCAGAAATAGTTGGTGCTGCTGTTGTAGTTGGAGCTGCAGTAGTAGTTGGTGCTACTGAAGTGGTTGGGGCTGCAGTAGTAGTGGGTGCTGCTGTAGTAGTTGGGGCTTCTGTAGTGGTTGGAGCTGCAGTAGTAGTTGGTGCAGCTGTAGTAGTTGGGGCTGTGGTGGTAGTTGGTGCTGTTGTAGTGGTTGGGGCTGCAGTAGAAGTGGGTGCTGCTGTAGTAGTTGGGGCTTCTGTAGTGGTTGGGGCTGCAGTGGTAGTTGGTGCTTCTGTTGTTGTTGGGGCTGCAGTAGTAGTTGGTGCTGCTGTAGTGGTTGGGGCTGCAGTAGTAGTGGGTGCTGCTGTAGTAGTTAGGGCTGATGTAGTGGTTGGGGCTGCTGTAGTGGTTGGGGCTGCAGTAGTAGTGGGTGCTGCTGTAGTAGTTGGGGCTGCAGTGGTGGTTGGTGCTGCTGTAGTGGTTGGGGCTGCAGTAGTAGTTGGTGCTGCTGTAGTGGTTGGGGCTGCAGTAGTAGTTGGGGCTGCAGTAGTAGTTGGTGCTGCTGTAGTGGTTGGGGCTGCAGTAGTAGTTGGTGGTGCTGTAGTGGTTGGGGCTGCAGTAGTAGTGGGTGCTTCTGTAGTAGTTGGGGCTGCAGTGGTAGTTGGTGCTGCTGTAGTAGTTGGGGCTGCAGTGGTGGTTGGTGCTGCTGTAGTGGTTGGGGCTGCAGTAGTAGTTGGTGCTGCTGTAGTGGTTGGGGCTGCAGTCGTAGTTGGGGCTGCAGTAGTAGTTGGTGGTGCTGTAGTGGTTGGGGCTGCAGTAGTAGTTGGTGCTTCTGTAGTAGTTGGGGCTGCAGTCGTAGTTGGGGCTGCAGTAGTAGTTGGTGGTGCTGTAGTGGTTGGGGCTGCAGTAGTAGTGGGTGCTTCTGTAGTAGTTGGGGCTGCAGTGGTAGTTGGTGCTGCTGTTGTTGTTGGGGCTGCAGTAGTAGTTGGTGCTCCTGTAGTAGTTGGGGCTGCTGTAGTAGTTAGGGCTGCAGTAGTAGTTGGTGCTGCTGTAGTAGTTGGGGCTGCAGTTGTAGTTGGTGCTGCTGTAGTGGTTGGGGCTGCTGTAGTAGTTGGGACTTCAGTGGTAGTCGGTGCTGCTGTAGTTGTTGCTGCTGCTGCTGTAGTTGTTTGGGCTGCTGTAGTATTTGATGCTGCAGTAGTAAAAAAGTAAAAAGCAAAATGTTAATTTGATTAACCTGGGAGGGCTGTCAGCACTTAGCATCTTATATGTCTAGGATTCTCAAACAGAAACTTCCCTGCCATAATTCCTGATTTTTTTTAATGTACACCTTGGAGTTTTGGATGTATCTTCCCACCCTTTTTTATCATCTCCTTTTTCATTCTCCCCGATAGTAGGCCAAAACACTGTCATGGGAGGATAGGAGATGGTCATCAAGCCATGCAGCTTACATGGGGAGTGGAGTCAAGGATCCAGCAGGTGAAGAGAATGGTAAGAATGTGTACAAAAAGTAAGCGTTGGTGGAAAGATGTGCAAAGTGGGGTGGCCATTCAAGAGAACCTGTCAATTTACCAGAATAGGTAATGTCTTTATGAAATTTTAAAACCTGGGTGTAACATGTGGGGGCTATGTGCTCTAACCTCTATTATTCAATAAATAATGGACTGATATGCATATAAATATTTTATATTCATATTTACATTTACAGTTAAAGCCCCAGTTTTCTTCCTAAGTTTTTTTTCTGTTCATTACTGAGCTTAATAGCTCAAGCTTAGTTTTTTTTTACATACAACTAAATAAGTCAGAGGGAGAATGTCTCCTCTCTCCTACATACCTGTCTGCTCAGAAGTGGCTGCACAGCCTTCTAAATACATAACTTTTTGTTTTGGATTTAGTAAGAAATGGTTAAATCCTCTGGCAGTTTTTGTTCCACTGCTTTCAGTGAAACACAAAGAACATGCTATGATATAAACACAATTACCTAAAAATCACCAGAAAAATACATCCTCTGTATAAATAAAAAGAGTATTTTTCAGGTTTTCTCTAAGCAGCTCAATAAATGTACAGTAAGACCTTGGATTGAGAGTAACTTGGTTTGAGAGCGTTTTGCAAGACAAGCAAACTTTTTTGATTAATTCTGACTTGATAAACAAGCGATGTCTTGATATAGAAGTAGTGTCATGTCACAACTGAGTATAAAAGAAAGCAAAGGTGCCTCTAAGTGTAGCAATACATTTAATGAAAGTGCAACATTTAGCAACTCACATGGTTGATGATTAAAACAGGCACATCTAAGAATGCAAGAATCCAGGGTAAAGCTGTCCACATAGACCAGTGGTGGAGAACCTTGGCACCCCAGATGTTTTGGAACTACATTTCCCATGATATTCAACTACACTGCAGAGTGCATGAGCCTCATGGGAAATGTAGTTCCAAAACATCTGGGGTGCCAAGGTTCGCCATCACTGACATAGACCATCCTCCGTACTGCCATCGACGTCATCCCTTTCTCGCATTCAACCATCGCTTTCAGATCACTCTACTGCAGGGTAGTCTTCCCGGTCATGACTGCAGACTGACAGCGGTGAGAGTCGGCGGTGAGGAGGATGGTCTATGTGGACAGCTTTACCCCAGATGCCTGCATACTTAGATGTGCCTCTTTCATCATCAATCATATGAGTTGCTAAATGTTGAACCTTCATTAAATGTAACCATATTGCTACACTTAGAGGCTCCTCTCTTTCCTTTTATACTTTGTAGCTCCTGCTGGATTTTGTTTCTAATCCCCTTGTGGAAGCGCCATTTGTGGATGGACATTTTATGGTTACACAACCTATTACATTGCTATAATCTTTTTCTATGGACTATAAACTGAAGGATTTATGAATAAATGGTTGTGGAATGAATCATCTTAGCTTCCATTATTTTTTATGGGGAAATTCGCTTTGATATGAGTGCTTTAGATTACAAGCATGTTTCCGCAAAAAATTATGCTCGCAATCCAAGGTTTTATTGTATTTACCAGTTTGTAGTTCTGAGTAATTTTGCCAATAGCAAAATTGGTAATTCCACAATGAAATCAATTTTCCCATAATCCCTCCACACACTCTTACTAGCCAATCACTCCAAGGATTAGCAAGACGTTTTTTGCATAGCTAATTAAAAGACCTTTGGTATGTTTATATCTAGTGAATAATCCAATGCACAATTGAGAGCATATTTTTCAGGCATTCAATTTGACATTCACTGCAGGTGAAACATTCACACATGTGCCAGAAAGATACTCCTGCAGTGAATGTTTGATAATTGTCACAATTCACTGCTCTATAAATACAGGTATATTTACCAACTCGTACAGGAGGCTCCTATACTAAATGGGTGGAGACTTTTCAATTTGGAAATTATGTTTACTTGATGAATAAGGTGGTCCAGTATTTTGTTTTTAATTATTCAGTCATTCATAAGCAAAAATCATTGTTTCTCTTTTTATTTTTATTTTTTTTAATTTTCATTGCACGTGACTGGGTATTTAAAGTTAATAAGAATTTAGCATATTCAATAAGGGGGACCAATGAAGTGGTATCTCTATACTCCTACCAAACCATTGTTTACAAAAAGAAAAAACAGTGCATATATTATAAAACATTGCAGTGTGCTCCTACCAAAGATACATGTCAGGCCTCTCTTCCATTCGTGGAGTTCTTTCTGCAGGTCTATGCAGATACAACTCAGTGGGTGGAAGTGGCAGTAATGACCATGCTCCTATACAAGGCCTCACATACCTGTATGTCTCACTGCTGGGGTTTAGGTCATCTTATATCTTATGGTATATGAAACATGGAAAACAATTTAATTTCAGAAAGCATACAAAGAAAAGGTGTAACTGATCTTACGTACTTTGGGCCATCACCAACACTGGAGAAAATATTGATCCTAGGAAGAAAGACAAATGTTAGCTTTTGATTCTTAACGTTACAGTATGACAGGCACACAGGAAAGGGTTACAGATTTAGAAGGTTAGTTCTCCCCTTTTGTAGTTTATTCTAAACATTTTCTAATTTACTCCAATTTAAAGTGTAGGAATGGCTTGTTACCATCTCGCTTTGAATCAGACATGCAAAAATCCGAAAAATTGCCAGGTTTGGTCTTTTAAGTATGAACTAATGTAAACATTCAAAGCAAAATAGTAAAGCCAAAGAAATGCCGCTCTAGGCGAGTGACCGGCTCTCACATGTGAACAGGAACCCATAAAAGGTAACGCGTTTTGCGCTAAAGTCAGTTCATATGAGGTTTGAGTAAGCACTGACTTTAGTGTGAAACGCGTTACCTTTTATGTTCCTGTCATACCTGTGATGTGATTTTAATACTTCAATAAAGTTACCAAGGAGTGCAGCAATATTCCAGATATTTGCATGTCTCTGAATCTTACAGATGAGCTGTGCAGCACCCTGGGTTCCTGTTCACATGTGAGAGTCGGTCACTCGCCTAGAGGGGCATTTCTTTGGCTTTACTATCTCACTTTGAATGTTTTCTTTAGTTTATACTTAAAAGACCAAACCTGACATGGCTTGCAACATTTATAAATGAATGTTGCTACTTAAATGCAGGTACAATAAAGTTTCTTCAAATTACAAGACGGTATATAATTACATAAGTATAGTTACATAATAAGGCTGCATACAGAAAAATTTCCAATTGCCCATCAAGTTAAACCAACATATTAAAGAGTCACTGTTTTTAATGCCATAGCTATGTGTGAAGGCGGCCCCAAAGCAAAACCATGAAACCATCTCCATCTAGAACACAGTGATTTAAAGTGTAACTAAAGGATTTTTTTTTTTTTTTTTTGGATAGAGGGTTATAACCCCTGTCATTTTTTTTTCTCTGTCATCTGTGCCCCATAGGGGGTGATTTCCCCTCATTTCCTGTTCCATAACCAAAACAGGAAGTGAGAGGAAATTCCACCAAAGTGAGGGAATCCTGAGATGGAATCACCAGGCTATCCAGAACTAGTATCCCCATTGGAAGATTTACCCTTTATTACTGTTACTATTACTGACAACCCAAAATTTGGGATTTTCTTTTACTTTCATTTCATATCATTCAATGATAACAGTACACAGGACAAATAGAGAGGATGAACAAGGGTATAGACAGCAATATAAATCTGACAGGGGTTCTAATCTCTCTACACTCCATCAAAACTGAAAAAAAAAAAAAGCTTGCCTTTAATTACACTTTAAAGGACACTTGAACCCCAATCTAGAAGGCAAGTCAACAAAGGACTCCTTGTCTATTGAGTCTCTGTCTACATTGTAGAAGTCAATACATTAAAGGACCCCTTGGGGCTTATTTACTACAGCTGGAGAGGGCAAAATCTGTCTCACTTCTGCATAGAAACGAATCAGAGTCCAGGTTTTATTACTAATGCTTAATTGAACAAGCTGAAGTTAGAAGCTGATTGGTTTCTCTGCAGTCTAATTTTGCACTCTCCAGATTTAGTAAATATATCCCCCTGTCTCTTGAATCTGCATCTAGAAGGCAAGTCTTGTAGTATTACAAAATATTTGTTTTTATGGTATAAAGATTCATGCATGTTATCTGTATTCAGTTATTTAAAAGGTATTTGCTTTATGTGATTGTTGCCATCCTAAGCTATGATATAGTCAGGCAGCTCAGAGCCCACTTTGTTTTGAGACACCATAGCATATGCAGAGTCTGCTATGGTTACACATAGACCCTTGTGTATTCCAATGGCTTCCCTGTACCTGCGGATAGCCCCCTTTTCACTGTTACCTGATTTCCACTAAGCCATAAGAGCACCACAGTGACCAACAGTGACCAATAATGACCACAGGGATGTCCCCCTACCCCTACCTACTGTTCAACAACCATTAAGAGAACAACATCATAATCATTAAATGTCCCACCCCTTCTTATGGTCCACACATGAAAGTACCACAATGGCCAGTCATTATTGATTACCCTCTATAGCAGCAGATCTCATTTCACCAGATTATACAGTCTGTAAACAACATACCAGGAAAAAACTGTCATAAAGTTTTGTAAACCCTAAATCCTTTTTTTAATATTTTTGAGTAATGCTTTACTGTACACAGTTTTCTAAAGAAAAACTTTTTTTTGTGAATCTGTTGCAAACTTTCTTACATGGAGATTCTGCCAGTAACAGCAGTTCCTTTTGCAGCCTGACAACCTTATGCCACTGTCTTAAAAAAGCAACAGCTTTCTCAGTCTGCCAATTGAACCTCTCCAGGTGATCTGTTGAGCTGCCTATCTAATAGACATGATTAGCCTCCTCTCGATCAACCGAAGGCTCATGCATGGCAGACTGACCACACTGCACAAAGTGCAAGGCAATGTCTTAGACAACAGTCTGCAACAAGAAGTGCTGTTACCAGCAGGATCTCCAGCTAAGCAACTTAACAACAAAATGATTTTGCTTGGGAAAATTGTATAGAGTGAGACATAATGCCAAACATACTGAAAATTGGATGATTTTACATATATAAGTATATATACCTGCTGCCAGAAACTATCTAATATCAAATACTTATACGGAACATTTCAAGTTTACATGACAAAAAATATATATTTTTTATATTATAATATATGTTGTTATTAAATATACATATATTGTATATATATTTTACATCAAAATATCTGAGCCATCACTAAGAAATCTACAGTTTTCATCACTTTTGCATTAATTGTTTAAAAACTGCTTTACATTATTCCTCTGGCAAACAAAACCGGATAAACAACTGTTGCCCAATCTTCAGTCTGGCTAGATAAGTATGTGCAGGCTAGTATGAAATCTAAAGCAAAGTATTTTCAGACCATTTTAGCTGCCTCTTTTTGGTTTACTTTAGATTTTTTCCAAGTATTATATTTGCTTTACAATTGCTCTACTGATTTCGGCCCCAGTACTCTGACAACATTTAAAAATCCACTTTAAAGCTGATCTATGACTGTAAATTGTGTCCTGACGACAACATAATGTAAATCTGTAACACCATCAACTTGTAAATTGCTCTATAAAAATTTTATTGCAGTAACGCAGGACTCCCTCCTCCTGTGATCACTAAGCTGTGTAATTTTGTAATGTAATAAATCTGCAAGTTCATAATGTGTATGTTATAAAAATTTCAGCCAAGCGCTCACTCGACAGAGGAAGACTGGCATGCTGCTCTCCTCAGGCAGGGAACTCCAAAACGGGTGCATGAAAGAAAGGAAAAGGAGGCGCAAACACCTAGTGCATTACCTCTGGTACTGTTTTAAATGATTTAATAAAATGCTGAATGCATACTCACAAACATGAAGAATAGAAATCGTGTTACAAATTCCCGTCACACGTATGTTAGAACATGTCCTGGAAATTGCGACCGCTAAGGCGTTTCGGGAGTCAAGCTCCCTTCCTCAGAGGAAGAGTGCTTGACTCCCGAAACGCGTTAGCGGTCGCAACTCGTTAGTGGTCGCAATTTCCAGGACATGTTCTAACATACGTGTGACGGGAATTTGTAACACGATTTCTATTCTTCATGCTTGTGAGTATGCATTCAGCATTTTATTAAATCATTTTAAACAGTACCACGGGTAATGCACTAGGTGTTTGTGCCTCCTTTTCCTTTCTTTTATGCAATGTGTATATTATGCCAAATACTTTTTTTTCGGTTTTTCAATTTAGGAACGTTTATGGCCCCTTGTCTGTTATCCAGGGCTCTTTTAGAGAGATTTTTCCCCAATCCCTGCCCTACTGCCAAGTCGGGAAATGAAGAAAAACTCCAATAGAACCCATAAACTAAAAAAAGGTTCTTTGTTAAAAAAAGACAGTGTTCAAGTCTAGCTTACAACTGATAATGTAATCTGCAAGCACAGGACAGACAGGCTTAAATATGGTGAACATAACAACTCAGTTACAGAAAACACTAAGTGATATTTAAGAATATGTGCTATGTGAATGAGAACATGTGACAAATATAAAGTAGATGTTATCCCCAATTTGGCTTCAAAAGTCAAAACACACGAATTAACCTACAGTAACTCTTAGAAGCCAATCTGAATTTACCCTTCTGCTATCAGAGTGGTGCAAGATGAATTATTGATCCTTGGACCTACTTATAAACTTCAGCCTGACTTCCTTCAGTTGCACACTATTTACTAAATAAGTCTGATAGTGCATATTTGCATATCTCATGATAGAAATAGGGGGTTTGTAAGGAATATACTGGTGTATATACCCCGCGCCACGTGTTTATAAATAAGTGAGTTAAATAATATATAGTGAGTATACTCTGGTGAATAAATATATTAAAACTGTGTATATTGGTAGCAGCTGCTATAGAATATAAAATTGTATGCAGGTAAGTAGTCTAAAAGCTACCTATAGCGCTTGCTTAAAAGATTTACAATAAAAGTGAATATATTAAACTTCATAAAATTAATGTATAACAAATATAATATGTAGAGTGATAAGCCTTTTAAAATGCTCATTACATGGCAGTTACACTAAACCTCTGACCTCAGTCCTTTCTGAGTCTCATAACAAAGCTGTGCCAACAGATATGAGGCTACAAATTTGGAAGCCACCTTTGCAGATTGCTCTAATTTTGCAGGCTCCTCAAATGTCATGTTCATCCTTGACTATCATATTCACCACCTCATGAATCACTAACATAGACTGGTAGTCCCCGCGTTTCAAACATCCAACCTACAAATGATTCCTACTTACAAACAGAGGGAGACAACAGGAAGTGCGGAGAAATTTAGCCTTAGGAAGGGACATTCACTCCTGTAAGAAATCTCATGGGAAAAAGGTGTCTGCACTGAAGCTTTATCACCAATCCTTGTTTACACAACAACCCAAAATTTTCAAAATCCAATTGTCACAGGGACAGAAAGTGAGGTGAAATCTTCTGAACAGGGGTAGAGACAGCAAAACAAATGGTACAGGTGTGTTAACCCTTCCCTATGCTATCCAAAAAACTTAAAAATTATTCTTTTGGCCTGGAGCTACACTTAAAAAATTTACCTGTTCCGACTTACAAACAAATTTGACTTAAGAACATACCTACTGTCCTTATCTTGTTTTTAACCCGGGGACCGCATGTATTACCCAAGCTCAGACTTTGCTAGCTGCATGCTTGTTTCAGATCAGTGACTCTCTAGGCTATAAAATCAGTAGACCACTCATAGCTTGGAGCCTACATCTTTAAACCAAGTCAGCAATGGGTGTTCCTACATACTCACAGGTTCTTTTTATTTATTATTTAGTTGCAGTGGCATTACAATATAATAATATAAGTGTGCTTGGCTTTGGGTGTTTCTTTTGGAAGCACATGAAATCAATCATTTACAGTAACAGAGTATAGTAAGAAACGTACATCTCATTATGCTTCCCTGGATAAATTAATTATAGGTTTTGAGCTGTTTTTTTTGCAAAAGCTGTAGAGTGAGATTGTGTATAGAGAGCTATGCCGTTGGTGATACATGGCTGTGTTATCTGCGTGCTTGTTGTTTCATGTAAGTAAAAGTCTCTTTTTCTCTTCTCGCTACCCGCTGGCCCCCTTTAGTTTCTATGATTCTTGACTCTTTCTTCATCTTATTGTTGCACACTGAACCTTGATTTTTGTTCCTTCCTCTTTCTCTCCCCTTCTGTGTCGTTCTGTCTTTCTCTTTCTCTTCCTCTCTCTCTTTCTTGCTTTCTCGCTTTGTCTTTTTTTCCTCATGGTGTCTCTCTCCCTTCTTCTTTTTCTTCTCATTCTGGCATTTCTCTATCCCCTTCTCATCTTTTCTATCTTTTTCTCTTCCTCTATTTCTGGTATCTACAGCTTTCTCTTTCTTTCTCTCTTCTGCTCTATCTCTCTTCCATTCACTATGTCAACTTTTCACTGTATTTCTTGTCCTCTCTTCTTGTTCTCCCTCATTTCTCTCTTTCTTTTCTTTCGCTTGCAACCTCTTCTTTTTTTTTACTCCTTCTCTCTAGTTGACTTTATTCCTCCTCGCCTTTTTTTTAAGCTCCCACCTCTTTTTTTTTTGGTGACCCTCATTTTTCTATTGTTATTATACTCTTTTGTTTGGCTATAGATAGTCTCACATAGAACAATTTCTTCTTTACCATTGTCATTTGTAAGATATTTGTAAGTCATGTCACCATCCACAAAATTAAAATGTGTTTAGGATAAAAAAAAAAAAAGTGTGTTAGGATTACTGCCACAAATAAACATTCTGCAAACACCATAGAGAATATTGCATTGAATGGTACCCTTGCATCATGAATCATTACATGTCTTACTAGTGATGAACAAAAATAGAAACATTTCATTTGACTCACATTTTTAAATCTGTAAGCAAAGCTAATTGTAATAAAGAATACATTTCCAACCAAATATGTGTTGCAAAACTATGCTGTAGTAGATGCTGTCCTTGAAAACTGTTGGGTTTCTGTAATACCACATAAAGCTTTAAGGCATCCCCCAAAGCTGTAACTTGAAGGAATTGTGTATTTTACATGTCATCCTTGAAACTGCATGTAAAGAAAACTCGCTAACACAGTATCTATTTTTTTTATTTTTGCATCAGCAAAAAGGGAGACTCCCATACTATGTGGCTGACAATAACATTTCTTGCAGTCCTCCATAAGCAGTCCCCCTTTGAAATTAATTCAATTTGCAATTTGAATTTAAAAGATTGTATCAAATTAAGTTTAAATCTCACTACATGGTTGACAATTCTCCTAAATTGTACTTAGTTCTCCTTGACCAGACCCCCCTACTATTTCAACAATGAAGCTTGACTTTTGATTGTCATCACTGGGCATAGAATACACTTTCTGACTCAAAAATACATTTCTCAACCCTTCATGCTAAGTTGGGAAAGAGATTTCTCCAGATCCTTCACAATAAAGACAACAAGCATTAGCAAACAATCTAAGTGCATCCCATTATGTAAATCATGGGGCGAATGCTCTAAAATACCTTTATAGAAGTTATCTCACGTCACTTAAACTATCTAAATGGCATTCAGACGCCTCCCCCCTGTGCTGGCGTCAGTGTGGCAGTATTGGAAACTTATTGCATATTTTGTGGTCCTGTAATCCCTTAAGAGTTTTTGGAACTCTTTTTCCTTATGTTACAAGTAAATGGCATATTGACCACTCCATCGCCACACTTAGCCTTGTTAGGTCTCACAATAGGCTCCTTCCCTGTGCAGTACAAAACTGTAGTGTCCCATATTCTTATCGCAGCGAGGCTGACTATCACCTCCGTGTGAAAATCATCCCACGCAATAAATATATCTGAAGTAATCAGAAGGGTTAATTCCCACTACTGTTATGAGAAAATTATTGCAATCAATAATCAAGGTCAATAATCAACCTTTTCAAACCAAATGGAGATATTGGGACTACATTTTCAAATTATCAGATCAATAATATTTTGCCTTCTACTGGTTCTAGAGTTACTGGAATAATGGGTATATAACAAATATTGGTGCAGGTAGTGTTTGGTTATGTTACTTTTAGTTATTACTTGTTTCCTTTAGGTTACATTCTCACTTTATAAACTATAAGGCCCTGTTCACATAGGGGCGATCCAACTTCGGGGGGCGACCTCCGAGGTCGCGGTCCGAGCAGCGCGCCGTGACCTCGGAGCGGCCGCCACGGACTTCATAGCATTGAAGTCTATGGCGGTCGCCTCCGGGTCGCCCCAAAGAAGCTCCGGACCCTTTTTCTAAGTCGGAGCGACTTGTGTCGCTCCTATTAGAACGGGTCCGCAGCTTCCCTATGGAAGGCGACCTACGGCGACCTGTGAGGCGACCAGGTCGCCTCACAGGTCGCCTTAGTGTGAACGGGGGCTTAATGTGGCATTGTTATTAACTATTAGATTAAAACTATCTTTTTAATAATCCGACATATGAAGCAGGATAGATATTTTTTTTGTCCAATGATGAATGGATAGGGTTTAGTGAATAGACATGCTATGTAAAGTTCATGTAGGCTTTTTCCTTTTTTTATTTTTTTATTATTTTTCATTTTTCTTTTCTTTCTTTTATGTATCTCTTTGTTGATCTAAAGGTTCCTGCATGTTCCTCATGTGAACAAACCGACCGACATTGTTTATCAATAATCTGCTTAAGCGTTATTAAAAACTATTTGAAAGAAAAAGTACATTTCTCTATTCTTCTTTATTTTAGAATATTAACATTATATATAAATTATTTAAATGATACCGTATACCTAATAGCCATTTGCATAACAATAATAATGTTAGCAGTCTGGTTAGCAGACATGTATGATGTAATTATGAACATCTATCAAACAGTGTTCATTTCATCGACTAAAATATTTTCGTGAACTAAAATACGACTAAAAGTAAAACAATTCAGATGACTAAATTACGACTAAATCAAAACATACATTTTAGTCAAAAGACTATGACTAAAACGAAACTGAATTTATATCACAACGGCTAAATCTGTGTCTGTAGTGCATGTTCAAACCTTAATACCATAAATAATAAACATGGTATTAGATTTTTACTCCAGGAGTATATCATGTTTGGCAGTTCTAAAGAAATAATGCATTAAAATTTAACTAAACCCATTCGGTTTTAGTCGACTGAAATGTACTGGAGATTTTAGTCGACTAAAATACGACTAAAACTAAAACATCTCAGATGACTAAAATGTGACCAACAATAAAATGGCATTCTAGTCAAAAGACTAAAATACGACTAAAACTAAAATGGCATTTTAGTCAAAAGACTATAACTAAAATTAAATTGAAATTTGATGTCAAAATGAACACTGCTATCAACTATACAAACAAAAACAAAATACCTTACTTCTGCCCTAGACTAGTATACAAGCAGCAAACATAAATGAAATTCCCACAAGCCATACACTGTAGGATATATATATATATATATATATATATATATATATATATATATATATATATATGTGTGTGTGTGTGTGTGTGTAAATATGGTTTTATGTTTATTATTGTTAACTATATAATTACACTGACAACATGACACAACATGTAATCACATTGCAAATTCTTTAGTCCTATATTTTTAACAACCTGTTGGTTAATTGTAATAACATTTATGATAATACTTTTCCTTTTTGGGGCGGTATTATTAAAAAAACTGTATTAACACTCCATGAAACCTTAGTTTTTAGTAAGGTATATTGTTTAGCATTTTCAAGTACAAAGCCTACTGTCTTAAATATCACTAGAAGTGTGGGTCTATTTAATTTATTGCAAAAAAATGTAAATACTTGGTACAGATGCTCCCAGTCCTTATACATTATAATGGCACAGTTGTATAAACACATACATAGGGTTCATTCATTTTTAAACCTTTATCAATAGTTTATGGCTGACTTTTACATCAACCACAAGCTTCCTATTTCTCATAGAGACTCCAGTGGGCAGGATTTACTGCAGTAGCTTGTTCCCACAACAATTAAGGTGTCCTTCTCACCTGTATGACCCATCCATTTGCTTTTTTTGCAATTATGAAGAACCCCCCCTGGAGGATCAATACATCTTTTTGGATAGAAGTTTATACGTTTTAGCGAAAGACAGTAATACATTTAAGTTCCTTATGTGTACAATCCTACATCTCACAACTGGATTCTAATAGATGTATAAAAAGCCGATCTGTGATTTTGCTTGGCAATAGCAATACAAGCCAAAATATCACTGTTGAGTTGAGTTGGTCTTTCAAACATGTTCAACAGTAAATCCTTAGAGTGTTAAGAAAAAAAAAAGTAACACGTAAAGAGGTGGATGTGCCCAATAGTATCCCAATACTGGATCTCATTTCTAACATAAGCCTCATTCTAAATAAGCCCTTTTCCACACATTCCTCAATATTACTTTTAGGAAATACCCCATTAAATAGCTAACCATAAGCATACTTTTTTATATGCCGACAGTTTGTAGCCACATAACACACTAACTCATTTTGTTTGTTTAGCCAAGAAGAGAGTTAACATGACATAAGTAAATGAACACAATAAAGACTTTTCCAATTAACACATGAAATATTTTCAAATCCATGTATTTCCTGATTATTTAATACTGATAGCCTAGAAAAATGACCAATCAGATTATAATTACAGTTAAGTATTAAATGCCATATATTCCATATGAATAGTATATGTTAAAAAAAAAAAAAAAACAGATATAAAATAAGGGAGGATTTCCTAAATATTTTGACAACCTTTTAGTGTCTAATGTCCATCGTGATATGGTAATATCCAAATAAAAACATACCTGAATTCAGCAAGATTATGAGAAATATGCAAAGTCCCTTCGATCTTAATCCCAGTTTTTTCTCCATGGTGCCTTTTTTCAGCTCTGTATCTTTAGAACAACAGTACTCTGAACATTTAAACTATCTAAACAACGTCTTTACTTCTTTATATATCCTTTTTTTGCCAGATGAACCTCTAGTCAAAAAATGTGATATGTGTCACTTGAAAAACATTTCTCTGTTGAGCAACCAATTGCATATCACGTTTACTAAAAAGGCTTCCAATTCCTTTGACTAGTAAGGCATCTTGGCTATTATTAAACATATATAGAATATAATAATTGAAACGTGACTAATTTCCTTAACCCCATTAAATGAATCAAGATAATCATGTGTTCCATTCTTGTAATTAGAAACATGTTATTTAATTAATTATATTTTGATTAGGAATAGTATTGTTAACATTATCTTTCAGTCTGCTCTTACATCTGTTTTTAAAAACCCTTCTATTTTTCTTTTTTTGCACACTTTTTAGAAATGTATAAATTTGTATGTGTCCTTTGTAAAAGATTTGATTTAGGACAAACAAGTGACAAACTACCCCATAAGATTTATAAACTAATATAGCGCTTTTTCTCTTAATTTAGCCTGGCGTATTTGAATGAAAACCTCACATTTTTCTAAAGCCGAATTCTCAGAAAACCATGAAATACACTGTTTAAATTGATAATTATTAAAGTTAAACTAGGGTCAAAATGTTTTTTTTGATAGAGAAAGTATTTTAGATAGTTTGATAGAGAGGGATTAAAATACCTGAAAGTTTTTATTGCTGTCTGTGGCCCCATTAAGGAGATCAAAGTAAAAAAAAAAAAAAATTTGAGTTGACAATAAAAAGTAGTATAGTGGGGAAATCTTTCAATGGCCACACTAGTTCTGTGAACCTGGTGAACCCCTCGGGTTAACAAACAAAAATTTTCCTGCGTTCGGTTTGTATGTGACAAAGGATGAGTGTTCCTATATGGTCTTTATATGCACCACTTAGGTCTTGCTGCCCCCTCAGGACCAAGGGTATCCAAAATACATTGAAAAACAACAACAACAACAAAAAAATGGCGCACCAACCTCTTGCATTACCACTAAAAAGGTTTATTAAAATCCGAAAACAACATAAATTGTACTCACAAACAAATGATGATTGTGCACATATAACACAATGGAACCGGTAACCAAAGTAACCAGGGAGCCCCTGTGCTGGATGACGTACTGGTGTCCGCAAATGTCTGGCAGGGATGACGCGTTTCAAGGGACAACCCTTTTCCTCAGAGCCAAAAATGTGGTACTGACTCACTTTGGAGGGATTTCCTCTCACTTCCTCTTTTGGCCAGGAAGTGTCCCATTTGGGACACAAATGGTAAAAAAAACTGACGGAGGTTATGAATCTCCCTTACCCTATTCAAAATAAAAAGAAAATTTGCCTTTAAACCTTAACAAGAGAGATATGAAATTCTGCTCAAATAATCCTATAATCCCCCACCCTAGGCAGACACCATAGTCACTGTAAATAAATATATACATGTATATAAACCCGCGCTAAAGATGTGGCAATAAATAATAAATAAACGACTTGAAATAGTGAATGTTGTAGGTGAGGCACTGACTGTCAAATAGAACAGGGCAGGGAAATATCCTTGATGGAGACACAACCAGCTTTTAAAACATGACAGAGGTTGTAACCCTTCCCTTTGCTTCCCCCCCCCCCCCCCACCCAAACAAATTATTAGCTGGAGTTGGAATTTTTTTTTAATTTTTGGTGGATGCTGGAGAGTTATATCACCTACTGTGTCATTTTTCTTGGAGGCTTTTAGGAAACACAGTTAACCAAATTCTAACTTTAAGAACTTACATGTTGAGAGGGTGCACAGGATTTCTTAAAATTGCCATTCTTCTGCTGCTCGTGTTGGCTAACTTTCTCTTCCAGAATAATATAGATGGAGCACTTTGGTTAAAATCCAAGTAGCCATTTGCAGGAAACATAACATTCGCAGAAATTGTTTAATAACTGTTCATCTTCATAAATTATTTATATTTAAACATTTAACCTGTCACAAACTTTAAAGTGGATCTAATCGGTATCTGAGTATCACAAACTGAAACAGTATTTAACTCATTTTAAATATTCAAAGCAAACTCCCCCATCCATGTATGTCTCCATGCTTAATTTTTTTTATATATCACTTTATAAAACACCCCCTAGCATTTCTATCCCTGGCCATCATGAGTAGGGGCAGATGATTCATGTAACAGTTACTTCCTAGAATGCATCTGTCCTTAGCTCGGGCATTCAGGCAGGAGGGGATGCTTAGCTGAGATAGCATCTCATTCTCTCCTCCTCCTCCATTGACACCTCGCTTAGAATATAGAAAACCAACAACATAACAAGCAAGCATGGTTTGGCAAAATTTGGCAAAAAATATTTACACATATTTAAACAGCTTTGTGCCAATAGTAACAGCCAGAACATACAATACTAAAGCACAAATAAATATTATAGAGCAGTAAAATCTGAATCTGGTAATTTTATTTCAAAATATTTCAGCAGTAAGGGCCAGTTTACATTCAGGGTGTTAATGCCCAGTATGTCAATGTTAATATGTGTTGCTTTAAGACATCCAATTAAAAATTATTGAGCTGCCAATGCACCCTAACAATATTTGCACATGTGTGTTTTTATGAATTGCTACATACTACAATGCAGGTGTGTCGCCTTAGTGCATTTGGGTTGGCTTTCAAAATGAATGCTACCCCAATGCAGCAATACGGAAGTGTTAAACCAATCAAAAAAAAAAAAAAAAGTTTATATTCACACAACAGAAGTAAAGGAATACAAAATTTACTATATATTCCCATAATTTTATTGTATGAGTGCCTACACTGAATTCAATACACATACACTAAAGTGGAACATCAATCTCTAATTCAACATTGATTATGTCTAATCCTTATGCTGGCCATACACGCACAGAATTTCGGCCGTTTGCAGACTGAACGATTATTCGTCAGTCGAAAGTGAATTGGCCACTAACTTACATAATAAACTCTTTCACATAATCGTTTTCATGATCATAATGATCGTTCGATAACATGCACAATACGAGTCAGAATATTATTTTCATTTCAATTTTACCATACAGGTAACAACTTTTGTAGAAACGATAAAAGTTTTCGCTATGGATCCATCGACATTAGCTGGGCACACGATCAAAATCGTCGGTAAACTTTTGTTCACTAACGGCCCGATTTTCGAACGATCTTTCCTAAAACGACCATTTTCGGCCGAAATTCTGTGCGTGTATAGCCAGCATTATGCTGCTAGCATTAGTAAATAGATAGTAGAGTATATCATATTTACTTTTTTTAACCCCCTGATGCCGATGTAACGCAAATATGCAGCCTTTGGCTTCGAGGGGTTGTACCAAGGTGATGCCTGCAGCTGCAGCTAACTCTACTGTTTTGTTTTTTTAATTTATGAAAGTGTATTTCTTCCAAACAAAATTGCATTTGAAAGACCGCTGTGTGTAAAGAAAATTTGTACATCCTGTATATTATTGTATCTTGTATGTATTGCACACTTCAATCATTGTGCACACGGCACTAATAAAGTTTTTATTACATGTTTGCATTCTTCAGAGTTCTGATTAGAATTAGTCTGCCTATGTTACACCCCTTGTTACCATAAAAGTACAATTGTGATAATTGATGTGATATCTACGTAATCATGTGTATAACAGCCTTCAATTGCGTCAAATAAAACAGAACAGTTATTTTGGAAAGAAGCGGAGTGTATCTTTTTGTGTCTGTTTCCTACTGCAGTAGTTATGAATTTGTAACCACTGATCAATATGAGGATAGGAGTTGCCTAACAATAAAATGTCCAGAACAGATGGCGAGCCGTGCCTAGGAGGGAATTTACAGGTGAACCCGAGAATCCGAAACGAGGAGCTTGAGACGGTCTGGGAATTTTTGATAATCAGCCTTTTGCTTACATTTGGGTTATCAGACTTTTTTGATCGGTAAGGCATTTTCGGGACAAAGGGTACCTATTTTACTCCCCTTAATCGAAGTGTATTGATTGTTGGTTATATGTTATGTTGTCACTGTCTACTGTCCATCGAAATGATAAGAAAGGGAAGTATAGTGCTGTTAACAGGTTATATGAAGCACACATCTGCTGTAATAGTAGTTTAGAGGCAAGAGGGTATAGGCACATGTAGAGAAGAGAGAAGACTGACCAGTCTTTATGGGCATTAAATTAAGTAAGGGAATGAAGGGTAAGAGACCCTCAAAAATGCCCAGCGCAAGAGGAGCGCTAGAAATTATATGAACTGGAGGAGCGGTTCTGCCTATACTAAGCCCTAGATAAAACTTGGCAGTGGACAGCGATCCAAAATGGGTAACAGGGTTACCAAAAAGTCCAAGGAGCCTAAGAATCATGCAGATTAAACAGCTAGAGGAACAGCTATCTATTTGAGCAGTATGGATGAAGGGTGATAGACAAATTAACACTAGACATAAAGGGAAATTTTTATATTAAGTTGTGTGATGAATTTAGGATCAAGCACTACAACTAGTAAATTCTAAAACATGGGAAAAAGCCAAAACAGACAAATAAGAGTCAAACTGTATAGGAATAACAATTTTTGGCTCTGGCTCAGAATGCTTTAACAGAATACTTTAAATGTAGTCAGAGAGGGAACATGGGATGAGCATTTTGGCTGCCCGTCTGATCATAGGTGCTAGAGTTGGTTAAGTACAGGATTACAGTACATGGAATGCAAGGGATAACAGAACAAAATAAGGAGAGCAGATTTTAGGGAGGTAAAACTAACTTAAGCAGGGAAAAAGGGTTAATAGAAAGTGGGAGAACGGTATGCATGTGTTGTGTACGAGTGGGAAAAATGTAAGCGATTTTAGAGAGATAATTGTGTATGTGTATAAATGCTGGAATTCCTAGTTCTACATCTTGTGTGTGTCATGTTAGCCCTGTGCAAACGTGATCCCATCCCTTCTCTCTCTCTCATGATAGGAATGTACTGGGATGAGACATTAGTGATGTTTGGAAAGGTCACCCATGATATGATTACACATATATCATAACAATATGTGCAGGGTTAATTCATCGAATGATTAACAATGTGATCACAGTTATTTTGAATCTGTTTCCCAAACAGAATGGTAAAATGAAGGTTAAATTGAGAAAAGTGCACACAGTATAGAATAACTCATATTAAATCTCTTCTGTTAGTGGAAACAGTACATTTAAAAATAAAAAAAAAAAGAGAGAGAAATTAGGTAAAAAGTAAGGAGATATATCTGTGGGAATATATTGGAATTGGGTTGAGTATTACTTTCTGATGTGATGTTAACATTTTTATTAATAATATATATATATTCTAATTGAGTTAAACAACCTGTTGGTTGGAAATAAAATACAGGTTTTGGGAAAACTTATAATATGGGGTTAGTTTAGATTAAGATGAGGTTGATGATTATAATACAGCTGCCATAATACTGAACAAAGCCAAGATGGATGGGATACATTGGAATTTTCTACAAAAGATTAAATCTAAAGGTCTGATAATAACTTGATGTGCGATCCATGATGTGAGAGTAATAAATAACATTTAAAATATAACAGACCCATCACATCAAGTCCACACACCATGTTGGGATAGATGCCACCTGAAGCCAAGCTGTTTTATAGTTTTTGATCTTGCTGATACTTTTTGTTTTTATTTAATTTTGAATTTTAAAGCAGAATGTGTAGATTGTGAAATGATGTGTTCCTTTCCCTTGTAAGTGCCATAGTAAACTGCTGCTTTACTGTACAGTATTGTTATTATTTATTATGTTATACAATATATATTGTCAGATGGAAACTAAGGACTTGTGTTACCTTGCTAAAACTAACAGCACAAGCAATGAGAAATTATAATATTGCCAGGAAAAGGTTGTATTTTTGAAACATGAAACAGGAGTTTTTACACAAACAGCATGATAGAAATAACAAGCCATTATATTATATCTCATGCAAGCTGGACCCAATAATGAAGGGTTCACCTGGCCAGATCAGAGTAGTACTGTATATGCTGGTGTATAAGACGACTTTATAACCTTAAAAACATCCCCCATAAATCGGGGGGTCGTCTTATATGCGGAGTATAAAATGTGAGGACTACTTTACATAGTTAGTTTGGGCCAATCTGGCCCAAAACGAACGTCCCTAATCTCTCAACCCGCTGGATGTGCTGTAATAGTGTATGTACCCTAGCTTCCGCTACATACAGTATACCGCGCTGAGCCAATCATGGCGAGCGATGTACTCTATTAATAAATACAAAGCCTGCTCAGTTTGTCCGAGTCAGAGAGGCGGGCTGATGATGTTACAACTTCTAACTCAGCCAATCAGAGCTGGCTTTGAATTTTATATACCAACGTGAAGACCATACATCTGGCAAGACAGAACTCTTTACTACTCACACAAGCCAAATAAACCTCTTGTCAAATGTGAGTACTATTTGCCTTTTAGCACCATCCACAGCAGCCTAAAACTCTCCTTGGAGAACGAGGGTGGACGCCAAAAGGCCAAAATTTGAAACATTGTTGTATTAGAATACATTGATCGCCGTTATTGTCTCAGCGCGGTATACTGTATGTAGCCGAAGCTACGGTACATACAGTATTACCGCAGATTCAGCAGGCTGAGAGATTAAGGATGTTCGTTTTGGGCTGACAGATTAGTGGGTGTAAACGGCCGAAGGGGGGTAGTTTTATACGGCGAGTATAGCCCAAAACCTATATTTTAACTGGAAAATTAGGGGGTCTTCTTATATGCCGGCATGTACGGTAGCAGCAAGGTGCTACTGGACAAAGTTACAGACATTATTTTGGTAAATTATTTAAGTTTTAATGGTCCCACATTTTGTGCAGCAAATATTGTAAACAGTCAAATTAAATATTTGTTTAATGAAAGGTTTAAAAAATATAAATTTGTATTGTTGTTTATTTACAAATCTAACAACAAAAAGTGCGTACATTAAAATCCAGTCACCTTATTGCCTGTATTGGAGGAGGCAGGCCACAAAGAAAAACAACATGCTTTAAACTAATGAGGTAGGAATCAGCTGCTGTGAGCCCAGTGCAGGACACACTCCCTGAAGACCCAGATAATTGATTTGTTTTGTAGATTTTGTTCCCGGGTTTTTACCAAGGATGGGAATACCCATACTGAGTATGCAATTATCACCCAGAAGAACGCTCTGTATTCAAAGTCATTGGATCCTTCTTCCCCAGCTCAAGAAGCAGAGCTCCATGCTTTAGCAATACCCGGGAGCTATCAAAAGAGTATACACTTATATAGATAGTAGAGATTTAGAGAGCTTTTGGTTCCATTTGAAGGGCCAGAAGTTTGTTTTTACTTTGGCAGGTAAACCAATCAAACATGCTAAGTTGATTGATTGACTGTCTTCAGCCTTCCAGCTTGTTGCTGAGGTAGCCATACTAACATTAAAACTCACACATGGAAGCAGACCAGGAGACTAGGGATGCTGCATTACAGCCACAGACACTTGCTGGGTATGTGCAACTCACAGATTCCACCCTAGTTCTGGCCCAGTAGAGCTGGGATTAATATTTAAACTTTAAGGACCCCAGAACAAGAAGAACAAGTGGTCCAAAGGGGGCATCTTCTTCTGAAACAAGACTTTGGAAAAAGGTGATCTTTTATGTCTGCCAGCCACTATTTTCCCTCTAGCTTGACACATGGACCTTGTCATGAGTCAAATGCAGTTATGGCTATCTTAGTAAATGGGTGTAGGACTTTGCCGAGGTTCACGACAGTTGTTTTTATAATGACCGATTCTTGTTTTACCTGTTACCAAAGGAATTACCAAAAGCTGAACATCCCTTCCAGAGGTTACAAAAAGTTATATCAAGATGCCCAAGTCAGGATCTTACGAGTATGCATTTTATCTGTATGGACATGTTTTCTGGATGGCCAGAAGTTTTGCTAGTGGCAAATGCTTTTGCAAAGGCCACAGTAAAAGGTGTTATCAGAAGTAGTTTGTAAGTACAGAGTCCTAGAAACTAGAGAGAGTAACAGGGGAACTATTTTTATGTACAAAAATCCTGGCGCTGTGGAGCAGATGACCAGAGTTCAAAGATGAGATGGTAAGGACAAATGATGCCTAGAAGAATCCATCATCAGCTCAAAGTTCATGTCCGGGTTGCAGCCTGTAACGCTCCTGCGTTTTTATTGTAAGCTGGATTTGCAGCTGCAGAATCTCCACTCAGTAGTCATGTAGAGATGTGTTGGAATACCAGATCCAACTCTCCAGACTCATCACTGTGGGCCTGTCTGCTTCAGCATACAGATATACACACACTCAATAAGATGTTCCTGGAGTGATAGGATGTATATGATAGTATGGAGGTGATGTGCTGAAGGGACAGGTGTGAGCAGTGACAGTAATGGTAAGCACTTGATAGTAATGTTCAGGAGAGTAGTAGATGGTAATAGGTAGAATGCAGATAGGTTAGTAATCATGTATAGTAACAGGTGGTAAGGACAGCAGATGACATAGACAGGATAGACTAACCCAGTGCAAGGATAGATGGTAGTAGACTCAAGAGCTAGAAATCTATGTAACAGTGCAGATGGTAGAATTAGTATGCATAGATAGTAACAGTCCTTAATGTGCAGAAGATGATAGTGTAAGTTAGTTATGGAGGATTCCCCTGTGGGGTACTTATCACTAGTAAGGTTTAGTAAGTAGAGGGGTCCAGTAGTGAGGGAGTGATCCGGTAGCGAGATACGGGATCAGATGCGAGGTTCCGGTCTGTTCCAGGTAAAGGCAAATAGCTGGAGGTTCCGACAGCAAGACAAGGCTTGTGAGCATGTAGACACACATTGAACGAACAACGTGAGAGAGAATGCTGGCGATTGAAATAGCCGCTCAGCGGCGCTCAGCGATGACGTCATCCGTCTTAAAGGTGTATGCGTTCCACCTAACTAAAAAGGTGGGACGCAATGTTTTGAAAGGAAAATGATAAATAAGTGTACCAAAGGTACCAGAATCTTACAGTACCCCCCCCCCCCTTAAGGCCGGCTCCGGAAGGCCTATAGCACTGGTTTCTCCGGGTATTTCGAGTGAAACCTTCGTATAAGCCTAGGTGCGTGAACATCAGAGGTATCCAACCAGGTGTCGTCTTGGGGTCCATAGTTCTTCCATCTTATGAGATATTGGAGTCTTCCTCTGTGGATACGAGAATCCAAAATCTCCTTAATCTCATATTTTTCTCCGCCTTCAACTTGTACTGGAGGTGGAGGCAAGATGGTAGGCCTTATTCCTTGATTAGGAACATGTGACTTCAGTAGCGACACATGAAAGATGGGATGTATTTTGAGATCTGCCGGTAAGGTGAGTTGCACTGCAGCTTTTCCAATGAGTTTCTTAATTGGGAAGGGTCCCAGAAATAAAGGTCCAAGCTTTTTGCTAGGGATCTTTAATCTTAAATTTTTTGTTGATAGCCAAACGAGGTCCCCAATAGCATATTGCGGAGAAGGTCTTCTACGAAGGTCGTAGTACCTTTTTTGTTGACTATGAGCGTGTGTGATGGTGGTATTAAGTAAACCCAGAGAGTCTTTTATTTGGGTAAGATAATCCGAGGCTACTGGGTTACTTGATGGTAGAATGCGTGGTGGAAGAAGTGTGGGATGAAACCCATAGTTCAAGTAGAACGGACTTTGCTTAGTAGTACTGTGGGTTGCGTTGTTATAAGCAAATTCCGCCAGAGGGAGGAGGTCCACCCAATCATCCTGTAGGTATGATGTGTAGCAACGCAGATATTGTTCTATACACTGGTTGACTCTTTCAGTCTGTCCGTTGGTCTGAGGGTGGTAGGGAGAAGTGAGCTTTCGCTCAATCCGTAGTATTTGACATAGAGCTTGCCAAAATTTGGAGATGAACTGTGAACCACGGTCGGATAAAAGAGTCTTTGGAATTCCATGTAATTTGAACACATGTTTCATTAGTAGTTCCGCTGTTTGTTTAGATGAAGGTAGTCTGCGAATAGCAATGAAATGTGCCATCTTTGTCAGATGGTCCACTGACACTAGAATGGTATTGAATCCTTTGGAAGGTGGTAGTTCTACTATAAAGTCTAAGGACACAACTTCCCATGGGACCTGGGGTATTGGTAGACTGCAGAGTAGACCAGATGGTTTTGTAGTGTCAATTTTGGACCTTGCACAGATGTCACATGAAGATACAAATTTTTGTACAGACGTCTTCATATCAGGCCACCAAAACTGCCTGGTAAGCAAATTAAGGGTTTTCGTCATACCCATATGTCCTGCCATGGGCACATCATGTGATAATTCCAAGATCTTGGTGCGCATAGTAGGGGGTATGTAGAGTTTGTCGTTGTAATAGAGGAAGCCTTCTGCATCAGTACTTAGTTGTGGTGGAGGTGAATCCAGTCCTATACTGTGCAAAATCTCTTCCTTCAGGAAACGAACAACACCAATAATACGTTCATAGGGTATTATAGGAATAGAAGGGATTTCGGCGCAGTTATCTTCGGTTAATCGTGATAGCGCATCCGCTTTTTTATTTTTGTCTGCAGGCGTGTAGGTCACTAGGAAGTTGAATCTTAGGAAGAATAATGACCATCGTACCTGTCGGTGGGAAAGAGTTTTGTTAGTCTGGAGGTATTGAAGGTTTTTATGATCTGTATATATGAGTATTGGTAATTGGGTACCTTCAAGTAGATGTCGCCAATTCTCCAGTGCCAGTTTTATGGCAAGCAACTCCTTTTCAACCACTGGGTAATTCACCTCTGGGCTGCTTAGTGATTTTGAGAAGAAAGCAACTGGGTGGAGTGGTGAAGTATTTGTTGGTCGTTGGGAGAGAACTGCTCCTACTGCCATATTTGACGCATCTACCTCCAGAATATATTGGAGGGATGGGTCTGGATGGCGTAGTATGGGAGCAGAAGTAAAGCTTGATTTTAACAAGCGGAAAGCTCCATTTGCTTCTTCTGACCATTTGAATGGTTTCTTTATACTTGTAAGTTGTGTGAGAGGTCTCACAATAGCAGAGAAGTTCTTGATGAACTTCCTATAGAAGTTTGAAAATCCAAGGAATCGCTGTAATGCCTTACGAGTTGTTGGTATAGGCCAATCCAGAATACAGGATATCTTGCTCATATCCATCTTGATTCCGGTTTTGGATATGATGTATCCTAAGAATAATATTTCTTCTTTATGGAATAGGCATTTTTTTAATTTCACGTATAGATTGTGTGCGAGTAATCTGGATAACACAAGTCTTACATGTTTTATATGTTCAGACAGAGATCGAGAATAGATAAGTATATCGTCCAGATATACCACAACACAGACATCAAGTAAGTCTCTAAAGATGTCGTTTATGAACCTTTGAAAAGCTGCGGGAGCATTACACAACCCGAATGGCATCACAAGATATTCGAATAATCTGTATCTGGTTCTGAATGCTGTTTTCCACTCATCTCTGTCACGGATTCGGATTAGGTTGTATGCCCCTTTTAGGTCCAATTTAGAGAAGTAAGTAGCCCCACGCACTTGTTCAATGAGTTCAGGGATGAGCGGTAAAGGATAGCGATCCTTTATTGTGATTTAGGTATTTAATTGCCTATAATCGATAATAGGCCTAAGACTTAAATCCTTATTGCGGACAAAGAAAAGTCCTGCAGCTGAGGAAGAAGTAGAGGGTCTGATGAACCCTTTTGTCAAATTCTCATCCAAGTATTCCTTGAGATGAGAGAGTTCATCCTGCGAAAGAGGATAAACATGACCGAAAGGCAATTTGCTGTTAGGGAGTAGATCGATAGTGCAATCATAATCCCTATGGGGAGGCAACACTTGAGCATTTTTCTCAAGGAATACTTCGGACAGATCCTGATAGCATAGTGGTGCAATCTCGTCTGACACCACAGACAGGATCTTTCCATAAGATGGGAGGTTACACGTAATCTCACAATAGTGAGAAGGGAAAGTTAAAGTCCGTCTTTTCCAATCTATGATTGGTTGATGTGTGTGTAACCAGGGGAGTCCCAAAATAATGGGAAAATGGGGTGAAGATAGTACATCAAAGGAGGTGGTCTCCATATGAGACTCGTTAGCAGTGACAAGGAGTGCTTGTGTCTGATTGGTGATTGGACCATAAGATAGCGGGATACCGTTAATGAAACTAACAGAAACAGGTTTAGGTTTTGAAATAATAGGTATTTTATTTAAGGTAACAAAACGTGTATCGATATAGTTCCCACAAGATCCTGTGTCGATCATAGCCTTGGTAGTAATCCTAGTCTGGTCCCACTGTAATGTTAAATGAACAAAGAGATAAGGTTTAGAAAAGGAAGTCGTTAATCCCCCTTGCAAGACATGTGAACACTCACCCTCTTTTTTGCGGACAAGGGGACAGACGCTTATCGAATGATCCGGGGATGCGCAGTACATGCAGAGATTACTGGATCTTCTCCTGGCTCGTTCAGTAGTTGATAAAGGTGGGCGTATGGTTCCTACCTCCATAGGAGTTGGGTCAACGGCCAAAATCCGAGAAGGACTAGACAATGGCATTCCCATTTTCTCAGCCCTTCTTTCTCGCAGTCGCCTGTCAATGTTGATACTGAGTTGTATTAAGGCATCCAAAGTGCCAGGTAAATCCGCTCGGGCGAGCTCGCCTTTAACGGCCTCTGACAACCCGAGTCTGAACTGAGTTCGCAGAGATGTATCATTCCACCCTGAATCAAGGGTCCATCTTTTGAACTCTGCTACAAAGTCTTCTACAGGTCTCCTTCCTTGTTTTAAAGCCCTCAATTGGATATCAGCAGTACTCTGCCTATTGGGGTCATCATGTAAACTAGCGAGTTCCGCTAGGAATAAAGGATAGGAGTTGAGAAGCTGATCATTTTTCTCAAAGAGAGAGTCTGCCCAGGCCCGTGGATCACCCGTTAAGTATGAAATGACGGTACAGACTTTAATTTGATCAGTAGGATAAGTACGAGGTTTTAGCAAAAAAAACAATTGACATGCGTTTTTGAATTCACAAAATTTTTTCCGATCACCTGTAAACACTAGAGGAGGGTTTATTTTGGGTTCAGGGGGCTGAGCAGTAGTAAGCTGGGAAAGACGGGTTACCTGCTGTCTCAGAGTCTGATTGTCTTCTTTTACTTCAGTAAGAGCAAGTATTAATGCATTTATTTGTTGTGTTAATTGTGTCACTTGAGTGGGTAATTCTGCTGAATCAATTTTTTTTTTTTTTATGGTTCGTTCAATCTGTAACGCTCCTGCGTTTTTATTGTAAGCTGGATTTGCAGCTGCAGAATCTCCACTCAGTAGTCATGTAGAGATGTGTTGGAATACCAGATCCAACTCTCCAGACTCATCACTGTGGGCCTGTCTGCTTCAGCATACAGATATACACACACTCAATAAGATGTTCCTGGAGTGATAGGATGTATATGATAGTATGGAGGTGATGTGCTGAAGGGACAGGTGTGAGCAGTGACAGTAATGGTAAGCACTTGATAATAATGTTCAGGAGAGTAGTAGATGGTAATAGGTAGAATGCAGATAGGTTAGTAATCATGTATAGTAACAGGTGGTAAAGACAGCAGATGACATAGACAGGATAGACTAACCCAGTGCAAGGATAGATGGTAGTAGACTCAAGAGCTAGCAATCTATGTAACAGTGCAGATGGTAGAATTAGTATGCATAGATAGTAACAGTCCTTAATGTGCAGAAGATGATTGTGTAAGTTAGTTATGGAGGATTCCCCTGTGGGGTACTTATCACTAGTAAGGTTTAGTAAGTAGAGGGGTCCAGTAGTGAGGGAGTGATCCGGTAGTGAGATACGGGATCAGATGCGAGGTTCCGGTCTGTTCCAGGTAAAGGCAAATAGCTGGAGGTTCCGACAGCAAGACAAAGCTTGTGAGCATGTAGACACACATTGAACGAACAACGTGAGAGAGAATTCTGGCGATTGAAATAGCCGCTCAGCGGCGCTCAGCGGCGCTCAGCGATGACGTCATCCGTCTTAAAGGTGTATGCGTTCCACCTAACTAAAAAGGTGGGACGCAATGTTTTGAAAGGAAAATGGTAAATAAGGGTACCAAAGGTACCAGAATCTTACACAGCCTACCCAAACCCAGATCCTGACTGAGAAAGAAATAGTGCAACAAAAATTGGGTATGATGGCACTCCCAGACACAATAACAGAATCAATGTATGCTGCTCAGGATCTTGAAGCAATTGAACACATTTATTAAAAAAGGTTGAAAGGTGCTACTAAAACAGACAAATGCCAGCAGATGTCCAACAGTACAACAGTCAGGTGATACCTCAAGTCGGGAGGACCCAGGAGCAAGAGGGCAACGTCTATCCAAATGGAGAGCCTTGATGGTGAAGTACCTTGAAAATCATGAGAGGACCGGGAGATGAAGAGGGGGGAGTGGAAACCTCAACCCCCGCAAACCGCTCCAGCCACGGGTGACGATCAGTCAGTGCGGCAGCGTCCGCTACTGCTCTCTCACAGCTGCAGCGGCGCTGGGTGATGACGTCACCGGGCGCCTGTGGCTGACTCGCAGGGACGCGCTCACTGGAGCCTACCCGCCTCGCAGCTCGGACGTGCTGATCAGAGGCTGCCTGACTGGTCCGGGAACAGCACACCGTCGTGTGGGCTGTCTACTGGCAAAACAAACATGGATGGCCACAAATCAAGGGGAATAACATGTTTCGGGCCAAGCCCTTCTTCAGATCTCCTGTGGCTCTATTTTTGGAACTATTTTTATGGGATAGTCCTTACAAAAAGTTTTGAGGTTTTATTTTACACCTCTTACCATCCACAGTGTACTCAAAAAAGTACAGTAGTAAGAAAACTAGATATTGCCTGAATGTCTTCATATATTTTTTTTATTCAACACGTAACGGGATATTGGACTCTCTCCCTATGAGATTTGGTTAGGGAGTGTGTTGCTCACTTGCATATATCTGTCGCAGCAGCTGAAGGCCTCCACTCAGATATCAAAGAGAATGTTGTGGATCTTTTAAGATTTTGACAAACTCATTTATGTATTTTGACCCCCATTCCAGATCCTAAAAGTTTGGAAGGATCTCATAAACTAAAGACAGATGACTTGAGGATTGTTAAAAGACATTTCTATATAAGGAAATGTGTGGAAAACCAATACAGCGTCTATTTCATGTACAGTTTACAAAACTTGAAGGAAACATCACCTGGATCCACACCAGACAAAAATGACCCCTTGTTACCATAAAAGTACAATTGTAATAATTAATGTGATACCTACTTAATCATGTGTATAAAAGCCTTCAATTGCGTTAAATAAAACAGAACAGTTATTTTGGAAAGATGCGGAATGCATCTTTTTGTGTCTGTTCCCTTCTGTAGTAGTTATGAATTTGGAACCACTAATCAATATAAGGATAGGAGTTACCTATCTATAAAATGTCCAGAAAATGTGCAAATACAGTGTGACATAAAATATTGCAACAATCCCCATTTTATTCTCCAGGGTCTCTGCTAAAAAGATATATACAAACCCGATTCCAAAAAAGTTGGGACACTACAAATTGTGAATAAAAACAGAATGCAATGATGTGGAAGTTTCAAATTTCAATATTTTATTCAGAATACAACATAGATGACATATTAAATGTTTAAACTGAGAAAATGTATCATTTTAAGGGAAAAATAAGTTGATTTAAAATTTCTTAGCATTGTCATGTTGGAAAATGCAAGGTCTTGCCTGAAAGAGATGACGTATAGATGCAGGGCCGGTACAAGGAGCGGGGGCGGGGGCGGAAGGGGCAGCACAATTTAGTAGAGGAAGGGGGCGCAGCACAGCGCAGGTGAAGTGTGTGTGACTAACACACCAGGTGGGCAGGCGGGCAGGCGAGCGGCTGCTAATAGCTGTAACAAAGTGAGCCCTTCACTTCCCTGTCAGGCGGGTATCTCCGCTGACAGGGAGGGGAAGGGCTCACTTCATTACAGGCAGCCATTAGCGGCCGTTCGCCCGCCTGGTGACTTAGTTCATACCAGGGGCGGACTGACCCATCTGACTGAGTGCCTGGGACTAGTGGGGGGCCCCATGAGAGGCTCCTGGGGATGAAGTCAGTGCCAGATCAACGTCCGGCATTGTGCTCCACTCAGTGAAGATTCCTGTCAGGCTGCGCCTGTTTTTTCTGCCTTCAGTTCTCCGAATTTCCTGCCTGCCTCCTCTCTCCCCGCCCGCCTCGATGACCCTCTTGGTTGCTAGGACCGTCGCTGTACAAACACACTGAACATAGTGTCTGTCATGGATGGTGTCACTTCTTCCCATGTACATTGCTGGGAAGGGCATTTGATTGGAGCGGTGTTAGGTGGGCATGGCTAGTGGGGCGGAGCCAGAGCGGCGCATGGGTTAGGAAGCAGAGCAAATGAAGGTTTCCCGGCAGGAAGGGGCACATCAATGATCATCACAGAGCATAGCAGCACAGCACAAGTCCCTGTTCATCACCAGTGCTGCAAGACAAAACAAGAGGCTCAAGTACCACTTTGTCAAATGGTGAGTTTTATTTTCATAGTAAATATAAGTAATGTGAGTGGCTGGCCTAATTGGGTGCTCTGTGTATGTTTACTCAGCTCAAGGTAAGTCCCTCCCACTTGCAATTGCTTGATCAGTGCAATCATAGTGCACAAAGTACCCCATCAGTGCTATCAAAGACCATCACATTGCCCCATCAGTGCACTCACAGTGCAATCACAGTGTCATTAGTGTCCCATCAGTGCCATCACAGTGCCACTACAGTGCCCCATCAGTGCAGTCACAGTGCACCATCAGTGCAGTCACAGTGCTTCATCAGTGCCATCACAGTGGCTGCATCAAGAGCTTATCTGCGGCAAACAATTGTGAGCACAGCAAAGAACAGCACAGGCACCAGGATTTACATAACTATAATATTGCTGAACCTGTATCTCAGTTGAGTAAATAAATACTGAATAATGCCTGAATAAAGATAGACCCTTTCCTCTATATATAGAGCCACCAAAGGCATTGTCAGGGGTAGTTCTTTGATCTTTGTGAAAGGGGAAATACACATTTTTTGAGCTTTGTATTGCAGTCCCTAGCAGAGTTATTTCCTGATTTTCTATGACAATGTTGCCACTTGGACAGGTGGTGAAGGAAAGTCCCTACACAGAGATTGTAAACCTTTTCCACTGCCCTTATGATCCAACACTTCTAGGTATGTGGAACACCTGCTCCCCTGTTGCATGCTGTGGTTCCTCCTGCTGTCTCCTACTTCCCTTAGGACATAGGAACCAGTTGGGGGAACAACAATGCATGACAGGGAGAGCAGATGTTCCACACTTTGAATTTTAGGAAATGGGCCAACAGAAAGGAAAATATGCATCTTTTTTAAATGATGAATTACGTTTTCAATTTGTCGGATCTGACGCCTTTTGCGCATGTGCGGTAGGGTCATTTTGGTGTTTGCACCTCTGTTAGTGCCATTGGATGCCACAGAGGTGGAGGGAGACTTAAATAGACTCGCAGGAGCATTGCCATTTCAGTGTCACAGTGCTCTAGGAGGAGGACACACCAGCTATTCATGCTGCAGGAGACACCAGGTAAATCTATACTCGATGTCTGATACATAATGCATCTTAATGTCAGAGATGGTCTGAGAGTTTAATCTCTCCCCATTCTTTGCAGACTCCACAAAAGGCTGCTGTGGTCATATGGTTGTCCTAAATTGCTTAGGTGGAAGAACACCATAGTGTAAGCTGTGTGGGCAGATATTGGGAATTTATAAAAGTTATTTTCAACCAGCTTATTGTTACTGTCCTCATTTATGGGTAGGTAATTACCATCATACAGTTTAGGCCTGCATATCTATATTTCAGTTAACCAATTGGAATTTTCTAGAAATCAGTTTTACAATTCATTCTGTTATATATGTCCCCTCCTAGGTAGCCTAGTCCTTATTCTGTCTCTCCCTATGGTATGCTGATATCTTTCTAGAAAATACCAATAATTTAAGCATAAGTGTCTCTGCTGTCCTTAACCACTTAAGCCCCGGAAGATTTTACCCCCATTCCGACCAGGGGGTATTTTACGACTCGGCACTGTGTGACTTTAACTGACAATTGTGCGGTCATGCAATGTGGTACCCAAACGAAATTTACGTCCTTTTTTTCCCACAAACAGAGCTTTCTTTTGGTGGTATTTGATCACCTCTGCGCTTTTTATTTTTTGCGATATTAATAAAAAAAGAGCGAAAATTTTGCAAAAAAATGACATTTTCAACTTTGTCTTTTAAAAAATATCCAATATACTCAATTTATGTATTTTTTTTTGGCCAAAATATATTTAGCTACATGTCTTTGACAAAAAAAAATTCAATGAGCGTATTTTTATTGGTTTGCGCAAAAGTTATAGCGTCTACAAACTATGGTGTAAATACAGAAATTTACGCAGCTTTAATTTTTGACTGCCTATCTCATTTCATGAAGTGCTAAAATGGCAGGGCAGTACAAAACCCCCCCCCAAACTACCACTTTTTGGAAAGTAGGCATCCTAAGGAATGTTCTGAGAGGCATGTTGAGCTCATTGAATATTTCATTTGTTTGTCACAGGTGTTTGAAAAATGACTAAAAATTTTTTTTTTTTTTTTTTTTTTTACACAAAGTTGTCATTGAAATGATATAAATACATTCTGCTGCTTCTCCTGAGTATAGGGATACCCCATGTGTGAGACTTTTTTGCAGTCTAGCCGAGTACAGGACCCCGAAAACCAATCATCGCCTTCAGGCTTTCCAAGGGCGTAAATTGTTGATTTCACTCCTGACTACCTATCACTGTTTTGGAGGCCATGAAATGCCAAGACAGCACAACCCCCCCCCCCAAATGACCCCTTTTCGGAAAGTAGACACCCTGAGCTATTTGCAGAGAGGCATGTTAAGTGTTTTGCAGATCTCACTTTTTGTCACAAAGTTTTGGAAATTGAAAAAAGAGGAAAAAAAATGCATTTTCCTGTTTTTTCTTCATTTTCCAAAAAAAATTAGAGCTGCAAAATACTCACCATGCCTCTCAGCAAATAGATTGGAGTGTCTACTTTGCAAAATGGGGTCATTTGGGGGGGGGTTTGTGCAATCTTGGCTTTTTATGGACTTCAAAAGTGTGATAGGTAGTAAGGAGTGAGATCAACAATTTACGCCCTTAGAAAGCCTAAAGGTGCGCATTGGTTTTCCGGGTCCTGTACGCGGCTAGACTGGCAAAAAGTCTCACACATGGGGTATCATTGTACTCAGGAGAAGCAGCAGAATGTATTTTGGGGTGTCATTTCACATATACCCATGGCCTGTGTGAGCAATATATCATTTACTGACAACTTTGTGTAAAAAAATAAAAAAAAATAAAAAAATTTTTTTTCCTCGAAACTTGTGGCAAAATATAAACTATTCCATGGACTCACCATACTTCTCAGCCAGTAGCTTGGAGTGTCTACTTTGCAAAATGGGGTCATTTGGGGGGGTTTTGTGCCATCTTGAAATTTCAGGGCCTCTGAAACTGTGACAGGTAGTCAGGGGTAAAATCAGCAATTTACGCCATTAGAAAACCTGAAGATGTGGATTGGTTTTCGGGGGCGCGTACACAGCTAGGCTCCCAAAAAGTCTCACACATGTGGTATCCCTGTACTCAGGAGAAGCAAAAGAATGTATTTTGGGGTGTCATTTCACATATTCCCATGGCATGCATGAGCAATATATCATTTAGTGACAACTTTCTGTAAAAAAACAACAAAAAAAAAAAAATAATAATTTTACCGAAACTTGTGGCAAAATATAAAATACTCCATGGACTCACCATGCCTCTCAGAAAAAAGCTTTGGGTGTCTACTTTTCAAAAAGGGGTCATTAGGGGGGTGTTTGAACAGTCCCGGCATTTTATGCTCAATCTTATCCACACATCACCCACTCTTCTAACCACTTGAAAACCAAGCCTTTTCTGTGCCTTTTTGTTTACATGAAAAAATATTTTTTTTTTACTAGAAAATTACTTTGAACCCCCAAACATTATATAATTTTTAAAGCAGAGGCCCTATAGAATAAAATGGTGGATGTTGCAAATTTTTTTGTCACACGGTATTTGCGCACAGATTTTCCAAACGCAATTTTTGCGAAAAAAAATACATTTTTTTTTAATTTATTGCACAAATACACTATATAATTCCAATTTTTTTGGTAAAATTTAAAAGATGATCTTATGCCGAGTTCATAGACACCTAACATGACATGCTTTAAAAACTGCGCATGCCTGCGCAGTGACAAAAACGTATGTACATTTTTGAAAACCTTTAAAAGTCTCTACAGGTTACCACTTTAGACTTACAGAGGAGGTCTACTGCAAGAATTACTGCACTCGATCTGGCGATCGCGGCGATACCTCACATGCATGCTGCAATTGTGGTTTACATATGACACTAGACCACCGCTTGCGTGCGCCATTGCGCGCAAGCACCGGGGGTAAGGGGGGGGGCTCAATTTTTTTTTTTTTTTTTCTTTTTTCTTTTGCTTTTTTATGTTATTTTGACACCTTTCCTTTAATTTTTTTTTTTTTTAAATCATTTTTATTGTTATCATAGTGAATTTAAATATCCCCTATGATAGCAATCTGTGGTGACAGGTACTCTTTTTTAAAAAAATTGGGGTCTTTTAGACTCTAGATCTCTCTTCTGACCTTAACGCATCTGACCACACCAAAATTGGTGTGATAAAATACTTTCCCAATTTCCCAATGGCCCTGTTTATTTCTGGCGAAACAGAAGTCATAAAATGCTCGTAGCCTCCGGCATCTTAGGCCATAGAGATGATTGGAGCCATTCTCATCTCCAATTAGCTCTATGGTTAGATAATTGAACCACCGGCTGCACTCTCGGGTTAACCGGTGGGACAGGAGAGCCAGAGAAAAACCATGGAAGGCTGCGGAAGGCGGCGGTGGGGGGGGGGGGGGGAGGCCCCTCCCACTGCATGTAAAAGCAGTCTAGCGGCCAATTACCTGCTAGAATTGCTTTTACATGTAAGCCGACCGCTGGCTGTAAAAAACGATACCAAGATGATGCCTAAATCTGCAGGCATCATCCTGGTATAACCACTCAAAGTCCAGCAACGTACCAGTACATTGCTGGTCCTTGTTTGGCATATAGGTTTTTTTTTTTTTCATGCAGCCTGTGGGCTGAACGGAAAAAAAGAGAACCTATCAGAAATCAGCACAGGAATAATGCGTAGTATTACTCATCATTAACCGCCCAAACAACCACCCACTGAATTTAATGATGGGTATACACGACACTATCCACGTATACCAAAATAGGATTTTAACTGCAGTGCTGAAATCAGAAAATCACCACAGCTGCTATCAGCAAAGGTATCCATATATGCTGAGCGCAAACGCTGTTTGTGTCAGAATATATAAAATCAATGCGTGGTAGCCGACGAGGGACCTGCAAGAGAAACAGGTCACAAAAGAATGAAAAAACAAACAAAGGACATTGAAAAAAAGTATAGTAGGAAGGAGTAGAAGGACATATAAAATGACTGACAACAACAGTTTTTGGATCTTCATCATTAACCGCCCAAACAACCACCCACTGAATTTAATGATGGGTATACACGGCGCTATCCACGTATACCAAAATAGGATTTTAACTGCAGTGCTGAAATCAGAAAATCACCACAGCTGCTATCAGCAAAGGTATCCATATATGCTGAGCGCAAACGCTGTTTGTGTCAGAATATATAAAATCAATGCGTGGTAGCCGACGAGGGACCTGCAAGAGAAACAGGTCACAAAAGAATGAAAAAACAAACAAAGGACATTGAAAAAAAGTATAGTAGGAAGGAGTAGAAGGACATATAAAATGACTGACAACAACAGTTTTTGGATCTTCATCATTAACCGCCCAAACAACCACCCACTGAATTTAATGATGGGTATACACGGCGCTATCCACGTATACCAAAATAGGATTTTAACTGCAGTGCTGAAATCAGAAAATCACCACAGCTGCTATCAGCAAAGGTATCCATATATGCTGAGCGCAAACGCTGTTTGTGTCAGAATATATAAAATCAATGCGTGGTAGCCGACAAGTAACTGCAAGAGAAACAGGTCACAAAAGAATGAAAAAACAAACAAAGGACATTGAAAAAAGTATAGTAGGAAGGAGTAGAAGGACATATAAAATGACTGACAACAACAGTTTTTGGATCTTCATCATTAACCGCCCAAACAACCACCCACTGAATTTAATGATGGGTATACACGGCGCTATCCACGTATACCAAAATAGGATTTTAACTGCAGTGCTGAAATCAGAAAATCACCACAGCTGCTATCAGCAAAGGTATCCATATATGCTGAGCGCAAACACTGTTTGTGTCAGAATATATAAAATCAATGCGTGGTAGCCGACAAGTACCTGCAAGAGAAACAGGTCACAAAAGAATGAAAAAACAAACAAAGGACATTGAAAAAAGTATAGTAGGAAGGAGTAGAAGGACATATAAAATTACTGACACCACAACAGTTTTTGGATCCTTTTATTTTTCTTTCTAACTGTTCCTTTACTTCTTGATTTGGGAGGGACTGCGATCTTCTGCGATCTTCTCTTCCAGCTTGGGTCTCTCAAAATGTCGATGGACATCCAACATCCTTCGAGACCCTGTGTCGTGCTGTACCCTACGCTAATAATCCACTAGTGTATGGTAGCGCTCGAAACATTCCCCGATGCAGAGACCAGGTTGGTCAGGACATTTGGGACAATAATAACGGGTGTCACGCCTAAATCCGCGCTTGCTACAGACACGACATCTTCTTTGGGGCCATCTTTGGGTAGGGGTACTCGGGAGGACATGTGAAAAATGCCTCTCATGCAGCCGGCTCACTGCATCTGGAAGGGGAAGTTGGGCAGGCATGCCTCCTGGGTACAGGTAGGCAAGGATGATCTCTTCCTGGAATTCCCGGAAAGATCCAGTTCGTCCTGACGCCCTGTATAGGACAAAGGCGTTCAGCATAGCCAATTGGTATAGGTAAACAGACACTTTTTTGTACCAGCGTCTGGCTTTACGGGCAACTAAATACGGCGCCAAAAGCTGGTCGTTAAGGTCCACCCCTCCCATATTAAGGTTATATTCGTGGACACAGAGGGGTTTCTCCATAACGCCAGTTGCCGTAGGAATTTGGATCGTCGTGTCTGGGTGAAGGGAGGACAGAACATAAACATCCCGTGTATCCTTCCACTTCACCGCAAGTAATTTGTCCGTTTTCAAGCAGGCTCTCGCCCCCCGACTAAGACGGGAATCTACAAGCCGTTGGGGGAAGCCCCGGCGATTAGGTCGCACGGTGCCACATGCGCCAATTTGCAAATCGAGAAGGTGACTAAATAGTGGCACGCTTGTATAAAAATTGTCCACGTACAAATGGTACCCCTTTCCGGATAAGGGTGACACCAAGTCCCAAACGATCTTACCGCTGCTCCCTATGTAGTCTGGGCAGTTGGGGGGCTCCACACAGCTATCTTTTCCCTCATAGACCCGGAAACTAGCTGTATAGCCTGTGGCCCTGTCACACAATTTATACAGTTTGACCCCGTACTTGGCACGCTTGCTGGGGAGGTACTGTTTCATAGCAAGGCGGCCAGTAAATTTAATCAGGGACTCGTCAACGCAGACAACTTGTTCGGGGGTAAACAAGGCTGCAAACCGCTGATTGAAGTGGTCTATGAGGGGCCGAATTTTGTGGAGCCGATCGTATGCAGGGTCTCCCCGAGGACGACAGAGTTCATTGTCGCTGAAATGCATAAATCGCAGAATTTGCTCGTATCTCGTCCTGGACATAGAGGCAGAGTACATGCGCATATGGTGAACTGGGCTAGTGGACCAATATAGCCGCAATTCACTCTGTTTAGTTATGCCCATGTGGAGGGAAAGGCCCAGAAAGATCTTAAATTTGGAAACCGTTATAGGTTTCCAGCCGAATTGTCTGGCAAGGGGTGAATTTGGGTTGGCGGCGATGAACTGTTGTGCATATAAATTTGATTGATCCACAATAGATCTGTAAAGATCTTCCGTGAAGAACAGCTCAAAAAAGTTCAGGGGCGTAAAACCAGCTGTCTCCACGTGGATTCCAGGTTGGGCGGTGAATGGGGGAAGTACTGGCGCTGTAGTATCAGTGGGTTGCCAATTAGGAAATGCCAGCGCATCAGGGAGGGCACTATGGGCTCTACGGGCCTGTCTTCGAATACGCGGTGGCCGCGGGCCACTACTTGTGCTAGCCACCGCACCAGCTTCAACTGCACTTAGGGGACTCGCCACGTCACCAGGTCTTACTGCAGTGCTGGTTGTACTAGGTCCAGGTTGTACTAGGCCGCTGGCGCTTGCCAGGTCGCCAGAAGGATGAGCGGCACTAGTACCCACACTCTGCTCCATACGAGCACCCTGCGATTCCTGCATCACAACAACTTCAGAATGGGGTCGGGTATGCCTGGGTCTAACAGGGACCCATCTGTCGTCGGAGCTATCTGTCAGGGAGCCGCTGCCGTCATCAGGTTCATATACTGACACTAATTCGGTCATTGTAGCTTCCCCTTCGCTATCAGATGACTCGGTCAGCATAAAACTGATAAGCTCTTCATCCCTGTACGAACGTTTGGTCATTTTGGTAACTAAATTTACTCGTACAGTGATGCGACTCACAGGTAATAAAAGCACCTGGTTGTCGAAGATTATTTCAAGCGCTACAAAAAAAAACTGCTAATGCTAGCAGGGATCAGGCCTGACTCTGCTAACACAGCGGTTTTGTGTCTTGTGTTTTTTTGCAAGTGACAGTAATCTATTGATTACTACACTTGCCTGGGTGAAAGGGTTAAACGCAGGTGCTGGCCGGAATCAGTACTGATCGTGCAAACACCGCGTTTTGGGAAACCTAAACTATGGGGGCGCTAGTATAGTTCTGATCAGATCAGATATTGATCTGTTCAAACACTATATTAGAAATGGAAGTGTAGGTGCGTGCGTGCGTGCGTGCGTGTGTGGCAATCAAGGAGTTACTTCTAAACTATGCGCCGGGGATCTGGGGGGGGTGGCGGGGACCCTAATCCTCCTTTGGGAAAGAAACTAGCTAGCTAGCGCAACCTCAAGTCACAATGACACCAATACAAAATACAGTAAAAACAGTATATTATGTGTGTATTAGTGCTAATGTGACAGAGGGTGTAGGGGTTAACGGGATGTGATCAGGGGGGGATCAGGGGTTTAAATCTTTATTGGAAGGGACTGGCGGGTATCCTAAGGATAAAAGGAACGGTGGCAAGCGCTAAACCTGGTCACAAGTCACACTTATACGGGTATATAGAAAATGCTATATACTGTATACAGTGTGCGTTGTGGCAGGGGGTGTAGGGGTGATCAGGAGGGGATCAGGGGATTAAATCTTTATTGGGCGGGTGGCGGGGACCCTAAACCTCCTTGGGACACAAACTTAGTCACCTGCGCTAATTCTGATCACAATGACACTAATACAAATATACAAAAACACAGTATATTACGTTTGTATTAGTGCTGATGTGACAGAGGGTGTAGGGGTTAACTAGCGGTGATCAGGGGGGGATCAGGTGGGATCAGGGGCTTAAATCTTTATTAGGGGGGGATGGCGGGTAATTCAAGTGGAAAAAGGGGGGTCGCAAGCGCTAGACCTGACCACAAATCACACTTATACGGGTATATAGCAAAATGCTATATACTGTATACGGTGTGTGTTATGGCAGGGGGTGTAGGGGTGATCAGGGGGGGGTCAGGGGCTTAAATCTTTATTGGGCGGGTGGCGGGGACCCTAAACCTTCTTGGGACAGAAACTTAGTCGCCTGCGCTAATTCTGATCACAATGACACTAATACAAAAATACAATAACACCGTATATTGCGTTTGTATTAGTGCTGATGTGACAGAGGGTGTAGGGGTTAACGGCGGTGATCAGGGGGGGGTCAGGGGAGATCAGTGGGTTAAATCTTTATTAGGGGGGGGTGGGGGGTAATTTGAGTGGAAAAGGGGGGGTCGCAAGTGCTACACCTGTTCACAAATCACACTTATACAGGTATATAGGTATATGCTATATGCTGTATATAGTGTGTGTTGTGTCAGGTGCTGTAGGGGTTAATTGGGGGGGCGATCGGGGGTGAAATGTGCCTATCTAACTGTGTGTGGGTGTGCTTGGTGCAATACTCACAGTAAGATGTGCTCTCCTCTCACGCTGGATCCAAAAAGACCGTTGTGGGGGGAGGGCACATCTCCTCTAAGCCTGTGTTTACATTTCACAGGCTTAGAGGATGATCTGATTGGGCAGGACCGATCAACAGGTCCAGACCAAAAATGATTGGCCTGGACCTGATGACTGATCGGTTCTGAACCCAATCGAGTCATCGGCGGCGGCGGGGACGCGCGGGAGCGCGCACAGGGCCGGCAAATTGTGCTGATATATTTTCTAGTAACCTAAAATGTGCAGCATCCGAAATGTATCTCCTGAAGAAGCTAAACTATAGCGAAACATGTTAAGGAAATCCGATTAAATGCCAAATACGTGTAAAAAATGATTTTACTGTTGATTTTAAATTGTACAAATAAACTTAAATATTTTTATACAAAATGCATTTTTTTTGTTGCCTGGCACCAAAAAAAAAACAATTCCCTTAACCTCCTTAGCGGTATTCCCGAGTGTGGCTCAGGGTTGATTTTCAGTACCAAAAAAACGGTAACCCCGAGCCACACTCAGGATTACCCCAGAAGCACACTCACCTTCCCTGCGATCCCCCGCTGCGATCCCCCGACGTCCTCCAGCCATCCTCACACTCTCCCTCCGCTCTGTGCTGAGCAGATGCCGGCACTTCCCTTCCCTGCGAGCGTTGTGACGTGGGGGGGGGGGGGGTGGAACCGGCGGCAAATTCAAAAGTGTAAATACATAAATGACATGATAAAAGTTGTGATCCTAACGGATTACACTGTATCATGCCATTTCACCATAGGATTGCACCATGTCGCTTTTCCAATGCCCTGCCTGTGCTTTTCCAGTTCTTTTTGCCTGGAAAATAGAGAACGACCATGGCGTCCAAAAAGTGTTCTTTTTGCGCAAAAGCGTTTTTAGACGAACTGGAAAACAGTGACAGCGAAATGGAGTTACTTGAAGAACTGAGCGATAGCGATTCGTCATCAGGTACGGAAAGTGACGACAGCGACGATTCTGATGTCTCTTTCTGGCACATAGCTTGTGGAATTTGGGAAGTATAGCAAATGATTCTTCACAATTTCCAACGGAGCGATGTGCCAGAAAGAGACATCAGAATCGTCGCTGTCCTCACTTTCCGTACTTGATGACGAATTTTCCCACGAATCGCTATCGCTCAGTGCCTAAAGTACCTCAGTTTAAAAGCGCTTTTGCGCAAAAAGAAAGCTTTTTGGACGCCATGGCTGTTCTCTTTTTTCCAGGCAAAAAGAACTGGAAAAGCACAGGCAGGGCACTGGATAAGCCTCCAGGTGAAATCCTGTGGTGAAATGGCATGATACAGTATAATCTGTTAGGATCACAGCTTTGTATCATGTAATTTGGTTTATTTACATTTTTTAAATTGCCGCCGGTTCCACCCCTCTGCGTCACAGCGCTCGCAGGGAAGGGAACCGGAAGACACGTGCCGGCATCGGCCGTGCACACAGCGGGAGGACAGCAGGAGGATGGCGGGGGAGGAGGGCGGGGGATCACTATTATCATGCCATTTCACCACAGGATTTCAAAAATATAAAACAACAGATTTCCATGCAAAATAATGTACTGCTTTTAGCACAGAAATCCTGACATAATCAGACCGCCAGGGAGGTTAATACTTGCCTATTTTTTTTCATGATGACTTTAGTTTTTTTTTCTATCTCATAGTGACAGGGCCGTGTTAACCTTTCCTTGCCACCACCTGATCATTTAGCATCTAATAAATAAAGAGACAACTGTCCAGATAAAAAGGTTTTGCAAAGCAAATTTATTGTCATGCTGAAAGTCAAGTGAATAAAAATCAGTAAGATGTTTATTAATTGGACTAGACTAGCTAGTTTTTAATCTGACATTGAAAAGGAACATGTGAATCACTACTCTACAAAGCAAAGTGTATTCTGTCCTGGAGCAAAAAAGAAAAGTCCTATTAGGTAATAAAGGTGTGTTCCCAGCAGTTATTGTGGACAGGAACACAGGGTTATGTGGGTTTATTGATGAATTTGCAGCTATGTGCGTCTCCCCTCACTGGTGAAAATAAATTATCAATATTTGGGGGAATATCGGGGAACTGGAGAAAGTGCAGAGAAGGGCAACCAAACTGATAAGAGGCATGGAGGAGCTCAGCTATGAGGAAAGATTAGAGGAACTGAATTTATTCTCTTGAGAAGAGGAGATTAATCTGAATTGATATGATCAACATGTATAAATACATAAGGGGTCTATATAGTGAACTTGGTGTTGAGTTATTCACTTTAAGGACATCACAGAGGACAAGGGGGCACTCTTTACGTCTAGAGGAAAATAGATTTTGTCTCCAAATACGGAAAGGTTTCCTCACCGTAAGAGCTGTGAAAATGTGGAATAGACTCCCTCCAGAGGTGGTTCTGGGTAGCTCCGTAGATTGCTTTAAAAAAAGGCCTGGATTCTTTCCTGGGTGTACATAATATAACTGGGTACTAATATTTATGGGTAAAGTTGATCTGGGGAATATCCGATTGCCTCTCGGGGGACCAGGAAGGATTTTTTTTTCCCCTGCTGTAGCAAATTGGATCATGCTTTGCTGGGGTTTTTGCCTTCCTCTGGATCAGCTGCAGGTATAGGATTGTCTTTTTTCAACTTGACTAACTATGTACTACTATGTATTCCGAAAGAAAATTAAAATGAAGTGAAAATTAAAATTAAGATAGAAAAGATCATTTTAATCCAACTTCCCAAAGATTTAAAAATGTTGAATTCAAAATTGTTTGGAAGATGAATGAAAAGAATATTCAGAAAATACACAAATCATTGGATTAGAAAGACAACCAGGCACTTAGAATAGACTAAAGCCTAGTACACACTACTAGTTTTTTTTTTTGTTCAACCCTGCAGGGCTGATCGAAAAGAAAAAAAAAACTGATAGCTCAGAAGGAGCAACTGTACTAACTATGTTAGTACAGCGACCTCCCCTGTTGTGCTATTGTTTTCTGACAGGCGAACTGTCCTCCTGCCACAACACTCTGGCCAATGGCTGAGAGCGCTGATCAAGAGCTGATCGGCAGATATTTTTGGTCATGCCTCTTCCACAGAAGGTGGCCAAATTGCTGATTTCTGTCAGACAGGCTGCAGTACACACGAGTCTAATGTCAGACGGTTTCTATTGAACTGGTCGATGCCGCCCAACATTCGGCCCATGTGTACTAGGCTTAACTTCAATACTCCGAGCTGCTGCTCCTCTGCTGGTTTAAATGACACCCAGCATCATCCACCCCTTTTCCTGTGAGTCCTAACCATCATGGACATGCCCCCACAAGGTGAGATATCATGCAGGTCGTCAGTTAAAGTATTCCTGGATAGTGTGGGGCACGCAAGTAAGTACGAATGCAGTCCAGACTTTACACAACCACTGCAATCAGGGAAGAGGAGGGGACAGCAACATCAATGGACTGGCCTGAAGACTGCAGGAAAAAAGTAAGGATAACGTGGTTAACCACTTGCCAACCACCCGCTGCAGTTTTACTACGGCAGGCTGGCTTGGCTGCACGAACCGACATAGTACACGTGGTGCCGGGGGACAAATGCGCCAGCGGGGCGCTCCCGCCCAAACTAGGCAGCTGGGATCCCGATGCACAGGCCTGGTGGCCACGATTGCCACCAGCTACCCGCAATCGCTCCCCGATGAGAGAGAAGCACGGGCAGCTTTTGTAAACACAGCTGACCGTTCATCTCTCTGAAATGTTCACAGAACGCCTGTGATCCTTCTATATAGGATCACAGGTCTCTGTGGTCATTTCACAAGTCCCACCCCCCCACAGTTAGTAAACACTCCCCTAGGCTCACATTTAACCCCTTGATCACTCCTAGTTTAACCCCTTCCCTGCCAGTGTCATTACTACAGTAACAGTGCATATTTTTAGCACTGATTTCTGTAGTAATGTCACTGGTCCCCCCCCCAAAGTGTCAGAAAGGTCAGTTAGGGGTCGGATCTGTCAGCCGCAACGTTGCAGTCCCACTAAAAATCGCAGATCTCCTCCACTACTAGTAAAAAAAATAAAAATTTCATAAATATTTCCCCTAGTTTGTAGACGTGATAACTTTTGCGCAAACCAATCAAAATACGCTTATTGCGATTTTTTTTTACCAAATATATGTAGCAGAAAAATTGGCCTTAAAGGATAAAAAAAAATGTGATTTTAAAAAAAAAAATTTGGGGAGTATTATAAAGCAGAATGTGAAAAATATTGTTTTTTTTTTTTCCAGAATTGTGGCTCTTTTTTTGTTTATAGTGCAAAAAATAAAAATCACACAGGTGATCAAATACCACCAAAAGAAAGTTCTATTTGTGGGGGGAAAAAAAGAACATCAATTTTATTTTGGTACAGCGTCGCACGACTGTGCACTTTTTCGTTAAAACGCAGTGCCGAATCTCAAAATGGCCTGGTCATTAAGGGGGCAAATCCTTCCAGTCCAGAACTGGTCAAAGAAAAGAAAGTCACAAATGATATTGTATTGATAATGATACCTGGCTTCTTTTTTATTTTTTTTCAGCTTATTTATTGATTTCATTAGAGACAGGTCATAATGTTTCCATTGCACTGACATCAATCCAGAAGAAAAACAACAAGGGTGTTGCTGAACTGCCAGAATAACAACTTGTATCAAAGCCAAAAATGTTTGACATCATGTTTGAAAAACAGGTAGATGCTTGGAGAAGAAGATCCTTTTGCTCTAGTACCAATGATTTTAATAATTTATTTCTTGAGGGCATGTGAATAAACCTGTAAAAAGGAAGTTTAACCACTTTAATACAGGGCACTTCCCTCCCTTCCCGCCCAGGCCAATTTTCCCCTTTTAGCGCTGTTGCATTTTGAATGACAATTGCGCGGTCATGCAACACTGTACTTACACCAAATTTATATCATTTTCCCCCCACAAATAGAGCTTTCTTTTGGTGGTATTTGATCACCTGTGCGATTTTTACTTTTTGCTAAACAAATAAAAAAAGACAGAAAAGTTTGAAAAAAAAAAAAAGTTTTTTTGTTTATGTTATACAATTTTGTAAATAAATAAGTTTTTTCCTGCACTGATGAGCACTGATGAGACTGCACTGACAGGCACTGATGAGGAGGCAATGATCGGGTGGCACTGATGGGGTGGCACTGATGGGGTGGCACTGATAGGCGGCACTGATAGGCGGCACTGATAGGCACTGATATGTGGCACTGATAGGTAGCACTGATATGCAGCATTGGTGGGCACTGATAGGTGGCACTGCTGGGCACTGATAGGCGGCATTGATGGGCACTGATAGGCGGCACTGACGGGCACTGATAGGTGGCACTGACGGGCACTAATGGGCACTGATAGGCAGCACTGGTGGGCACTGATCGGCACTGACGGGCGGCACTGATCGGCACTGACGGGCGGCACTGATGGGCACTAATGGGCACTGATAGGCGGCACTGGTGGGCAATAATGGGCACTGGTGGGCGACACTAAAGGATGGCAATGGTGGGCAGCACTGATAGGGAGGACACTGGTGGGCATCACTGATGGGGAGGGCAATGGGGGGCTCCCTGAGCCCTGATTGCCATCCCTGGTGGCCATAGTGGGCATCCCTGGGGTCATAGTGGGCATCCCTGGGGTCATAGTGGGCATCCCTGGGGTCATAGTGGGCATCCCTGGTGGATCTAGTGGCAGATCCCCCCCCGAGGGTCTGCACTGGTAATCAATGATCTGATTACCAGTGCCGACCCCCCCCCTGTCAGGGGAGCCGCCGATCGGCGCTCCTTTACTCGTGCCTGTCAGGCACGAACTAAGGAAAGCCGATCAACGGCTGTTCCTGTTTTACTATGTGACCAGCCGTGATTGGACACGGCTGATCACATGGTAAAGAGCCTCCGTCAGAGGCTCTTTACCGAGATCGGAGATGCAGGGTGTCAGACTGACACCTCGCATCACCGATCGCCGCTCTGCGCGCCCCCGGGGGGCGCCCAGAGCGGTGTTATCCTGCCGCCGTCATATGACGTCCGGTCAGGATAACTCAACCACATTCCCGCCGTCATTTTGTAATAGGGCGGGCGGGAAGTGGTTAAAAGAGAAGTATGGGGTTATTGCATATTTATACTTACCTAGGTGGATGCAGCATCAGTCTGAGGCAGCATCTGTCCCCGAGCGACTCTGCACCGCCGATCACTCCATTCTCACAGTTCCCTGAGCAGAGAGCTGCTGACCTTCAGTCTCTGCTGTCTGCTCTGCCCTCTCCTCATTTATTGGAGTGCTGGGCTGTGGAGGGGCGGGGAGCGGCTGGCTCAGGCTCTCATCGACTTGCTGAGAGACTGAGCCGGGTGTCGGTCCAGGAACCTGGGGGACCCGCACTCCGTGGTCGTGATGACGCAGTGCCTGGAACCACATCTGTGACGTCAGCAGAGAGCGGACTTCAGACAACTCTCTGCTGAAAACAGGTCACAGGAGTGCAGAACGAACTGCACTCCTGCACTCGCTTTGGCTGTACATCTCCTTTAACCACTTTAGCCCTGGAGGATTTGGCTGCTCAATGACCAGGCCCTATTTTGCGGTTCGGCACTGTGTGACTTTAAGGGACAATTGCGCGGTCGTGCGACGCTGTACCCAAATGAAATTTACGTCCTTTTTTCCCACAAATAGAGCTTTCTATTGGTGGTATTTGATCACCTGTGCAATTTATTTTTTGCGCTATGAACAAGAAAAGAGCAACAATTTTGAAAAAAAAAACAACAATATTTTTCACATTCTGCTATATAACATTTCCCCCCCCAAAAAAAATTAAAAATCAAAATTTTTTAACATTTTAGGCCAATTTGTTTTCTGCTACATATTTTTGTTAAAAAAAATTGCAATAAGCGTATTTTAATTGGTTTGCGCAAAAGTTATTGCGTTTACTAACTACGGGAAAGATTTATGTCATTTTTATTGTTTTTTTTTTTAACTAGTAATGGCGGCGATCTGTGATTTCTTTTGCGGGACTGCAACACTGCGGTGGACATATCGGACCCCTGACTGACATTTTTGACACTTTTGGGGGTACCAGTGACATTACTACAGTAATCAGTGCTATAAATATGCACTGTTACTGTTAAAATGACCCTGGCAGGGAAGGGGTTAACTTTATTTGTGATCAAGGGGTTAAGTGTGTCCCTAGGGGCGTGATTCTAACTGTCAGGGGCATGGCTAGTAAAGTAACCACAGGGACATGCGATCCTATATAGCAGGATTGCATAGCCTCTGTGCTTACTTCAGGGAGAATGACAGACGGCTGCGTTTACATCAGCAGTCTGTCTTTCTCTCTCTCCTGCGGGAGATTGTGAGTGGCCGGCGGCCATCGGAGCCGCCGGTCACATGCGCTGGCTCCCCAGGGAGGTGGGAGTGCACCACCGGAGGCCCGCGCTCGCCCCCTACAGTCTCGTGGGCGACATAGGTCTACATCGCTTTGCCTGTAAATCTACGTTAGGCGGAGCTAAAGTGGTTAAGAAAGACATCTAGACAACTTAACTAGAGGTCAAATGTTCATTCTCAGCACTATATAGTATTGATTTACAATAGTAGCTTTGGGTTGGGTCAGTTGTTGGACTATACTGTATAATTTCCAATGGCTAGCGATATCTATTAACCTCCCTAGCGGTAATCCAGGATTAATTTTCAGTACCAAAAGCGGTAACCCCGAGCCACACTCAGGATTACCCTGTAGTGAAAATGAGCTCATCTCTATGATCCCCGAAAGTCCTCCGGTTGATGCCGGTGTTCTATCAGAATATCACTACTGATCAGATTCTGCAACCGGAAGTGACATTCGAACGAGAAAACTTACTGCACATGCGCCAATGCGCTCGAACATGGCCTCTATGCGTTCCAGTAGCTTTCCCTAGTCCTGTGACATTAATCTGAACTAATTGACAAAATACAAAGGCTTCTCTGAATGATCAGCAGAGGGGAGGGGTGGGCATAGCTGCTCTGTGTGCCTCTGTATCCTCTCTCACAGCCCCAAGTTTCAGTGCATTGTGCGACAGAGCCCTAAGCCTATCAGATATAAATAGAGATAAGTTCAGGAGATGACATGCACCTCCTAGGACTTAACTAATAGTGTTTTTTTTTCTTTTTTCCCTCCCCCTCCTTCCTCTTTTGGGGCGGTAGCCCCTTGAATAAACCCATCTGGTTGGACAGGCTAACGTGGGCAGGCACCCCATGTACACACCCCTGTGGGGGAGGGTCCAGGCCCAATTATACCCAGTTCAAGAGATCATTGTTTAGTATATAGAGCAAAGGCTTAGACATGGTACATAGGCTCTGATGAAGAGGCTAAGCCTCGAAATGCGCAAACCTTTCCAGCTTCAGAGGACGATACACCCTTTGACCTTGATGCTGATGGCAACATACCTATTTGACATGCTTGTATCAAGAACTCATTTGTGAGAATTTTTAACCCTTTTTTAACCCTTGTGTTTGTTTTTCAATTTCATTGGTCCCAGACTACCCTGGTCTTGTAAGGGGCTGCAAGGCTGAATCATTCCAGTGATGCCGAGTAGAAGGTTTTTGGTAGGCGCATGAGTGTGGCTGGAGGTGGTTAGAGGATCACACCTCTCAGAGCACAGCAGATAGGTAAGGCTATAATAAGGCTTACCTATAGGTAATGTAAATATCTCCAAAACTTGCACCATTTAGGGGATATTTACTTTTCATGTAGCCGATGACGTCATCGGTGCATGTTTTCTGAAGGAACGGCACGGGTGGCCCTGTGCTTTAAACGGTAGCTCCCGCACGAGAGTGATGTCATCGTGCTCCTGGACAATTAGATGGCCGGAGGAGGTGAATGTGGAAGCAGGACAGTCGAACATGTCGGCCGTGTCACTGCTGAGTGGGCGGCACTGCGGGGGGCTTCGTTCTAAGGTAAGTATTTTATAACGAGCTAGTATGCGATGCATACTAGCTCATTATGCGTTTGTCCTACAGGGTTTTTTTTTTCATTTTTTTTTTTAACTTACAACCTCTTTAAAGTATAACTAATAGCAATTTTTTTTAGCTTTGAATAGAGTGAAAGGTATTAAAACACCTATTTGGTTATTATTGCTATCTGTCCCCCCATTAGGGAGATTCACCCTCTGTATTTGTCCTGTTTGTTGTTATCATTGAAGTTAAAGTAAAATAAAATCCTACATTTTGGGTTGTGTCTATAAAAACAATGGAAGATAAATCTTCCAATGGGGACACTAGGTCTGGTGACATGTTTACTGTATAAAGTATGTAGGCAGGTAGAGATTACAGCTGCCCGTTTACACTGCCCCAGTCGGGATGTTAAGAGTTAATTCTGTTCCCTGGTTTCTGCTTGGGGGGATTGGCTGGGTACGGCCCACCACCTCCGTGTAATAGAAAAGAAACAGGGGGTCTGTTCCTATGGGGGAAAAAGGAAATAAAAGAATCCAGGGAATGCATGGGTTGGAACGCTGCTATGCTGTTATCAGAGCCTGGAAGACTAGAGAATGACCAAATTTGGAGTTAAACCCACTATGGACTAATTTGTGGACCTAACCTGAGCTGGTGTGCTGGGGCAAGCCTTAATTAGGGAAGAAGGATATTAGGAATGTGTTTGCACTCATTCTTGGGTTGTCATTGTCATCATGTTATTTTATTCAATAAGGCTTTAAAACTTTGCTTCGCCTGGTCATAAGTTATTAAAGGGGTGTAATACAAGTAACTGGCACACATATAACCTACAGCTCGGATCACAAAAGCACATTGGGGTATGAAGACATCAGTACAAGGAGTTCACACAGTGAGAAGATACAATGATAGCAAGGGTAACAAATGTCTCTCTCACAGCCTGTTGCTAAGTGTGTACATGTGGCAGGTGGGATAGGCTCTTGTAACGAGGGGCATGTTGTTGGCACTCCTTCAGCCACAATTTATCTCTTATAGCAACGGAAACAGATCTGCACTGACGGGGCCCTCGTCCTGTACATGGGTTAGGAAAAGGAAGACATAAGTGAAGTGCACACATGGAGTCCATGCTAGGTGCACAGTGGGACACCTTACCGGTAGTGGGAGTAAAGTAGCAGTGATACGCTGGACAGGTGGAGAGGGCGTCCCTCCTAAATGCACAGGTGACCATGTTGGTGTATACAACATCAAGAGAGTTTATTAGAGTTTGTTCATGTTTGTCATCCACCAGGTTGTGAGGGTGGCTCAAGTAAGTTAACCCATGTGCACATCAATGATCCTGTACAAACTGCTCAGGATAGCCCAGAAGAACCCACCCGGGGTAGACCTCATATGATCCTTGCTGGACACCAAAGGAGGATGGGTACATGGAGGAAGTGTCAATCACCTGCCTTACAAGCAGTAACTGTGACTTTCACTAAACATTTACAAGTGGTGAATCAATTACTGTTACTTAAAACCAGGGCTTTTTTTTCTCAAAGAATGGGTGCAGGAACTCACCCTCTCTGAGTCACCCCTTTTCTCTGCCCTTACCTACCTCCGAGCATTGTCCCTTGGTTCCAACCCCTGCCCATCTCCCAGTATTGACCTTTATAGAGAATACAGAACCAAGTATTGTTTTTTTTTGGTGCCTAGTAATTTGTATGGAATTTGTTAATAATAACAAAAAAAGGCGCAGCGTGAAGAGGTTAAGTCCTGTAAGTTGCAAGACCAAACGGAGTGATTAAGAGTGATTAAGAGGTGTCACCTACTTTTCTTGGATTCATAGAATGTATTGATATATATCTTCTTGGTGGGTGAGGCTCTCTCATTCATTTGAGTAGCCATGGCGTTCTGGAAAGCTGCTCTTAATACTTGTGCACTGAGGTGTCCCCATCCTACACTTTCCCTGGGTGTCACGGGAAGGAGCGTTTCTCACAGTATCTTTCACCTGGATTCATTTGGACTTGCACTATTATTTTTGGGACTTTATTCACCATAATTTCCCTTTGATTCTTTTCTATATTGCTGCTTGTGGATGATTTTCTTTCATCAGTTTTCATATTTACCATGTCATTTTTAGCGCTACACTTTGTTATTATTGTTTTTTTTTTTTTTTTTGGTGGCTAGTAATTTGTATGGAATTTGTTAATAATAACAAAAAAAAGACATAAAATACACCCCAGCAGCCAGCAATAACAATAGACACTCAGCAACAATAGATCCCCTCAACAAAAATGGGCCACCCACAACACAATACCCCTAGCACAACGATAGACTCCCCTAAAAACAACAGATCTCCCCACAGCCAGCATCAATAGACCTTGCAGCAGCCAGCACTAATAGAACCCTCAGTCAACAGTACATCTCTCCCAGCAACAACTGACCCCCAGCAACATAAGACCCACCCCTGGCAACAATAGTTCCCCCACCAGTGCCTAAAGACTAGGGATGATCGAACGGTTCGGGTCGACCATCGGTTCGGCCCGAACATTGGGTGTTCGAGGTTCGGACGAATTTAGAACTTTTTGCCCAAAAAGTTCGGAATTCGGCAACCAGAACCGACCAAAATGCAATGGTTCAGGAAATGGGCTTTAAAAGCCTGTGATTGGACCAGAACCATTAGCAAAAGCCAATTGAGGGGGCAGACGAATGCTAGGAATGTGATTGGAGTGACTAGGGGGTCCATAGTCCAATCATTAGTGAATACGCCCCCCAGTATATAAGATAGCCCCCGCCAAATTCCTAGCATTGTTATACAGGACATGGAAGAGAGTGGAAGCAGTTCTGTTAATTTTACTTTGAAAGTGTCATTTAGAATTTATTATTGTGAGGAAAGGGATATCTAGTGTAGTTAGAGTGCTCCTTTACACTTTAGTTAGCTTCAAAAATGTAGTTTCTGTAGGGAAAGTGTGAAGTGTCAGGGTTACTGTAATGTATTGTAGGGTTAACTGACTGCTATGGCAGGGTAACCAAACCCTTCCATATCAGGGTGACCGTAATGTAGTGTAGGGTGAACTGTAATTTTCTTGGCCTGTTACACTTTTTCAGATATAAGAATGAAAAGTTTTTCAACAATCTAGGTCATGGTATAGCTTGTGGTGATTGAGATAAAGTGACCGAAATACCTGCGTGGTTATAAATGTTGGGTATGTACCTAACACCCATTATACTGAAGGCGATATGTAGATAAGCAAAACATTTTTAACATTACAAAACAAGTCCAGTTGAATGTGACTAAACACTAATAACTATTAGAATTAGGGAATACTTCTGGCATGATTCAACTGATACTACAGATGATTCTCTTCCAACATGATTATCTTAGTACGGCTGTTTACATAAGCCTGCAGTATACCTTTTATACAATAGAGGTCTCTAAGGTAAAGCTTTTCGGAGCTATCACATGATGGATGAAGATAGTGCCGTTGCCGAATTACTGTATATTTAAAAGGTTTTCAAACATTCTCCATCTCTTACCATTGTATATTGTGAAATATCTGTATTTTGTGAAATATCCATGTGTGGGCTATGTGAAAGGAATGATTTCCAAAAGACCGTGAATTTTTGATTTCAGGTTAAATAGGTGGTATCAGGACAATATCCCCCGGACAATATCCCCCCCGGCATTATCCCCCGGGACAATATCCCCCCAGAAAACATCCCCCTGGACATAATCCCCCCTGGACAACATCTATTCCCCCGGACAATATCTCCCCGGAAAACATCCCCCTGGACATAATCCCCCCTGGACAACATCCCCCCGGATAATATCCCCCAGGACAACATCTCCTGGGCAATATACCCCGGGATAATACCCCCCCCCCCCCCCGTGAAAACATCCCCCTGGACATAGGATTAGGATAAGGGTTAGGGTTAGAGGGGGGATATTGTCCGGGGGGATATTGTCCGGGGAGGATATTGTCCGGGGGGATGTTGTCCAGGGGGGATATTGTCCGGGGGGATAATGTCCGAGGGATATTGTCCGGGGGGATATTGTCTGGGGGGATATTGTCCGGGGGATATTGTCCGGGGGGATATTGTCCTAGAATCTAAATAGGCATAGCTTCAAGAAATGGTCAAGCACCCCTTACAGCACTATCATCCTTGGACCTGCTTTAGGTGACAATGATTGTTGGAGGACTGAGCAAACCAAAGCCCTACCAGCCCCTTGGGGGTATAACCATTTGAGGCTCCTTCTATTTGTATAAAATCCCTTTATTGCTTTAACCACTTCTGAACCCAAAGTATTTGCCCCCTTAATGATCAGGCCATTTTTTGCGATTCGGCACTGTGTTACATTAACGGACAATTGCGCGGTCGTTCAATGCTGTACCCAAACAAAATTGATGTCCTTTTTCCCCACAAATACAGCTTTCTTTTGGTGGTATTTTATCACCCGTGCAATTTTTATTTTCTGCTTTTTAAACAAAAAAGGAGCGACAAGTATGAAACAAAAAACATATTTTTCACATTCTGCTATATAACATTCCCAAAAAAAAATTTAAAAATCAAAATTTTTCATCCTTTTAGGCCAATTTGTATTCTGCTACATATTTTTGGTAAAAAAAAATCACAATAAGCCTATTTTGATTCGTTTGCTCAAATGTTATTTTGTCTACAAACTAGGGGAAAGATTTATGTCATTTTTATTTTTTTCCTAGTAATGGCTGAGATATGCAATTTTTAGCGGGACTGCAACATTGTGGCGGACAGATTGGACCCCTAACTAACCTTTTTGACATTTTTGTGGGGACCCGTGACATTACTACAGTAATCAGAGCTAAAACTATGCACTGTTACTGTAATAATGACACTGGCAAGAGAGGGGTTAACCTAGGGGTGATCATAGGGCTAGCCTAGGGGAGTGTTTTCTAACTGTATGGGGGAGGAACTTATGAAATGATCATAGAGACTTGTGATCCTATATGGAAGGATCACAGGCGCTCTGTGATCATTTCAGAGAGAACAACGGTTAGCTGTGTTTACAACAGCTGACCTTCCTTCTCTGTCAGCGGGGAGCAATCGCAGGTGCCCGGCGGCAACTAAAATAAGACTAATTGGCAGCTCCATTCAATTTAGTCTGTCTGCATATAAAGTAAAGCAGCAACTGTAGGTTCTATAAGTTTAACAAAAGGGTTAGAACAGCTAATTGTACCACTTGGGTACATTCAGCCTGCCCATACATGGTTCAAATCTCTGCCGCTTCCTGCTGAACCATCCGAGATTCAAGCTGTCTATGGCTGACTTTAGTGTTAGTTTTATTTCAACAGCTTGGTTTCATAGTGCTTTGCACTTACTTATTTTAGTAGACAATTAGTCATATTTTAGAAATATGGCTTCTAAGTATTCTTTAGTTCTTTTTTTTAGTAGTTATTCAGTCTTAAAAGAGAAGTATGAGTTTTTAAAAAAAACAAACAGTTATATTCTCCTAGGTGCATGCAGCATCGATCTGATTGCTCGGTTCTCATTCTTTAATGAGCAGAGAGCTGGTAAGTGTCAGTCACTGGCTCTCTGCTCTGCCCCTCCAGTGCCCATTGTAGCAATGAGCTGTGAGGTTGAGCCAGCTGCTGGTCCAGGCATCTGAGTTGATCCCGACTGTAAAGTTGGGATTGATCCAGAGCCTGGAGTGGCTGAGCGATGTCAGCCGACAGAGGGCTTTAGCCTGCTGTCAGCAAAAAACAGGTCAAAGGAGTGCAGAACCAATTGCATTAATGTGATCCATAGGAGAAGTAGGGCCAAAAAAGCTTTGGCCATACTTCTTTAACCACTTGCCAACTGCCCCACGCAGATTTACTGCGGCAGGGCGACTTGGCTGTGCATAATCACGTAGATCTACATGATTAGACGCAGCGGGAGCCAGACCACGGGAGGAGCAGGCACAATCGCCGCCGGCCTCCCGCGATCTTCACAGAAACTGACAGAAGAGCTATGTAAACAAAGCAGGCGGCTTTTCTGTCACACAGGCACAGAGAGATTGTGTGTTTCAGTTTCAGCTAAGCTGAAACACTGATCTCTCTGTGCCCGTCACAGAGCCCCCCCCCCACAGTTAGTAAGTACAAATAGGCATACATTTAACCCCTTGATCACCCCAGCATTAACCCTTTCCCTGTCAGTGTAATTTATACAGTAACAGTGCATATTATTTAGCACTGCTTACTATATTAATGTCACTGGTCCCCAAAAAGTGTCAAAAATGTCAGTTAAGGGTCCGATCTGTCTGCCGCAATGTCGCAGTCCCACTAAAAAACGCTCATCGTCACCATTACTAATAAAATAAATAAATAAATAAATAAAAAGTCCAAAAATCTATCCCGTCATTTGTAAGCTCTCTGACTTTTGCGCAAACCAATTAAAATACACTTTTTGGGATTTTTTTTTACCAAAAATATGTAGCAGAATATAAATTGGCCTAAACTGATAAATAAAATCGATTTTCTAATTTTTCTTTTTTTTTTATTGGGAATGTTTTATAGCAGAAAGTAAAAAATATTGTGTTTTTTTCAAAATTATCGCTCCTTTTTTGTTTATAGCGCAAAATCTAAAAACCGCAGAGGTGATCAAATACCACCAAAAGAAAGCTCTATTTGTGGGAAAAAAAAAACAACATTAATTGTATTTGGGTACAGCATCGCACGACTGCGCAATTGTTACACAGTAACGCAGTGCCGAATCGCAAAAAATGGCCTGGTCATTAAGGGGGTAAAACCTTCCAGAGCTGAAGTGGTTAATTTAGTAGTTTGCTATCCTAGTATTTTTTTTTTTTTTTTTTGCAGTAGCCATTTTGTTTTATTCTTTTTTCTTGTACCTATTTTCAGAGCTAATTTGTTTTGTTTCAGCAGCTTTGTCTTCTAGTGTGGTTATGTCTTTATTCTAGAAAACATTTAGTCCGATTTCAGGAGCTTGATTTTTCGGCAATATCTTGAAAATGTTTTTTTTTATGTAAATTAGTAAATGGTTATATTTTCTATGTCTACTCTCTTTATCTGGTGTTTTACAATGTATATTATTTGTATCCCTTAAAATATCTAATTTACTGAAGACAACTGAAGTTCATGTGACAAGTTTGTTATTATTATGTGATGATTCTAGAATCTGTAGCAAATGCATATTTAGACAAAAATTTTCATTATCATGACTATGTTTCATGTTTATTCTTCCAGTCCTAATGATTGGGGGTTTTGGCATTGAAATATTCTGGATGTTATTATATTACTTTTCTTTTTCTTTTTTTTCCGCAAACAATTACAATTTTGTTGATCTCTTTCACCAGGTCTTGTCTGTTGGTTTTTTACTTTATTTCTGTGGTTTGAAATTCTGTTAGGTGCCCATTTAGGGGAGCCTTGCTGTGTGGGAGCCACCTCGCCAGAGCTATTGAGCTTGTTTGATGTTCTCCTTCATCTGACTACATGTGAAAGTCTAAAAGTTCTCAGTGACTCTTGTTCTGGGGCCAATGAATGGGGACACTCACCATTAACCAGTAATGAAAGGGGGGTACTCACTACTAACTATCAATGAATGTAGCCATTATCCACTGGCAGTCCACGAAATGGGACACTCTGGACTGACTGCCCACAAAACAGGGCACTCGCCACTGGCAGCCAATCAAAAGAAGCACTTGCTGTTAATAAAAAAGGATTTTCCACACAAGCAACAAATGAAAGGGGACACTCATTATGGTCGACAAAAGGTGAAGTTTATCACTGACCGTCAAGGAAAGAGGGCAATCTCCATTAGCAACAAATGAAAAGGCACACTAATCAATAAGCTGAAAATGAAAGGGAACACTAACTACTGTTTGACAACATAAGGGGCACTCACCACTAACAAATGTTAGGGGAATTTTACCATTGACCTCCAACTTCAGAGGACACTTAACCACTGACCACCAGGGGGCATTCAATGTATACCTTTGACAAACTCCTGACTACTGCATTCTGTAACCTGTTTTGTGCATTATATACATACTCCTGACCTCTGCACTCTGTAAGCTGTACTGGGCATGACATACTCCTGTTGTCAGCGCTCTGTAAGTTGTTCTGTACATTATATAGTCCTTACCCCTTTGCACTCTTTAAGCTATGCTGTGCAGTATATAGTCTTTGCCCCACTGCACAAATTAAGCTGTGCTATACACTTTATAGCAAACCAGTTCTAGGGGCTCTCTAAAGTGACCCCTATTCGGGAGGGTGAACACAAATAGACTCCAATTGCAAGGCCTAGGATTTAATGCTAACAAAATGCACAACAATAGTTTACAGCGCACGGGAACTGACAAACATCAATTCCAGAGGAGGATCCGGAATCAGCAATTATTGGACAATGTTTATTAAAAATATATTAAAGTTTATTAAAAATCTATTAAAAAACAAAAGTTTTAAGTTATAATAAAAACAAAGTTTATTAAAAATATATATCAAAATTAGAGAGAAAACCAGGAACATGGAGGCACATTACCACTCCAGGTCTTGGAGAGGGCGAGGGCACTGATGGAAATAAGGTTGCCAGATGGAAGGATCCCAGGAATGCCTGATGCTCACAGAGGTGGAGGCTGAAGATAGGACAAGCTGGACACCGCTGGCGCATGATTTGTCAAGGACTTGACAAAGCACATGCGGGCGAAGCGCATAGTCATGGCAACGGGGACGCTTGTGCTCCACACCAGTTCCTGGTTTCCTTCTGGATTAGTGATCTTCCTTCCGGATACTGCGGGATTGCCTTAAATGCCCTGGTGATGGCCTAATCATGTGCCGGTGGTGTTCGGCTTGACCTATCTTCAGCCACCACCTCTGTGAGCCTCGACATCTGGCGTTCCTGGGATCCTTCCAACTGGCACCCTTACTTCCATCAGTGCCCTTGCCCACTCCAAAACCCGGTGTGGTAATGGGCCTCCATGTTCCTGGTTTTCTATCTTTTTTTAATATATATTTTTAATAAATGATTTCATTGTCCATTGATTGCTGATTCCGGATCCCCCTCTGGCATTTATGTTTGTCAGTTCCCATGCGCTGTCAACTATCGTTGTACACTATATAGTCTGCTCCTTACCCCACTGTGCTCTTTAAGCTTTGCTGTACAATTTAAACTCCTGAGTGTTGCTGCACCATTGATTAACTGAGAATGACAATAGTAAAAAATAATCTGTTGTTATTTTATTAATGGCATATTTTTCAGTATTACAAGAGGAAAAAGGTATAACATATATTATTTAGCAAAAAAATGACTGTAAAAATTTGTTTTAGAGAGTTTATTTATTTTACAACAATGGCTTTTACGCACCATTTTGAAGGACGCTATATAGTACAAATACTTACATAAATATTGACAATAATACATTATATAACATGTCTTTATACATTTAATATAACATATTGTTAGGTCTTTACACATTTAATATAACAATATAATGTAAGTAGATATGAGTGAATAGTAAACATACAAACCAAAAGCATTACATGATCTTTTTTTAAAAGTGCCTTTACAATTAAAATGTAACTGTGGGCTCATAGCTAAAAACACAAATGAGCTGCTTTACCAGCCAAATGATTTTTATTTTGTACAATCAGGTCTGGGTTCCAGTTCCCTGTCAGACAGCATAGCTAGGTTCTTGACCACAGATGAAGCAGAGTTTGGTAAAGTCTACACCTCCAGCCTGCTGATTTAACAGTGAAGACCCAGCAACACACTGATGAAGTTATCACTCTGCTGTGTCCTCCTGTCAGGATGTTCACTGTTGGCGCAGATTCCTGATTGGTTATTGAAAATGGTGCCTAGTCTGGCTACTGTTGTGTGGGGGATGACAAAGGTGTGATAGAAATACAATTATAAGTACTAATTTCATTTAAAAATGAACTTATTGATTTATATTTGTTTTTCTCCTTTATTTAGCTGTTTGGCTGGAGTTAACCTTCTTTAAAGAATGCAATATATTACATTTTGCTATTGGGTTTAGATACACTTTACAAAGAGTAACTAAAATAATTGACTTATTTATTTATTTATCTATGTAAGCTTTTCAACTGATGCTTTATATCTGTATTAACTACACACACACAATTTTGTTTTAAATGCAAGCTTTTAGGATCTCTTAGATCTCTTCTTTGACTTGCACATAAAACCTAAATTAGGCAATACATGGTATCACCTAAATTTGAAACTTTCTGCGTTAATTGATGGCCAACTCAGTACAATACTCTACTAATGTTCTTTGCTTTACAAATAAAAGATGGCACAGGGATTGTTCGAATTCAACCACAAAGTATCCCTCTTATATGAGGCATGCTACTCCTCAGACTTTTTTTTTTAATTATTTATTGTATTCATTTATGTATTTATTATTAGCATTTATTTGGGGAGAAGGAAGGCATGTTAAGCATTTGAAACGTCCGAAGCTTGACCTATTGGCTTAAAAAAATGTTTTTTTTTTTTATCTAGTCTAGACCATCATAAATAAGGAAAAAAGCTATGTACAAATTCACTATACATTCTCTTTAATTAAATAGATCAAATAACTACTCACAGTTTATCCCAATAACAATCACTGCTGTTGCATATTTAGGAATTTTGGACTGATACCTTTCCATCACAGTGTGAACTTTTTTTTTTTTTTTTTTAAGGTTTATTATAGAAAACATATTACTTAAAGCCCAACTGAAGTTACTGAAAAAGATACTAAAATAGACATTCTACTAATGACTATGACTGGTACAATGGGCACCAGTGTTAAAATGCATAACATAATTGGTACATGACTATAAAGAGAATAAAAAGGTGTGAGACTCCAGCTGGGCTATAAAATACTGTGTAATTATTTTAAAATGAATCTCCTATTCATTGTGACATCTTCCTGTATTCATCCCATAATGACCACCCATATTAGGTACTGGACCCATCTCCATATTATTGTGCATTGATGAAGGATATTTTGTGCAGTAGTCTCTCTTTCTTTGGTTCGATACACATGCCTCTCAGACGGAACGGTTTGGTCTGTAATTGGTTGGAGTGCTTCTGGCAAATGTTGGTCGAAATGACTGTAGGGAACAAGAAGAAAATTGATGAGAGATGGAAAAATAGCGTGAAATGATTTTAGGGAGTAGGAAGAGAACTTCTAAGGTAAAGCATTGCAGTTTGAAATGCTTGTAGCTAGCAAGATAAGAATTAATCAGCGATGAAAGTATTGCTTGAAGGTCCTGTTTGCTTGAAAGTTCCACCCCCGACTTATAATTCCCAATATGTCCTTCATCTAACCCAGGGGTCTCAAAACTTTTCAAACAAAGGGCCAGTATACTGTCCTTCAGACTTTAGGAGGGCTGGATTGTGGCCAGCGGGGGTAGAAAATGTCCCTGGCCCAACATCAGTGAGAATAAAAATGGCCTCAGGGTTGGTGGTCGGTAGGAGGATTAGTGCCCCATTATTGGTATCAGTGGAAGAAATAGTTCTCCATTGCTGGTGTCAGTGGAAGGAATAGAACCTCATATTATTGGGATGAATAGTTCCCCAAGGGCCAGAAAGGCTAGCAAGGGGCCACATCTGGCCCTCGGTTTTAGAGACCCCTGGTCTAGCCAAGCAACCAACAAATCAACCAAACAGTCACCAAAGCAGCATGCCAAAACAAAATATAAGAAAGCGTAAGAATTTCCAATTGGCTTTAATAACTAGTGACTAAATGAGCCCTATAGAGGTAGAGGCCTGGTTTGCTAGACTATAACAAGTGGGACCATTATTCCTATATCCCTGTGATATTCATAAAAACAAGTGGTTATTGTTACACCTTGTATTGAGTGTGGCATCACTTATCTCTATAAACAGGCTTCCTCAGGGACTTTGTGTCGCAATCTAATGCATTTCCGTAATGGAGTTGGGTTAATGCAGCAAAACATGCCATGAATGGGCTGCCATACCACAGCAAAGCAAGTAGGTGTGAGTGGCCCCTAAATGTTTCAAGACTATTTGCTGGCAGCAAAAACACACTGAATAAGCACACATGTCTTATCTTCCTTGTGGTGCTGGGAGGTAATTCTACATATATTGTGCTAATGAGACCTATCCTGATGTTGAATTACTGTTGGGATTGTTATACAACATTTTACATTTATCTGAACAAAAATAAACATTTTCTTAATGTAATATTTTTTGTCTACATAATGAATTAATAAAGAAAATATCTACAAAAAATATCATGCATTTCCATTTATGGCAACAAAAAATATGTATATATTTAGAATGGTGTGCTTACCCTAAATACAACGTATGCAAATGTTGTAAAGGCTAGAATGGCTCCCAAACCTAAGAGGATGACCTTCCAGTAAGAATATAAAGCTAGAAAAAAAAAACATTAAAAAGATGTTATTGCATCATATATAAGGGCTGGCATGGAGGAAAAAAAATATTAAGTTCTTCTTATCATTAAAGGAGAAAGTACAGCAAAAGCTCATTTGGCTGTACTTCTGTAGATCACAGGAGTGCATTTCGTTTAGAACTTCTGTGACCCATTTTCATCAGAAAGCTTAATTGAACAAGCTGAAGTTAGAAGCTGATTGACTACCATGCAGAGCTACATCAGATTTAACACTCCCAGTTTTAATAAATCAACCCCACACTGTCTGCATTCGAGGTTGCGCACCCATGCATGCAAGGTTTTTAATTGGACGCAGCGGCTGTGTCAGTACAGCCTCTTTGTACCAATTTAAATTAATGGGGCAGCCTGTGCAGGCAAACACTGCCCTAGTATGGGCATACTGTATGATATATGAAACAGGCTTTAACCTCCCTTGCGGTATGATTCTTTTGGATTTTAGGTGCTGAAAGTGGTACCATTATTTTGCAGGTAATTCTTGTGAATGAGCAGCCCAAACCAACTGTATACATTTATTATATATATACATATATATATATATATATATATATATATATATATATTTATATGTATGTATACATATATTATGTATACATATATTATATATATATATATATATATATATATATATATATATATATATATATATATATATATATATATAGATATATATATATGTATATATATATATATATATATATATATATATATATATATAGATATATATATATAATGTATACAGTTGGTTTGGGCTGCTCATTCACAAGAATTACGTATATATATATATATATATATATATATATATATATATATATATATACTGTATATATATATATATATATTTACATAAAAAGTACAGTAAAACTGCTGGAAAGGGCACTGGAGGGCAAACTAATATGATTTTTTTAATTTTGAATGGTATCAGTGTGTTTGGTGTGTTTTTACATTTGAATTTGCCGCCGGTTCCACCCCCCCTGTGAACGTCACGTCGCAGGAGACGGAAGCCGGGGCACGGAGAGGATTGGGAGGAAGATCTGCCGCTAGACACCGCCGGGACACATCGCTGGATCCCGGTGACAAGGTAAGAAACCTCTCTTAAAGGATCCAGCGATGCTTCTGGCGGTACCCCGAGTGTGGCTCGGGGTTACTGCTTTTGGCTCTGAAATTTAACCCCGAGCCACACTCGGGAATACCGCTAAGAAGGTTAAAGAAAAAAAAAAAAAAATATATATATATATATATATATACATATACGGAATACTGTGTATATATTGACATTAACATGGTTATTAGCTTTCACCAGCACTCATTCTCTAATCCCACTTGTTCGAACACCCTCCCACCTATCTGAAGATTTTGCATATAGAAACATAAAGACCCAGAGATGACATCCCTGGGTCTAAATCAGCCTTTTTCAACCGGGGTGCCTTGGCAAAATTCCCAAAAATTGTCCAAAAATTGTATACAAACCAGAAGGTGGATTAAGCCTGCCTTTTAGTTACAAAAAGCCACAGGTTTTAATTGTGCACCATCACAACCTTCTATTCGCCAGCCTCCTAATGCCCAATGGCATTGGTTGATAAGGAGGACATCAGGCGCCTGCACAGCAACCTTGTTTGCCCTTCCCTTGCCCCTTTCTGTCAGCACTGGGGTCACATTAGCTCTGTGAGGAAGAGAAACATTGGCATACTAGTCAGTAACTATGTGCAAAGGCGTGTTTTGTTTTGGAAGAATAAATCACCGTTAACGTTGGGTGTCCTGTGTGTGGATGTTGCTGTGTTCTCTAAAACTATTAGTTTTGTTTTTACCATTTTAGAATAGGGTGCCTTGACATTGTGCAACATTTTAAAGGGTGCCCTGACTGAAAAAGAGGTTGAGAAACACTGGTCTACACTATGGTAGATAATGAAAACAGAAATGTTTTATTAAAAAAAAATAATCTTTAGCATGTTCATGAGGTGGAAGAGGGCAGGCCAGTGAGAACATATTCAGATCCAACCTCAGTTTTAACTTTCTCCACCTTGACTTCCAGGCGAGTGGCTTTAAGGTTGTATGATAAGGCTGTCCTATACTGCCCTATGATTTTCCCGTTAATGCCTAAAGAGAACCAAAAATTTATGATATTGTAGCTCTTCTAGTCTTAGATGTAGTGGATGCATTAGATTTCTCTTATCAGGCTTTGTTTTATTTTCTCCTGCTAATCCTGCTAATAACACACTTCTTCCCCTAGGGTGTCTACACTCACTTACTGTACTGTATCCATGGAGGAGCAGTGTAATTACCCTAGGATGCTTTAAAATGATTGTAAAGTGTCGCTTTTTTTTCCTATAAAAATAACAAACATGTTATACTTACCTTCTCTGTTGCAGTGGTTTTGCACAGGGCAGCCTGGGTCCTCTTCTTCTCGGGTCCCTCTTCTGTGATCCAGGCCCCTCCCTCCTGTTCAATTCCCCCACAGCAAGTAGCTTGCTATGGGGACACCCAAGCCAAGTCACCGCTCCCTGTGTCCATTCAGAGACGGAACCCTGACCCGGGCCCATCCCAATGGCACCACTGCTGTGTCTCAACCAATCAGGAGAGAGAATCACAGACGGCTGAGACACTCGTGGACATTGCTGGACAGAGAGGGAGCTCAAGTAAGTATTAGGGGGGCTGCTGCACACATGCCAGGCTCATGCCAGGAATGTAACAATCCCATTGGTTGTGCTCTCAACCAAACTGTTTAACCGTCCAATGGCTGGTGTCATGATTGATCACATGTGCAGCACCATGGCAGTTGTAGACTAAACAAAGGCCAAGATGGTGTCTTTCTTGGCTAAAAACAATAGGAGGATTTACTTCCAATTAAAAAAACAAAACAAACAAAGGTAGCCTTACCTGCCAAAAATATATGTAATTTTGGTTGGGAAGCTTTTTCAAATCTAGACACTCCTGAAATATAGCACTGCTAGGATCAAGTTTTTATTCTAATGCAATGAAAGAAATACAGCATGGTTCCCCCTTTCCTCTTTCCCAACCTGTGATTGGATAGTGAAACAGCAGCAATGCACAGATGAGGTCAACTCTCTGTCCTCCCCTTCTATTGGCCAACCCTAGTGTACCCTCCAGTATAGGAAATGAAAATGTAACTGAAGGTGTCAACTGCCTAGCTGTGCAGTGTGGCAGAGGTGTGGGAACCCCAGGACTGGCTGAATATAGTTATACATATGTTGGAAGTGAATACTTATATATTTTAGCTGTATATTTAGCTGTTGCCCTGTAAACTCTCTTGAAGGCTAAATCTTTTCTAACATCTGAAATCAAGATGGATTGCTGTATATTATAACTGGAAATGTGAAATATAAGAACATCAACCAATATTAAGGATATTCTAGACTGATAATATAATCTAAATGAAACAATTTTGTGAAGAAAAGGCAAAAAACTGAGACTGCATCATTGCATATTATTATTATTATTATTATTATTATTATTATTAATCCAAATAACAGTTTTCACAGGAAAATTGAACTTTTTTACATCACAGAGTGAAACATACTTACCAGCATTAAGGAGCTCAACTTGTGATTGGGGGTCTATACCAGGAGTTGTGGTGCTTCCAGTATGGGGTGTGGTGCTTCCAGCAGGGGTTGCAGTGCTTCCAGCAGGGGTTGTGGTGCTTCCAGTATGGGGTGTGGTGCTTCCAGTATGGGGTGTGGTGCTTCCAGCAGGGGTTGCGGTGCTTCCAGCAGTGGTTGCAGTGCTTCCAGTATGGGGTGTGGTGCTTCCAGCAGGGGTTGCAGTGCTTCCAGCAGGGGTTGTGGTGCTTCCAGTATGGGGTGTGGTGCTTCCAGTATGGGGTGTGGTGCTTGCAGCAGGGGTTACGGTGCTTCCAGTATGGGGTGTGGTGCTTCCAGCAGGGGTTGCGGTGCTTCCAGCAGGGGTTGCAGTGCTTGCAGCAGGGGTTGCAGTGCTTGCAGTGGGGGTTGCAGTGCTTCCAGCAGGAGTTGCGGTGCTTCCAGCAGGAGTTGCAGTGCTTGCAGCAGGGGTTGCAGTGCTTGCAGTGGGGGTTAAAGTGCTTCCAGCAGGAGTTGCGGTGCTTCCAGCAGGGGTTGCAGTGCTTCCAGCAGAGGTCGCAGTGCTTACAGCAGGGGTTGCGGTGCTTCCAGCAGGGGTTGCAGTGCTTCCAGCAGGGGTTGCGGTGCTTGCAGCAGGGGTTGCGGTGCTTCCAGCAGAGGTCGCAGTGCTTACAGCAGGGGTTGCAGTGCTTCCAGCAGGGGTTGTGGTGCTTCCAGCAGAGGTTGCAGTGCTTCCAGCAGAGGTTGCAGTGTTTCCAGCAGAGGTTGCAGTGCTTGCAGCAGAAGTTGCAGTGCTTGCAGCAGGGGTTGCAGTGCTTGCAGCAGAGGTTGCAGTACTTCCAGCAGAGGTTGCAGTGCTTGCAGCAGGGGTTGCAGTGCTTGCAGCAGAGGTTGCAGTACTTCCAGCAGAGGTCTGAGCATCTGTACATGTATATGAAAAGTGATATATTTACAAATTAGTGCCACAGTAAAATAGTGTATTACGCATACCATTTAATGCTTTCCATTACCCAGATAGACAAAGGGAATCTTAATAAACAGTTATTAAAATATATTGTACATACATGTGTTCATCAGCACTTCCAGAATAATAAATTGAAACTTTGCCTACTGCTACAAAGCATAGACCGGATGTATCTTTAACCACTTTAGGACCGGAGGATATTCCTGCTTAATGTCCAGGCCACTTTTTGCAACTTGGCACTGCGCGACTTTAACTGACAATTGCGTGGTCATGCAACACCGTACTTTCTTTTGGTGGTATTTGATCACCTCTGCGCTTTTCATTTTTTGTGATATTAATAAAAAAAAGAGCAAAAGTTTTGCAAAAAAATTTACATTTTCTACTTTGACAGTTAAAAAATATCCAATATATTCAATTTTTGTCATATATTTAGGCCAAAATGTATTTAGCTACATGTCTTTGACAAAATAATTCTCAATGAGCATATTTCTAACCACTTTAGGCCCGGAAGATTTTTCCCCATTCCTGACCAGCTATATTTTGCGATTCGGCACTGCATTATTTTAACGGACAATTGCAAGGTCGTTCAACGCTGTATCCAAATTCAATTTATGTCCTTTTTTTCCCCAGAAATAGAGCTTTCTTTTGGTGGTATTTCATCACCTGTGCGATTTTTATTTTTTGAAAAAAAGAGCGACAATTTTGAAAATAAATATATATATTTTTTACATTCTGATATATAACATTCCCCCCAAAAAAATGTTTTTTAATATTTTAGGCCAATTTGTTTTCTGCTACATATTTTTGGTAAAAAAAAAATCACAATAAGCATATTTTGATTGGTTTGCGCAAAATATTGCGTTTACTAACTATGGGAAAGATTTGTCATTTTTATTGTTTATTTTTTTTACTAGTAATGGCGGCGATCTGCGTTTTTTTTTTGCGGGACTGCGACATTGCGGCGGACAGATCGAACCCCTGACTGACATTTATGACACTTTTGGGGGGACCAGAGACATTACTACAGTAATCAGTGCTATAAATATGCACTGTTACTGTAATAATGACACTGGCAAGGAAGGGGTTAACACTGCTGGTGATCAAGGGGTTAAATGTATGCCTCATGCTTACTGACGTGTGTGGGGGGGAGGGGGCTGTGTGACACAGATCGCAGGTTCAGCTATGCTAAATCCTGTAATCTGTCACTGTCTGTCACATAGGAGATCCGCCCGCTTTGTTTACACAAGCGGGCGGATTTCCTCACTCGATCCCCGATGATCGGGGAAGAGCGGCGGTGATCACTGCCTCTCCTCCCCTGGCCCGACTCCCGCTGTGTCTGAATACAGCGGGAGCGAGCCTACGGTGGCGCGCACGCGCCGCCGAGAGGGGGCAGTATCCAGCAACGTAGGCCTACATCGCTGGACCCAGGAGAGCCACTTTGCCGCAGTACTGTCAATGTGAGCAGTCGGCAAGTGGTTAATAGATCTAAATACTGTATACGACTGAAACACATATAATGTTTTTTCTGCCAAAACTTTTACAAAGCAGTGCATACTACATTGGGATTGATTTACTCCTGCTCTTCTATATGCCTGGGTGTCATACAAAGGGTGTCACAACTTCTGAGAAGACTGAAGTTCTGCAAGGTTGGTGTCACTGCTCCGCCTCCTAGATACAATTCAGATGCATTCTCTCATTATAGGTAAACCTACTCTTTGAAGGGCAAGGGAAGGGAAGACATGATTGAAACCTTCAAATACATCAATGGAGTGAATAAAGTTCTGGGGCAATATTTTCAATATGAAGCCAAGATCAAGAACACGGGGACATGACCTCAGACTAGCAGGAGGAAAGTTCAAAACTTATCTTAGAAAGTATTATTTTACCTAAAGTGTATTTGATGCTTGGAATAAACTTCCAGCAGAGGTAGAGAGCCAGTCAATAGTAAGTACATTCAAATAAGACGGGTACAAACAATACTAGAGCTATATCTAATCAAAAATGGTAACTAACAAAAAAATAAAAAAAATGGAGCAGACTTGGTGAACCACATGGTCTTTTTTCTGCCCTCACTATTCTATGTTCTATGTTCTATGTAGTATATTCTAGTATTTCCCCCTCCCATCCACCATCCATTTTCCATTTTCTGTTTCCAGGTATTCATGCAGTTGAATAGAAAATGATTACCTTACTTTCTAATAAGGGACATGAAGCATTAAGAGTCTTTAATATGCTTTAAAGACTGTTTCTTACATAATGTTTTTTCATAGGGATTATCTCTTGCCTATTCATGGTCCAGGTGCTAGACATGTATAAAATGATTAATAAATATACATATTAATATTTAAAAAAAAATGATTGATTTTTAAATGTATATATCACTAGGGATGATCGAACTTTTCAAAAGTTCGGTTCGACCAGAACACCAGAACTTCCAGAAAGTTCGGCCCGGATTTCAGAACCCCATTGAAATCAATGGGACCCGAACTTCGGTAATCACAAAACCCCATTTTGAAGCCCTAAAACCCAATAAATGCCCCTAAAAAGTGCCTAGGGTTCTGGGTCATGCCCCAGAGACTATTAATCACACAAAAAAAAGTTCTTAAAAATTGTCAGTTTTGAAAGAGAGCCAATTATTGAAAAAATAATTGGAAAAAAAAAATGAGATTTCTTTGGATTTAGTGTCTGGGGGGGGTCTAAAAAGTGTACCTGTGAAGTTTCAGCTCTGTAGCATGTCCAGAACCAGAAAAAGTAGATTGTTTCTCTTAGGTCACTTACAGAACAGGGATATGGCTCCGCTATTTTCACGCCTTGCCGGTTTTGTAGCAAGCGTTTTTTTGGGAATTTTTTGGGGGTTATTGGAGGCAGGCATAACATCAGAACTTCTGTGTAGGGGTATATATACACACACACATGTATGTATATATACACATACACATATATAGGTGTGAAAGTAGCAGAACACTATACTTGCGCTAATGAAATAATTAACACCCATATTGCTTCTCCCCTGTGTATAAATACATATAAGTGTGTGTGTGTATATATACCCCTATACAGAAGTTCAGATGTTTTGCCTGCTTCCAAAGACCCCCAAAAAATGCCCAAAAAAAACGCCTGCAATAACACACCTTGGGTTTTTTTTTGGAGCAGGTGTTTTTTTGGGCATTTTTTGTGGGTCTTTGGAGGTAGGCAAAACATCTGAACTTCTGTATAGGGGTATATATACACACACACTTATATGTTTTTATACACTTACACATATATAGGTGTGATAGGAGCGGAGCCATATGCCTGTTAATTATTTCATTAGCGCAATCATAGTGTTCTGCTATTTTCACACCTATATATGTGTAGGTGTATGTATACATACATGTGTGTGTGTGTATATATACCCCTATACACAAGTTCAGATGTCATGCCTGACTCCAAAGACCCCCAAAAAATGCCCAAAAAAAACGCCTGCAATAACACACCTGGGTGTTTTTTTTTGGCGCAGGCGTTTTTTTGGGGCATTTTTTTGGGGTCTTTGGAGGCAGGCAAAACATCTGAACTTCTGTATAGGGGTATATATATACACACACATGTATGTATATATACACATACACATATATACGTGTTATAGGAGCAGAGCCATATGCCTGTTATTTATTTCATTAGCGCAAGCATAGTGTTCTGCTATTTTCACACCTATATATGTGTAGGTGTATATATACATACATGTGTGTGTATATATACCCCTATACACAAGTTCAGATGTCATGCCTGACTCCAAATATGTCCTCAAAAAAGCCCTACAAACGCCTGCAGCAAAAAGCAGGCTGACCGGCGAGAAGCCATATCGCTGCTCTGTAAGTCACATAAGAGAAACAATCTTTTCTCTATAGCGGTCACCCTGAAATGGAAGGGTTTGGTCACCCTGCCATAGCAGTCAGTGTCAGTTAACCCTACACTTCACTACGGTCACCCTGGCAATTAACATTTTCCCTACAGAAACTAGATTTTTGAAGCTAACTAAAGTGGAAAATAGCACCCTAACTACACTAGATATCCCTTTCCTCACACTAATAATTGCTAAATGACACTTTTGAAGCAGAAGTAACAGAACTGCTTCCACTCTCTTCCACGTCCCTGTATTAAAATGGTAGAAATTTGGCAGGGCTATCTTATATACTGGGGGGCGTATTCACTAATGATTGGCCTCTGGACCCCCTAGTCACTCCAATCACATTCCTAGCATTCTCCTGCCCCCTCAATTGGCTTTTACTGATGATTCTGGTCCAATCACAGGCTTTTAAAGCCCATTTCCTGGCCCATTGCATTTTGGTCAGTTCTGGTTGCCGAATTCTGAACTTTTTCAGCAAAAAGTTCGGAATTCGGACGAATTTCGAACACCCAATGTTCGGGTCGAACCGATGGTCGACCCGAACCGTTCGATCATCCCTATATATCACCAGTGTTGTTTTTTTTTTATATTTATTATGGTGTCTAAAGGCATGCAATGTGCAATGTAATGTGCTATTTTTTATATATTAAAGCGGCATTAAATCCAAAACCAAAAATATAATATATTGCAGCTTATCAATCCCTTAATATGGTGGCTGCATTTGTTTTCTTTTTTTCTTTTCCCCTCTGTTTTCACCTGTTCATCTGGCCAGTAACACAGCTCCAGTGCCCCCACTTTTGGACAGAAGCATTGTCAGTCTGGGAGGAGAGGGGGGTTTGATGTACTGGCAGGTTTACTGTAGATACACAAACAAATGAAAACCAAACTGCAGTTAAAATGTTTTAAGCAGTTTTGTTCCTCTTGGGATAAAGTTTTTACAAAAAAAAAAAAAAAAAAAACAAAATGGATCATTGTAAGCACCCCTGCCAGTGTTACATAGCTTGTCTGAGACCTTTAACCGCTTGCAGACCGCCGCACAACTATTTACTGCGGCAGTCAGCCCCGTACAGGCAAAACGACGTAGGGCTACGTTGCTCGCCTACGGGCCTCTAGGGGGTGAGCGCGTGCCCCCGGAGGCGTGCTTCCACCCCCGCTCGTTCACTAACATCCCCGCGCGAGTGACCGGCGGCTCCGATGTCTGCCGGTCACTCGCAATTTCCCACTGGTGTAACTGCAGAGATCATACGATCCTGCTATGTAGGATTGTATGTCTCTGTGGTTACATCACAAGCCACGCCCCCCACAGTTAGAATCACGCCCCTAGGGATACATTTAACCCACTGATCACCAATAAAGTTAACCCCTTCCCTGCCAGTGTCAATTTTACAGTAACAGTGCATATGTATAGCACTGATTACTGTAGTAATGTCACTGGTATCCCCAAAAGTGTCAAAAATGTAAGTCAGGGGTCCGATCTGTCCGCCGCAATGTCGCAGTCCCACAAAAAACATCGCAGATCGCAATAAAAAACAATAAAAATGACATAAATCTTTCCCGTAGATAGTAGACGCAATAACTTTTGAGCAAACCACACAAAATACGCTTATTGCGATTTTGTTTACCAAACATATGTAGCAGAAAACAAATTGGCCTAAAATGTTAAAAAATTGTGATTTTTACATTTTTTTGGGGGGAATTTCATATAAAAGAATTTGAAAAATATTGTTATTTTTTCAAAATTGTCCCTGTTTTTTTGTTTATAGCGCAAAAAGTAAAAATCGCACAGGTGATCAAATACCACCAAAATAAAGCTCTGTTTGTGGGAAAAAAAGGACATCAATTTAATTTGGGTACAGCACCGCACGACCGCGCAATTTTCTGTTAAAATCACGCAGTGCCGAATCGCAAAATAGGCCCTGGTCTTTGAGCAGGAAAATCCTCCGGGGCTTAAGTGGTTAACTGCTACATCTGCAGGTCAGCTTGTTTTGTTGAAAAATAACAGAATTGCTTGCAGGACAACCAGGTGAAAATAAAAGAAAGAAAGCTTAAACAAGAAAACAAATGTGGGCATCACATCTAAGAATTGGCAAGCTGCAATGAAAATTTTTTTTTCCTGCAAAACAGTAGCTAACACGAATAGTGTGAACATACCCTCAGCCCTTCACTCTTTATATTTATAATTCTTCCTGTATTTTTTGGTATGCACAAATCTTCATTGTTGCCAGTCGGAAAAAAAAAAAAATGTAATAACTGAAATCAACAGGTAAATTCTCTAACTATGGGATCTAGCTTTTCTGAGATGTAATCCAAGATAACATTTTTATTCCAGTTGGAGCACAGTGTGAAACGTCTGTGAATCACTTTATGCATCTCATAATGTATGAGTCAGTTTTTTTTAATTAAATATATCAGCAGATCTCAGCTACAGAATAATAATGTACACTAAATCTGAATCAGAATGTCCCCATACCCCAGAAGGTAAGGTGAAAAGCCCTGTGTGAGTGACTGTGTGCAGATTATAGGATTTTTTTTTAGGGTTTACAATGCTTTCTATTGCATCATTTCCACTTGCCTGTTGCATTCATTTATTATTAATTTTTTAAAAATGGAATTCGGTCATAGAATTCTGTTGGCGGTAGCAAAAAATTAGCAGTATGTTATAAAGTATGATCTTAGTGAAGTTGTTTTAATGGATAGTTTTTGGCAAATTGGATGAAAAAAAAAAAAAGTTTATAAGTTATTACTGAGGATTCTACACAAGATACTTTCAGCTTAGGTTCACACTAGTGCTTCTGCAGTATGATACGTTTTTTTTTAATGCATTTTTCTAGTGCGACTTTGCACATTTTGGAAACGTTTTTAACACATTTTTCATGCTTAATGCATTTTTTTGTAAGAGAAGGATTTTTACACAAAAACACACAAAAATGCATGTACATGCGCTTTACATACGTTTTTGGTGCATTACTATTGAAGTCTATGTGGCCAAAAATCATCCTGCAATTGCACCTGTACTTTTTAAAAATGCGCTGCAGCTGCACTGCATTGATGTGAATAGGCACCATAGAGATAAATGTCATTTAGATGACCGTACAGTGCAGCCCAGCAGCAACTGAAGAAAAAAGCGCACCAATGTGAATGGGGGCAGGTGCGTAACTACAGGGGTCGCAGGAGAGCAATTGCAACCCAACCCCATGCTCCAGGGGGCCTGTGTGGCTCCCCCTGCTCTACACCTGGATAGGAGGGGCAGCAAGGGTGAAATATAGAGGAACTGAAGCCCTCCATTTTTCTCCTGCAGCTGCTAAAAGCCTGTTTCTCCTGTTCTCATTCCTGCAGGCATTCAGCGGCTGCAGGAGGAAAATGGAGGGCCTCTCTATGTGGTTCCTCTCCATGCTACCCCTCTTATCCAGGTTACTTGTCCCTGCTTACCCTGGGCCACTGTAGGCTCCTCTGGTCCTCCTTCCCCTGCAGCTCTGCTGTCTTCCACCCTCCCTTCTCCTGCTGGCTGTTGTATCAAGATGGAGAAAAGGGAAGGGGGCCGGTAAATATGTAATTTGCCGACCCCTTCTTTTTCTGAATGGACACAGTAAGTGATGGGTACTGATTGCTCCTGTGTCCATCCACAACTGAAGCATAGTAAACTATGTTTACTATGCTTCAGTTTGTGAATGAATGGGAAGCTCTGTAGAGAGCTATTCCTGTCAATTCATTCTATGCAGCTGAGGCTGAAGAGATGGATATTGAGGGCTGTTCCTCAATCTCCTTTCTCTGTTTCATAGGTCAGAGGTCTGTTTAGATCCATGATTATTAACTGGAGCCCCCCAGCAGAGCTAAAAAAAATTGCAAAAACAAAAAAAAACAAAATTTTAAGAAATAAATAAATAAAATAAAATGGTAAAAAATAATGTAAAAAAACCTCTTATTTTCAGTATCTTTTATTTAAAGTACAGTGTTTTCTATTGAAATTCAAATATTAGAGGATTTTACCTACCAGCCAAATTTTTTTCTATGCATACATTGCTGATCCTTTCTAATAAATGCAGTCAGACCTGACTTTGACCTTCTGCAGTTAACTTGCACAGCTAGGACACATTGCTGTCTCTGCCTGTAATTGGAGAGTGAAGGAGCAGCAAACTGTGCCTGTAGAACTCCTAATTGTCCTCAAGTGCTGATGTACAGAAAATTACAAAGGACTAATATAAACTCACATTTAGGCATTTACACCAGGTGTATTCTGTCAATGTAAGATTTTTTTTTAAATGCAAGCATAACTGCATTCATTAGTAATTACCCATATCTAAATATGTTACAGCTTTAAACAAACAGCAGATACGTTACTTTGTCCATAATGGAGCCTTATTTTTTTCTTATTGTTCTTTCTCTAGTATTTCTTTTTTTTTTTTTTCATTTTTGGTGAAGGGAGCCTATGTAGAGTCACCTGGACATCTTTAGAGTTTATTTTTTCTGGCATATGTGACATCTTATTTCTTACCTTTCTAAACCTTATTTATATCTTTTTTTTTTATGACAAAAGCATGGGGATTCAAAAAAGAATCAACGCTGCTCTAATTTTAGAAGTGTCTAATTTTTTGCATAAGACGCCTATACCTATTCAATAGATGATGCTCTTTTTAAAAATAAGTAATAATAATAACCTCAAAAGACTTAAAGAGGTTCTAAACACAGAAGTTTTTTTTTTTTTTTTACCTTAATGCATTCTATGCATTAGGGTAAAAAACCCTCTGTGTGCAGCTCCAGCCCCCCCTCTCATACTTACCTGAGCCCGATCTCAAGCCAGTGCTCAGCACAAGAGCAGTCGCTCTCTCCTCACTGGGAATGGAGGCAGCAGTAGGAGCCATTGGTTCCTGTTGCTGTTAATCAAAGCCTATGATAAGGGAGTAGGGGAAGGGCCGAGCCAGGCTCTGTGTGTCAGTAGAAACACAGAGCCCGGCTCAGAATCAAATCCGCACTGGTGCCCCCACAGCAAGTGGCTTGCTGTGGGGGCACTTGTAAGGGAGGAACAGCCAGGAGCACAGGTGGAGAACCCCAGAAGAGGAGGATGGGGAATGTTCTGTGCAAAACCACTGCACAGAGCAGGTAAGTGTAACATGTTTGTTATTTTACTTTAAAGTGATTTTAAAGTCTCATTTTTCTAGTTAAAAATAACAAACGTGTTATACTTACCTCCTCTGTGTAATGGTTTTGCACAGAGCAGTCCAGTCCCTCCTCTTCTCTGGTCCCTCTTCGGCTCTCCTGGCCCCTCCCTCATGCAGCTTGCTATGGAGGCACATGAATCGAGCTGCAGCTTCCTGTGTCCATTCAGACAGAGCTGTGGTCCGGCCCACCCCTTTCTCTCCTCATTGGCTGACTGACTTTAAATGACAGCAGCAGGAGCCAATGGCCCTGAGTTGCTGTCTCAGCCAATAAGAGAGAGGGCAGGCGTCACATGTATTAAGCCAAAAATGTATTGCACGGTAAAACAGTGTAGTGACTTACACTGAAAAAAGCACCAGTCTGCAATCCATGTCAGAGCGTCTATTCCTCACTGAACCGGTCATCCTCCGGCCCGGAAGTGATGTCATAGGAAGCTAGTCCACGGGGCTGGTTAGACCGGAAGCCACAATGGAACGCAGGCTACCGGAAGTGACGTAACGCATTTCGAGCATGCGCACTCGGCTCCTTCTTCAGACGTCTGAAGAAGGAGCCGAGTGCGCATGCTCCGAAACGCGTTACGTCACTTCCGGTAGCCTGCGTTCCATTGTGGCTTCCGGTCTAACCAGCCCCGTGGACTAGCTTCCTATGACATCACTTCCGGGCCGGAGGATGACCGGTTCAGTGAGGAATAGATGCTCTGACATGGATTTCAGACTGGTGCTTTTTTCAGTGTAAGTCACTACATTGTTTTACCGTGCAATACATTTTTGGCTCAATACATGTGGCGCCTGCCCTCTCTCTTATTGTTGCCAGCAGGATTTTCCGAGTTTTACCGCCAGTGCTGCCTGGTATTTGGCCATCTGGATAGTTCATAAAGAAGATTTATTGGACACCCCTTGTGCCTTTTTTGGTGGATCTCCCTTCCGGTCAGTGGCGCCCAACACCTATCTCTCTGGTCTCAGCCAATAGGGAGGGGAGCCCCGGGCAGCCGAGACACTCCGGCAACCTCGCTGAATCTAGATGGATCTCAAGGAAGTATTAGGGGGTTTGCTGCACACAGAAAGCTTTTTATCTTAATGCATAGAAAGTATTAAGATAAAAAATAACCTTCTGACTTTACAATCACTTTAAGGCTAGATTTAGTTTTGCCATCCCCTTACACAATAAGTAATTTTGCAATATTATATAGGGAGTGTTTTAAGTTTACTGTATCATTATCACTGCATCCTTGTTTTTAAATACATGGTTTAATTAATTGAACAATGCATGATGGGAGCTTTAACCTTGTAGCTGCACTTATGCCAAGCCCATGATTGAAGCAATCAATAAAATAAACTCTGAAATCTAATGTTCTTGGTCAAATCTCCAAATTACCTGTTTGGATCAACAGATGTAAGAAAAAAAAATCATTTGATCATTAACATCTTTATATGTCTCATACTGCCTGTGCCTGAACTATCGTCAGTGTCAATGCTGCTTTTTTATAACCTTGGAAGAATAATAATGTGCATATATTATAATACAGAATCAATTCAAATTAAATTGATGCAGGATAATCCTCAAATGATATCCATAGTAAATTGGTTTTAGGCTTTTGTCATCCTTTAAATATCCTGATTATTCCATCATATGATCAATAAAAATTATCTCTTAGTAGATCTCACCTTGTGGAATTTTTGGGAATGACCCTTTTCACTGCTTTAACTAGGACAAGCTGTAGAATACTAGGAATGCTGTATGTGGTAATGACACTAATTAATAGGAATAATGTAGGCAGTAATGACACAATTAATTGCCCAATGCATGATAGGAGCTTCTACTATAAAGCTGCACTCATGCCAAGCCCCTAATTTAACTTTATTCAGGGGCACTGACTCAGGATAAAATCAGAGTAAGCTGCAAATGGGAGTGGGCTCATGGGCGCATTCTTTGTAATGGCTAGTTGTGTTTAGAACATACCTAAGCAAGAATTTGCTTGACACGTGCTTCCTTTTCTGCGTCATAACAAATATTTTATAGATTATTATTTTTATTTTTTTCTGCAGTGCACCAATGCACACAAGACTGTGATAAATAGTTATCCAATTGATATATGTATTATGTCAACTGGTTCAGTCCTCTCTAGGGCACTCCTGCTCTGAAATCCTTCCACATCAGTTGACCAGGCTGACCCACCTGCCCTGCAATTAAATGGACTCTGTAACTTTTTTTCTGACATCTACCAGCAAAGCCAATTAACATATGCTAAAGACTAATACTTTCTCACTCATAAGCCTGGCCTTAGTTTGGGGGCTAGTAAGAACCTTAGAAAGTGGTAGGTTATTACGTTCTTACTAGCCCCCCCCCCCCCCCTAGTTTGGGGGCTAGTAAGAACCTTAGAACATGTTTGGTTATTAGTTAAATGCCCTTTTTCTAACCTTTCTTTCCCTATTTGTGACCTTTTTCACAAATTCCTCCTGTAACTTTCCATATAATATACTGTATGTTCCCTTATATAAGGACACAACGAGTTCTCTGTTTTTCAATTTGCAATTTTGGGGATTAAAATAAATAATTAAATATACACTATACAGTATTAAAGTAACTCAGGATTACCACCCAAACATTATAAAATTCATAATTCAATAAATATAGTTTAGTGACTTTATTGAAATAAATAAATACTCATATAATCTAAGGATCCTTATTCAAACAAATAAGTCCCACAAGGCTACGAACTTTGCCAATAACATCATTCATTCTTCTAAGCCGATGAAAGGTAAAGTCTAGTTGATTCTTTAAATCTCAATTATTGATTGCAGAAGGTGGACTGGTTACCATAGCTCATAGTTTTTTCCTACAGGACGTTGAAATGATGATCTTAGATTTTTTTGTTTTTTTTGTTAAAGCTTTTGAGTATATTATGCCATTGAAATAGAATTACTGTTCTACTCAGATCTACACAGTGGTCAAAATATCATCATCAAAGGGTACAATAATAAACAATATTACTTAAAAATTTAAATACATTTTTCTGCCATAAATGTTAAACATTTTTTCCTTAACTATAGTCTAGATCAGTGATGGCAAACCTCGGAACCCCAGATGTTTTGGAACTATATTTCCCATGAGGCTCATCCACTCTGCAGTATATTTGAGCCTCATGGGAAATGTAGTTCCAAAACATCTGGGGTGCCAAGGTTCTCCATTACTGGTCTAGGTTTATTACATTAGAGATTTATACCAAATATGCAGCCTTCAAAATAATCTTATTTTACAATCTATAAAATAAACTCTGAAATCTCCAAATTACCTATCTTGATCAACAGAAGTAAGAGTAGAAATCCTTTGATCATCAGCATCTTTGCATGTCCCATAGTGCTTGTGTTATTGTCTCTGACTCAGGTTAACAGAACAGAGGTCCAAAACGATCTTCAGCATCAACACTGCCTCTTATATATCCTGGGAAGAATAACTCTTACGAATATATTATAATATAGAATCAGTTTTAATAGATACAGGGCAATCCTCAAATGAGATGCATAGTAAATTGGTTTAAGCTTTTGTCATCCTTTAGCTATCCTAAGTATTGTATCATTTGATAAGCAAAACTATTCTCTTAGGAATTTTTTGGGAACAGCCCTTTCCCAAAGCTTTATTTAGAACAAACTGTAGAATAATTGGAATAATGTAGGTACTAATGACACACATAAGGAGCTAGGCATAATTAATGTTTTAAATATTATATTAAGAACAATGATATAGCAAGATAGGAAGGTCTAAGGTAGTCTTTGCATTGTGAATAACTGAATACCTTCATGCCAGTTACCTCAGTGAAACTAGCAAAGAAAACCTCAATCATTTGTAGTGCTTACCCCCGCAGGAAGCTGCTGGTGATGATGGGTTCTCATGTAGTCAAGAAAAGCAATGCACAAACTGAAGTCCCAATAAATCCCAATAGGGAATTGAGAAGTCAGTGCTCAGGCTCTAAATGTCTTCCAGTCACCCATATGAAAATAGGCGGCTGGCGACCCGAAACATTCAAGTGTATGAGTCTTTATTTGCTACAAAGTGATAACAGGAAAAAACACTTACACGTTTCGTCCAAGTGGCCTTAGTCATAGCATGTCTCTTAAAGCTGCTTGGTCCCCACTGAAGGCCGATCACAGCTGTGGAACATAAGCGTTAGTATGCTACACTATAACACTACACAGGAAATAGGCCAAGCAACTGGTGTTAGATTAAATGAATGACTTAAAGCAATGCAATTAAACAATGCATAAATCATATACTAGGAAGATAAACAGATTTGAAGATACTGTACTAAGCAGATTGTCACTGACCCATTAACTGGCAATCAGTAGAACTGCAGCAATGTTAAATGTAACTATAATTAGTGAAACTAGAGTTATTTGCATAAACTACTCGGGAAAATAAAGAGTCCTTGTGTGCACACTACGCATACCCGCAACCCCAATAGCGAGTGGGCATAGGCCTCCCTGATGTAGGAGTACCTCTAAGGGTGTCTGAAAAGTGTCTGAAAAGTAAAAAAGGTGTTTGAAAGTAAAAAATGATACATGTTAACCTGCTATCTGCTGGGACCTGTGGTGCTTTTTTAAGCACCACATTGCAGGACAATGTTTTGTTTTTTTCATCAATCCCTGGACAGTATAATAAAACTGGGACTGTTATAGCAATCTAGGACTGCCTTTTTATACTGTTGCTAGGTAAATACAGTTCAGTTCTGTTAACTAAAAAAAAAAGCCAAAGAAAAGAAAATTGATGCAGCCACCACATCTAAAGACTGGAATTTGCAATGTATTACATTTTTGGTTTTCGGTTTAATACCACTTTTAGGCTATGCTTGGCCTAATAAATTCTTTAAAATACCTCAAGGTGCGTTGGTAAGTGCCGGGTGAGCGAGGTTTGTCAGCTTCAAGTGTGCAGAGAAATCACAAAACAATTTAGCGGCTCCTCTGGGGGTAGCGCTGCAATACTTAAAGGTTTTACAATATTTGTCCATCTTAAACCATTGCATATTGTAAAAAATTGATGATTTTCAAAAGAAAACAAATTAAAAAAAACATTGTTCAGGTGGGTTCTCCTATTTCATAGTTTTGGTAACTTTGGGGGCGTTTTGGAGCATTTCCGCTCATCACGTGTAGGGCAGTTTATTCACCTGAATGGGCTGCTCTATGTGCGACAAACACTTCAAAGAAGCTACAGATTAGATTTTTCAAAGCTATTTAATAGGAGGACATACCTATATATCCAATCACTCTTGTACAATCACATTTTATCCCCACCATTTCTTTTTACATGCATCTGCCTGAGACCACTATCCTGATCCTGATCCACCCTAGAACATCAACTACTTACCTGGAGTGGACAAGTTTGGTGGAGGATTGATCCATCCTTTAAAGGGATCAAAGGCAATTTGGGTCCTTGCGACCTAAATCGATCTGGTAAGAAGCAAAAAGTGCCTACTTTTACCAAGAGCACAAAATTTGAGCACAAAAGCACTTTGAAGATTCTATTTATATATTTATTTACTATCACTGACTATTTCACCAGTTGCACTAATAATTTTATATATTACGGATTTTACTGTCAGTCATATGCGATTTCATGCAAATCCAGTAATTTAATTATTTATATTTTATCACCATTGTCACATTTATGATTTAAATCATCACCTAAGTCACAATATATATATTACTACAGTGCGTATATTATTTGGTATATTTTATCATTTTATTAGGTATCATAAACTATTTATACATTGGTTTTACATTTTTGATACAGATACTATTTATATCACTTATCTAGAATATATATTTATTTATCATCACAAGATATACATACAAGCCCACTATATTACCAGCACTATTTTTTTTCATTAGTTTTAACATTTGTTGTTTTTTTGGTATTTTACCATAAAATAAAAAAGAGCAGCAGGTATCCCACATCCTACATAGGGCTAGACACGAAAACTAGGCACCTTCACCCTGATAAATAAACATTTTATAGCATATGGCAAGCTTTACAGACTTCCAGGGACATACTTCTGATTTTAACACTACAGCTCTGATCCATATAGACTGTTATGTGATCGCTCAGCTCCTGCATACTCTGCCAAATTAACCTTTGAGGCAAGAAGCAGGTAAGGTACAAAACAATATGTCAGCAGAGGAAGACCCTGGCTGTGAATTCAGTGAGAATGGTGTTCATTGGTTGTAAGTGAGTACAGAGGTGGGAGGGAGAAATCTCCTGGAGGAGAAGGGTAGAGTGTCAGCTGTTGAACTCCGTACTGTGTCTTAACATTTTTTTCCAACCTAAGGGACAGGAAGTAATGGAGGTGATTTCTATGGAACACCCTGGAAGTTACAGCCTGGCCTAGAAGACAACGTTTTTTTTTTTTTTTTTCTGGAACAGAGGTGCATTAATGGTGTATTGGTACATAGGGAATCTGGAATTTAGAAAAAAAGATGAACTTAGCCTTCAAGGCTGATGTGTTCAACCACACAGTGCACTAAGTGCACATTCACTTGCAGCTCCACCTCCCCTCAATTGGCTAGAGAGGTCATGAAGATTGCATCAGCATCTGGACACAAGCTTAGTACCGTTATCCCCCCCACCCAAAAACATGTTGATCTTGAAAACACTGGTTGTGACCCCCCCACACAACTAAAATATGAAAAATTTACTGAGAGAATCGAATAGAAAATAATATAATGGAACAGAAAAAAATAGAATAGAAAATAAAAGAATAGAATATAATAGCATAAAATAAAACAGAATAGAAAATAAGAGAATAGAAAAAAATGTAATAGAAAATAAGTGGATAGAATAGAAAATAAAAAAAATTGTATAGAAAAGAATAGAGTTAAACAGAGCAAAATAGAAGAGAAAATAAAAGAAACTAATAAAATAGAATAGAAAATAAAGAAATAGAATAGAATAAACAATAGAAAAGAATAGAATAAAATAGAAAGAATATAATAATATAACTGTTTTCCGAATTTCTAATTTTGAATAAAATAAACTGGAATAGAATAGAAAAGCATAGAATATAATAGAAAATAGAAAAAAACAATAGAGTAGAATGAAATAGAAAGAATATAATTATCTTCCAAAATCACATTTCGAACAGAATAAATTTGATTTAGAATGGAATTTGATTCAAATGCAATTTCGATAGAATTCAAATTGATTTGAGTTTTACAAATTCAGAAAATTATAATTGATTCAGATTCAAATAAACAAAACAAATTCCAAAAATGAAATAAACTAACTTAACTAAACAAATGTATGTAAATATCAAATTGAAACAAAATGAAACTAAACAAATGTTTACATTCTGCACATGTCTAGTACACATATACAATAGTGCTTGTACCTACAAAATTCCCCTACTTACTACACAAGTGAGAGTCTCACAGATACACATAAACCACAAATCAAAGGATCATTGATTAAATACTTTCAATTACATACAATATGTTTCCCTGCACACAGAAATAATTCACTTTGTCTGTCTGAGTCTATCTGTAAGAAGAAGTTTTTAAAACCAACAACTGTTGGAAAAATGAACACTTTGATTAAGGTTATGTACTGTACAACAAAACTAAGTAATATAATTTACAAAGTACAGAGTAAGTAATATACAAAACAACATAGTGACTGTAGCTGACAATATGAGCACCCCATTCACTTCTAGATTCAGGACGAGCCCCGGTTCACATCAGAAGTCCTCTTTAGAGTACCTGCCTATACCAAGAGCCCCTCCCTTACATCATAAGTCCTCGTCAGAGCTCCTCTAACTGCAGGGGCCCCAAAAGGGTTCCCATAAGTCCCACTATACATCAGAGTCCCCAGATTTCTCCCCCTTACATCAGGGTCCCCTGAGTTCCCCCCTTAGTTCAAGGTTCCCAGAGCTCTCCCTTACATGAGGGTCCTCAGAGTCCCCCCTTACATCAGAATCCCCAGAGTCATGTACCCCTTACCCCAGGGTCCCCAAAATCAGCCCCTTACATCAGGATTCTCAGAGTTTACCTCTGTTTTTATTTCAGGCTCTAGAGTCATATCCCCTTACAACAGGGTGCAAGAGTCCCCCCCTTACATCAGGGTCCCCAGAGTCTCCCCTTACATCGGGGTATCCCCTTTCATGAGGGTGCCCAAAGTCCCCCTTACATTAGGGTCCCCAGAGCACCCCATTAAATAAGGATTACCAGGGATCACCCACACTTACATCATGATTCCAAATCCCCCTCCCCCTCCGTACATCAGGGTCCTTAGGTCTCTCCCCTTACATCAAGGTCCCTAGACTTTCTTCTTCTTATGTTAAGATCCCAAGAGTTCCCCTACTCCATACATAAGGGTCCCCAGAGCCCCCCTCCCTTTACATCAGGGTCCCCAGAATGTCCTCAGATGTCTCCCTTACATTAGGGCCCCCATATCCCCCCTCTACATAAGGGTCCTTTCCCTTTACATCAGAAGACATACAATATATCTGCAAATCCCAATATCTTTTATTGTAATCCTTCAAATGCTATAGAGGTGGGACCACATTTTAACACTAAAAATTCTGGATGAACCCTCTGCACACTCTATACACCTTTTCTAGCAAACTTTGCAATAAAAAACATAGCTTTTTTTAGTTTGCATACTGTACATTGCAATACATGTTTTAGCTGGTCAACTGTGTCAAAATGATCTGTCACATACCTGGGGAAGATCAAGCTGGAAGTGGGGCTTCTCTTGCACCTCTTGTCCAACACCTCTGGCCGTGGTAACGGGAGGTCTGAGGGCACTGAGTTCCAGGAGGTACAGGAACATCAGGCAGAGTCAGGATACAAGCTGGGGTCCATTCACAGCTGGGCAGTGAGGTACAGGAACGTAAGGCAGAAGCAAAGTCAGGGTAGGAGCTGAGGTCATAACAGGTAGGCAGGAATCGAAAAAGATAGGTCAGAGGTGAGCAAGGTTGTGTACGGAAAGGCAAAAATAAAGTAGGTCAGGGCACAAGTAAGGTAGAAACTAGTTGAAGACTATTCAGAAATCTGGTACCCAGAGTTTCTCCCTCCCCTTGTGTCAGGGTCCCCACAGTCCTCCCCTTACATTAGGGTTGCCTACACTTACATCAGGGTCCTCAGAGTCTTCCCTCTTTACATTAGGGTTCCCAAAGTCTCTCCCCTTACATCAGGGTCCCTAAAGTATCCCCCCCTTACATCAAGGTCCCAAGAGCCCCCCTTCATACCCCAGGCCCCCCAGAGTCCCCCCCTTTGCCTCACTGTTTCCCGAGTTCCCCCTATATTAGGGTCCCTAGAGACCCGCCACACTTACATCAGGATTCCCAGAGTCCTCTTCCTTTACATCAGGGTTTCCAGAGTTTCAGAAGACATAAGAAATACCTGTGCTCAAATCCCAATAGCTTCTACATGATGTTTTCCATTGGATGCTAAAGGGGTGTGACTACATATTAACACTAACAATTCTGGATGAACCCTCTGCACATTGTTATATAACCTTTCTAGCAAACTGCAATAAAAAAACAGGGATTTTTAGTTCACATACTGTACATTGTAATACATGTTTAAAGTGGCAAACTGTGTCAAAGTAATCTGTCACGTACCTGGTGGGGATTAAGCTGGAGAGGGTTGTTTTCTTGCACCTCCATTCTAATGCCCCTGGTAGTGGTAACAGGAGGTGTGAGTACACAGATTGACATGAAGGCCAATGTAGCAGGCAGCACCAGCTGTTGTGAATGAAGACAACCCACCTCTCCAGGTGAGACAAAGAAGCCTAAGGGATACCTCTCTATACAGCAGTGAATGAAGAAATAGCTGCACAGCATGGCTATTTCCAAAATCCTTTATTTGGAGTTCCCAATGTGACACCACAAAACACTGACAGGCTGCATGGTTGATGCGTTCCACACACTAAAAAACTTGCTTAATCATAACAAGAACCAGTTGTTGGTTGCAGAATACAGATGACTTTGGATCACCAGGTAGGAACCAGAGACCGGTACTGATTAGCAGACAGGAATGAAGCCAGGACACAAGCAGAAAGTCATCAACAGCCAGGCAGCAAGGTACAGGAACATCAGGCAGAGGCAGAATCAGGGTGCAAGCTGGTGTCAGTTAACAGCCGGGCAGTGGGTGCAGGAACGTAAGACAGAACCAGAGTCAGGGTATAAACCGATGTCACATCAGGTAGGCAGGAATCCAAAGACAGGTCAGAGACAAGCCGAATCATGCATGGATAGGCAAATATAGCAGGTCAGGTAAAGCAGGAACTAGCTGAAGACCACATAGTAATCCGTTCATGTCAAAATCTAGCTTAAATAGGTCATTTGGCACCAATGCCAGTGCAGAGCATGCATGTGCATGCGTGACCCCGTGTGCACGCCAACATGTGTATTTTATAATGCATGTCTTACAGTGAGCCTTTGCCCAGAATTATGAGCATGTATTCTTCTTATAAGTAAGTATAATTATAAATATTGTAAAAGTGCCTGCGCTTAGGAAATAGGTGTAAACAATTTAAAGTGAGCTGCTGCTGAAAAAAAGGAAAAACCTTTAACATAAACTAAATGGGTAAGTATCAGCGCTGCTCAATACATCTATGAAGTGTGCTAGTGCTAATTATATGTGTACAAGTATTATTAAAATAGATGTCTTCTTAAATCAATATCATACCATATGCGATATATAAAAAATGCTTAGTGATAAAAAAAAACTCATAACGTAAATATATAAATCCAAGCAAATATACAAAATTCATATAAATTATAAAGTGCTATATATTCATTAGTGTAAACATATAATTGAAATCAATATAAAAGTGTCCAGTGCTCAGTGACTATTTAAATTAATCTCCTCTTCATACAAAAGTGCTCAGTGATTGTCTGCTGTCTTATGCCAAAAATGATCTAAGTGCACAGTGCTCAGATGTCCGGGTGCTCCCCTCTCAGTCCCCTACTCACCGGACTGTAAAAGGAATCAAGCCTTATAAGAATAAACCAACGATCAGGATCCCAGGACAGCACCAAGTTAACAGCACCTCAGATCAATATCTCCTTATATACAGCTCGCAGCAATCTCCGATACATATCATCCAGGATTATAGATCCACCATAAAATTTAAATGGAGAGAGACCTCATTGTGCAGTATTACCAATTTTATTCAAAAATAATGAAAATTGCGCTTACAGCGTATAACATCATAATATGCGGTATCGGCTCCTAATACGGGGACGCAACTCTTTCCTCTGCTTTCCCCCCGCTCGGACCGGAAGTGACGTAGTGCGTGAAAGTAACGGCTTGATGTGTTTCGCTCTGCCAATCAGAGCATTCTCAAAAGCACCCGGACATCTGAGCACTGTGCACTTTGATCATTTTTGGCATAAGACAGCAGTCAAGCACTGAGCACTTTTGTATGAAGAGGAGATTAATTTAAATATTGTCACTGAACGCTGGACACTTTAATATCGATTACAATTATATGTATTCTTCTTGTTCCAATACGTACTAGGCTTTTCTAATATAATTTCTCTCTGGCCAGTCCCTTGAAAAATGTAAATGCTCCAGTGGATATAGCGCCAAAATGGGACAAATAGACACAAGTTGTAGGAGAACTATAAGGTTCAGGTCTGGTCATTAACCTTCAAATGCAATAGAAATAAGATATACCTGTGCTCAAATCCCAATAGCTTCTCCATGTACACAATCCATCCAGTGTTAAAGGGGTGTGACCACAAGTTAAAACTAGAAATTCTGGATGAACCCTCTACACACTGCTATATACCCTTTCTAGCAAATATTGCAAGTAAAAAAAAAGGGGATTTGTAGCTCTCATACATTGCAATACATGTTTAACCACTTTACCACTGCTCACTGTGCTGCTACTGCAGCACAGTGGCTCGTTATCGTCTGGCGACGTAGGTCTACGTCACCAGACATTCCCCTCCCGCTGTTTTCAGTCACAGCGGGAGTCGGGCCAGGGGAGGAGCAGCGGCGATCGCCGCTGCTCTTCCCCGATCGTCGGGGAATCTAGTTTGGAGATCTCCTAAGTGACAGGCAGGGTCAGATTTCAGGGTTCAGCATAGCTGAACCCTCGATCTGTCCTTGTGTCACTGAGTCACCTCCCCCCCCCCCACACGTTAACCCCTTCCCTGCCAGTGTCATTTTTACAGTAACAGTGCATATATATAGCACTGATTACTGCAGTAATGTCACTGGTACCCCCAAAAGTGTCAAAAATGTCAGTCAAGGGTCCGATCTGTCCGCCGCAATGTCGCAGTCCCGCAAAAAAAATCGCAGATCGCCGCCATTACGCGTTAAAAAAAAACCACCAAAAATGACAGAAATCTTTCCCTTTGTTAGTAAACGCAATAACTTTTGCACAAACCAATCAAAATACGCTTATTGTGATTTTTTTTTACCAAACATAGGTAGCAGAAAACAAATTGGCCAAAAATTTAAAAAAAATTGGATTTTTACATTTTTTGGGGGGAATTTCATATAAAAAAATGTTAAAAATATTGTTATTTTTTCAAAATAAACGCTCTTTTTTTATAGCGCAAAAAGTAAACATTGCACAGGTGATCAAATGCCACCAAAAGAAATCTCTGTTTGTGGGAAAAAAAGGACGTAAATTTCGTTTGGGTACGGCGTCGCACGACCGCGCAATTGCCGAATCGCAAAAAGTGGCCCAGACGTAAGACAGCAAAATCCTCTAGTGGTAAAATGGTTAAGCTGAACAACTGTATCAAAGTAATCTTGGCCAGTTGCTACTCTGATCTGCAAGATGAAAATGCTCCATGGGATATACTGATAATGTTGGGCAAATAGTCACAAGTTGTAGGAGAGCTGCAAGGTTCAGGTCTGGTCACTGATCTGCAATGCATTATCAGGGTCCCCAGAATCTACCTCCCTACATTAGGGTACCCAGAGACTCCACACACTTACATCAGGATCCACATAGTGCCACCAAAATTCAGCAATGTCAGAGTTAACCCTTCCCCTTGCATCAAGGTCCATTTCTTCTCAGTGCAGCAGGCAGCTACAGGTCTAGAAGAAGCTAAGAGGTGGGGCACTGGAATACGGCAGATCTGCAGGAGGAAGCCCATCTTCCTCTGAATTCCAGGGCCTGGGGGCAGAGCAAGCGTGTGTTTGGTTGCTTGGATACTGGACAGACCTAGCAACCTACCACTAGCACTGACAGTGGAGGGTGGTGTTGGTATGTGGAAGCTGTGCTACAGAGTGGAAACACAGGATATTCCACCCACTGTGCTTTCAGATGACATGTTTTCGTCAAATCAAAAACGGCTGTCACTTGCTAATGGTAGGCCTGCAAACACTTGCTGACACAGAAGCTGGGGTTCTGTATTTATAAGTGACAGCAGAGAGTAGTGAGCTCAAAGCTGGTTTTGGAGGTGGTGGAACTCTGTTCTGCCACATCCCGGCTCACAAAAAGCCCCGACACTCCTTAAACTGTGCTGAGCCTTACATATTACACTGCACTCTGTAAACTCTACCGGACATTCCTATTACTGGACAACTCCTGTTGTCTGCACTCTGTAAATTGTTCTGTACATTATAGAATTCTTACTCCATTGCACTCTTTAAGCCATGCTGTACACTACAGTATATAGTCTCTTAACCCCACTGAGCTCTTTAAGCTTTGCTTAACAACCACTGCTATCACTGATAAGCTGAAATAAAATAAATAAAAATAGTAAAAAATTGTTTTAGAGAGTTTATTTATGTTACAACAATATCGTTTACCTGACATTTTTTGTGGACATTATTTGGTACAAATAAATAAATATTTAAAATAATATATTATATAACAAGTCTTTATACATTTAATATAACATACTGTAAGCATACATGAGTGAATATTAAACTTACAAACGGAAAGCATTGCATACAAAAAATATTCTAATGGGCTCATACAAATAAAAATGGACCACATGCTTATAGGTAATTATACAATTGAGCTGCTTTACCAGCCAATTGATTTTTATTCTGTACAGTCATTTATGGGTTCAAGCCCTCTGTCAGACAGCATAGGCAGGTTCTTGACCTCAGTCACAGAATAATTAGTGCTTGGTAAAGAATATAACTTCAGCCTGCTGATTTGACAGTGAAGACCCCACAACACACTGATACGGTTATCACTCAGCTCTATCCTCCTGTCAGGATGATAACTGTGGCACAGATCCCTGATTGGTTGCCTGTGCTGGAATTCCTTGGCCAGTCTGACTGTTGCTGTGCAGGGGGTGACAGAGGCCTGATAGCTATACAGTTTCAAGCACTTACACTAATTCAATTTAAAAATGCACTGAATGATTTATAATGATTTTGTCTTTGTATTTAGCTGTTTGACTGGAGTTTACTTTCTACTGCTGGGTTTAGACATACTTTACAAAAAACGTTCCAGTTAGTATTTAAGTATTTATGTATTAATTAGTTGATTGATTGATTTAGCTATGTACGTTTTTAAATTATTTAATAATATCTATATAACTTCAGATACAATTTTTGTTTTAGATGCAAGCTGCCAGAATCTATTAGACCTCTTCTTCAGCTTGCACTTTAACAACTTAAATTAGGCAATTAAATGTATCACCTAAACCAGAGGTCCCTAATCCCTAAGTCCATGGACCAGTGATGGTCCGTGTCCTGCTGGGGGCTTGGCAGTACAGGAAGGGGGGTGGGCAATAGTTGTGTGAGCCAGAAAAACCTGCATTGCAACCCCTCCAATCACTAAAGGGCACCCACTAACAGGCTGCAACCAACCCCCTCCCCAGAGGTGACAGGCTGCACAACTACCCCCACCCCAGAGGTGACAGGCTGCACAACTACCCCCCCCAGCCCCACCTCCTCCTGGTCTGTGGAGGGGTTGTCTTCTGCGAGGTTGGTCCCTGGAGCCTGGGAGGTTGGGGTCCCTAGAAGGGAGATGGTGAATTGTGGAGCAAAATTATGCTACATATTGAGTGTGGCCTCTAATGGCCAGAATACACAATAAGAAAATCGGCCGAAAATTTCCATTCAGCGAAGGATCGGCCGATATTCTACTCGTTAATGCCCAGCCATCAGTGACCCATATCGATATTTTGAACAAAAAATCCCGTTTGAAAAAAACAAAAAATTCTGTCGTCTCGTTTGCGATCGAACGATATTCTATACTTTGGTGTTAAGGTCGTTAATTTAAAATCTGTAGAACATCATCACGCATGCACTGTTTCGATGGTCGGCGGTCAAACGGTCGGGCGATATTCGGCCTGTGTATGTTGGCAACGTTTTCGACCAAGGAACACTTTTTCATAAGTCGCTGGTCGAATGATCGGGCGATATTCGGCCCATGTATTCCAGCCATTAGTCTGATTAGAAACAACAAATAAACACAACCAAGGAATTATCCCAAAGTAAATTCACCCCCTGTACACACTGGTCAACCTTCTTTACACACTGGCCCTCTTTTCCACTTTATTCATTTTTTTTATTATTTTAATTACAATTTTATACATTTTTTATTTATTTTTTTTACAATCCTCCATCAAAATTGTATTTTTCCCTTCAAACCATAGTTAAAGGAAAGAAAATGCACAATGTATGGCATGCCTTACACATTTGGCAATTATGGATGTATACTTTTCCATTACAGTGTGACTCTAAACTGTGTAGAAAATAATAGGCAACTGATACCTAAAGCGCAGCTGAAGTTAGTGAAATACATTTTGAAAGAGATATTGTACTAAGAGCCTCCATTTAAATACACTTAATATTTAAAGGGAGAAGTCATATGTGATGTACACATCCATAAAATTATGCAGCAAGAATTCAGTGCGGCATGTGGCCTGCTGTTTATTGCATTAAACTTTTTATCTTCACTTCTGTGCTCTAGCAGTTGCACAATGTAGCCAAACATCACTGCAAAGTATGGCAACAGAATTACAGTTCATAACATATTCAATACAGGACTATAAAGAGAAAAAAAAAAGTCGTGAGACTTCTGTTGGGCTATAAAATACTGTTCTAAAATATAATAAATTGAAAAAAAAAAAAAAAAATGGAACCTCCTAATCGTCGTGACATCTTACTGTATTCGCCCCATATCGACCACTTATATTAGGTACGGCACCCATCTCCATATTGCTGTGCATTGACAAAGGATAATTTGTGACGTATTCTCCATCTCTTTGGTTAGATACACATGCTTCTCGGTTGGCACGGTTTGGGCAATAAGAAGATGAAGTGCTTGTGGCAAACGTTGGTTGAAATGACTGTAGGGAACAAGAAAGTTGATGAGAGTTTGGAAAATTGCAAAAAATGTCAGTAGATAGCAAGAAGAGAATTGCTAAGTGATAGAATTGCAGTTTGAAATGCTTACAGTTAGCAAGAAAAGAATTGATGAGCGATTAAAGCATTACTCAAAGGTTCTGTGTAGCTTGAAGGTTCCACCTCTGGCCTACAATTCCCAATACTTCCTCCATCCAACCAACCACTCTCCGTTCAACTAAGCAGTCACCATGCCAAACCAGTATATCAGAGAGAGTAAGAATTTTTAATTGGCTTTGCATAGTGATCTAATAACTAATAACTAAATGAGCTCTATAGAGGTAGAGGACTATTTTGCAGCTGTAATCAGCGGGAATATGATTCCTATACCACTAGTGGGTAGTTGCTTACAAGTGGTAAGTAGTTAAAAGTTGTTTGGTGCCACATTTGCATGTCAAAATAAAGGAGAAGTATAGCCCAAATAAATTTGGTTTTACTTCTCCTATAGATCACAGTAGTGCACTCAGTTCTGCACTCCTGTTTGACCGTTTTCAGATGTCTGGGCTGGCAGCTCGCTCAGCCTCTCAATGATTCGCTAAGAGCCTGAGCCAACCAGCCCCTCTCGTCCCCTCCACAGCCCAGTGCTCCACTAAGCGCTGGAGGGGCAGAACAGAGAGCTGGTGACTGACAGTCACAGCTCTCTGCTAAAAGCGGAGGGGAGAACTGAGCCAGCGGGGGACAGATGCAGCATCAATCCAGCTAGATGAGAATAAAGTCCATGCTTCTCTTTTAAGTGGTCCTAGACAAAAATCACCCCTTTACTTTAACTGCTAGGTTTAATAAAATATATTTTTGTACTTTTCGTACTTTTCGCACCGTGTGCACCTCTGGAGCGGTATATCATTAAGCTCTGCCCAATTAAAGCAGAGTGCATATATCAGAGCCTGCTTGGATGAAGCTTTCTCTTTAACCACCTAAGGACTGCCCCACGTACATTTACTGCGGCAGGGTTTCCCTTAAGCTCAGAATCATGCACCTGTACATGATTTTTTAGAAAGGCTCTAGAGGGCATGCGTGTGCCACTGGAGCCAAGCTAACGCTGTGATTGGACACAGCAGAAGCAAATCAGCGGGTCTGGTGGCTGCAATGGCCGCCAGCCACCAGCGATCGTTAAAGAGAATGACAGAAAGGCGGTCTACCTATGTAAACAAGGCAGACTGCCATTCTGTCAGACAGGAAGAGAGAGATCTTGTTTTCCTACCAATCAGTAACACGGATCTCCCTCTTCCTGCAGTCAGTCCATCCCCCATACAGTTAGAAAGTGCTTCCTAGGAGCACACTTGACCCTTTGATTGTCCCTGGTGTTAACCCCTCTCTGCCAGTGTCATTTATACAGTAACAGCGCATATTTTTAGCACTGATCACTGTATCACTGGTCCCCAAAAAGTGTCACTTCCCGTGTCAGATTTTTCCACTGCAATGTTGCAGTCCTGCTAAAAATCGCTGATCTTACTATTACTAAAAAAAACAATAAAAAAGGAAAAAGACCATAAATCTATCTCACAGTTTGTAGATGATATAACTTTTGCGCAAACCAATCAATACCCTTTTTGGGATTTTTGTTTTACCAAAAATATGTAGCAGAATACAAATTTGCCTAAACTGATAAAGAAATTAGATTTTGAACAAATACCACTAAAAGAAAGCTCTATTTGTGGGAAAAAAAGGACATCAATTTCACTTGGGTACAACGTCGCGCGACCACGCAATTGTCAGTTAGAGCAACGCAGTGCCGTATTGCAAAAAATGGCCTGGTCATTACCCTTCTTAACAGTATTCCTGAGTGTGGCTCGGGGTTAACTTTCAGTACCAAAAGCGGTAACCCCGAGCCACACTCGGGATTACCCTGCAATGTTACTCACCTTCCCTGAATTCCCCGCCGTCCTCCCCGGAGTCCTTCCTGGCGTCCTCACACTCTCACCCCGCTCTGTGCACGCCCGATTGCCGACACTTGCCTTCCGGTTCCCTTCCCTGTGAGCGTTGCGACACAGGGGGGTGTAACCAGCGGCAAATTCAAAAGTGTAAATACACAAATGAGATGATACAAAGCTGTGATCCTAACGGATTCCACTGTATCATGCCATTTCACCACAGGATTGCACCTGGTGACTTTTCCAGTGCCCTGCCTGTGCTTTTCCAGTGCTTTTTGCCTGGAAAATTTTGAACGACCATGGCATCCAAAAAGCGTTTTTTTTGCACAAAAGTGCTTTTAGACGAACTGGAAAACAGCGACAGCTAAAATCGCTTTTGCGCAAAAAGAACGCTTTTTGGACGCCATGACCATTCTCAATTCAGGCACAAAGAACTGGAAAAGCACAGGCAGGGCACTGGAAAAGTCACCAGGTGCAATCCTGTGGTGAAATGGCATGATACAGTGTAATCCGTTAGGATCACAGCTTTGTATCATGTCATTTAGTGTATTTACATTTTTGAAATTGCCGCCGGTTTCACCCCCCTGTGTCGCAACGCTCGCAGGGAAGGGAACCGGGAAAACAGGTTCCGGCATCGGCTGAGCACACAGCGGGAGGACAGCGGGAGGACGGCAGGGGAGGATGGCGGCGGAAGACGGCAGGGGATCGCAGGGTAAGATGAGTTTTTAAATATAATGAGTTTTTAAATATAAAACAACAGATTTCCATGCAAAAGAATGTACCACTTTTAGCGCATCAGACCGCCAGGGAGGTTAAGGGGGTAAAACCTATGGAGCTGAAGTGGTTAAACCCCAATTCCGGCCAAAGCTTTTTTCTTACTTTTCTGTAGTACTGGAAAGGGTTATATCATGTTTTAACTGCTATCTCAGTTCTTGTTAAGGAGATTTTTCGGATTTTAAATGATGGACAAGAAATGAGGGGACATTTCTCTAATGGTGATAAATAATGCAAGAAAATTTTGGCCATTCTAAATGATTCTAAATCATCTTTGCTCAATTAAAAATGTTATTTTATCGTTGCCAGTGTCTCTAGGAGTTTCCCTTAACTTTCTCTTTTGCATAGGAAGTGAAGAGATTTAGGATGCACTCACACTGGGACCAGTTTAACTGAACCCTGCCTGTGTCCCTCGCCCCCCCCCCCTCCCACTGGTCTACACACACTGGGCAGATAGAAAATGTTTATGTGCACAATTACAGGTGTTCCAGTGCACAGTTATGCTAACCAGCTTGCAGTAACCCCTGCTTTAGTACATAGTGGTCTAGAGTCCTGTCCTCTGGCATTGTTTGTACTCAAGCTGAAGCAAACTACACTGGACTACATATGGTCCCGGGCACAGTTTGGAGCACTTACACTACAAAAATCATGCCGGTAAAAAGTGCTAGTTTGAGTGCACCCTTATTCTATTCTGTTTAACACCTGTCAAATATGGAGAAAAAAAAAGGGAAAATATCCAAAATGGACACACAAAAAGCACTAAAACATTGAAAGAGCTTCAAACGCTTCCACGCCCTTAAAAAGAAAAAGAAAAGAACCACGACTGTTCCCTTTTTTCATTGTAGCTGGAAATTCATAGGTGGCTCCTTGCCTGGTCTGGCTCCACGGATTCCCTTCCCCCTTACCTTTCTTATGCTCCTCTTTTTTCTATTTCATCACTCTTTTTTGTTACATTGCTGTCACATGTGCTCCTTATTCAATTTGCAAGCAATTGTCCTTTGACTTGCTCTAGAGGATCCATATAGCATTCAATATAACGTCCATGTTTTCATGCTTTCCACATGCCACATGGATATGTCATGTTCTCTTTTTTTTTGGTATGTTATGTATCTGGTTCATGGTGTTTTCTGGATTTTTCATTGAATTGTTTTATATCTAATTGATTGTATATGTATACTTCTATTTTGTACTGTATTTTAACGCCACCAAATATCTCAAATTCTTTGTCAGGGGACTCTACAGTCTTTGTCAAACCTGATTCCTGCACAGCGGCATTCAATCATGCACTGGCTGAAATATCCGCAATTATTGTTATTTTTTTCCTTCTTTTTCCCAAGAGATTTATTCACTAGGGGACCAGATACCTTTGAGTCTCTTCTTCTGCAAGATACTGCATCAGATCCCATTAGCGGTATACAAGGTTCTTATTATAAATCTTCAGCATCATTTTCGGAATTTTCAAATAAATGGACTTTAGATCTGAATGTTCAAATTACAACACGGAAGTGGGGGAAAACGCTTACCCTTACCCACTGTATGTCATTGGCAACTAAGGCACATGAGACGAATTTGAAGCTTCTCTCTCATTGATATCGGTGCCCGACACTGCTTCACTGGATATATCCGGATGTTTCAGATTTATGTTGGCGCTGCCATTCTGCCAAGTGCTCCCTCTTGCATATCTGGTGGGAATGTGCACTTATCCATGATTTTTTGGAAGTGATTTTACAGCTTTATACTATTGTAACTGGGGCTATTGTCCCCAATACACCACAAATTACTGCTACTGCTATGTATTTTACCCGGCTCTTTTAAATGCATTAAAAATGGTCTCCTTAGGCATTGGCTGACAACAGCAAGAATGGTTGTACTACGCCACTGGTGAACAGCACATGCTCCACCTCTTATTAAATGAGTTGAAGAGATAGACCATATTGAGAGGGTGAAGTCACTTTTGTCACGACTATTGGATATACTGTATATGATCAATGCCATCAAAATTGGCTCTCTTGGAAGTTTTTCAGGGAATCCTCTGAAATGCAAAATACTCTTGTGGGATAGTTGCAAGACCTGAATTTGGTCTACAGTTGGGCTGTGTGAAACATGGTCTGATTGTCCAACCCTGGTTGCCCCAATTAATTGTACCCCCCCCCCTTTTATTCTCTCTTTTTTCTTTTTCCTTTCTCTTCCTCTCTTTTTTCTTTGCTCTGTCACTTACACCCCTTTGGGAGTTGATGACTTATGATAGGGATTAGTGTACCACAGACTACAATCTTTGTCGGTATTATGAGGCTATGAAATGTCTATTCTCCTCCCGAGCTCAACAATTAGTGTAGTTCGGTACATCATTTTTTTTTTTTTTTTTTGCTATAGATATGTTCATGTACTAGTCTATTTTCTTTATCAGCACTAATATTAGTTCCTGTCACACATGTGTAACGGTTCCCGTGGAGTGTTTATATGTTGTATATCATGTACAATTTTATACTACAGAACATTTTACTGTTTTTCTGGTATGTGTATATTAATTTTTGTATTAGCATTTTGAGTGGAAATGTTTTTCAATGAACGTAGATTGAACAGTAAAAAAAAAACTTTTGTGGAAAAAAAAAGAAAGATAGTTTAGTCTAGAACTGAGATTCAACTACGATAGGGGAAGTTTGTGTCTCCCTTTACGACTTCAGCTATGCATGTAGTTGACTGATATGACACCACCAATAAAAATTCCTCATGAGAAATGACCTCTTATACAAAAAAACAGAACAATGTACATATAAAATGAACTCAAAGCTCATCAATGAATATATAGCACCCAAATGTCCCTTAATCTACTATGTCCAACACCTCTTAGCTCCTGGACATTTATACTAAAGCATTTAGTATATTCACTCATGTCTTAACCTCCCTGGCGGTATGATTCTTTCTGATTTTAGGTGCGGAAAGCGGTACAATTATTTTGCATGTAATTCTTAAGAATGAGCAGCCCAAACCAACTATTTACATATTATTTTTATTTTACTGTGCGTTCTTCTTTATAACATCTTGGGTATGATAAAGTTTGAAACACAAAATCATAAATTATAATAATAAATGACTATAAATAAGTTAAAGTATGTATGTATGTATATATATATATATATATATATATATATATATATATATATATATATATAAAAAAAGGACAGTAAAACTGCAGGAAAGGGCACTGGGGGGCAATCTAATGTGAATTTATTTTATTTTGTAAGGTATCAGTGTGTTTGGTGTGTTTTACTTTTGAATTTGCTGCTGGTTCCACCCCCCTGCGTCACATCGCAGGAGACGGAAGCCGGGGCACTGAGAGCATCAGGAGGAAGATCCGCCGTTGCACACCGCCCGCATACATCGCTGGATCCAAGGTAAGGTAAGTAACCCCTCTACCAGGATCCAGCGATGTTTCTGGCGGTACCCCGAGTGTGGCTTGGGGTTACCGCTTTTGGCACTGAAATGTAACCCCGAGCTACACACGGGAATACCGCTAGGAAGGTTAAATGCTACTTAAGCCATGCCTTTGCATTCCTATTTGCCAGATTATTGTGCTCTCTCCAGACAATATCTTGCTCTTGTCACTCCTGCTGACATCTGTATCTTCGTTACTGTTCGTTTCTGACCATTGGCTTATCCCTCGACTACGCTTCCTCTTGATCTCTACCTGCTAATACTGCTACTGAACCCCAGCTTGCTCACCTCCAGGTGGGGCAATCCTGAGGACCACAACCTGACAAGAACACGTAGAAAAACCCATCTGCACCATCAGGAACTCAAGGTGCCCTGGTGAACCTTGGGTGGGCTTGCATCATCCCCCAGGGTGACTTGCTTCTTTATCTATCCTGCTGGTTGGTGAGAGCCTCTCTACTACTATAGCTACTGGTCTCTAAACCTGATCCCTGACAGTGACAGTGTGACTTCACTTATCCCTATAAACAGGCTTCTTCAAGGGCCACTGTGTTAGTACACTAAGGACTTATTCATACAGTAAAAATGTGTGTGTTACCAATAATCACAGTAGCACACCAAGCAGGGTACAATGTGTTGCTGTGCTATTCACTTTATGTTGCAATCCAATGCATTTCCATAAAGAAGCTGGATTATTGCAGCAGAACACACCATGAAAGGGCTGCAGTAGCACAGCAAAGCAAGTAGGTGCGAGCAAGCCCTTACGTTTTCAAGATTATTTGCTGGCAGCAAAAGCACACTGAATAAAAGAACATGCCTTATGCTTCCTGATGTACTGGGAGTTAATTATATGTGTATAATGCAAAAGAGATCTTTGAATTGCTGTTGGGATTGTTATACAACATTTTCTATTTATCTGATTAAAAATAAAGTAAAAATGTTCTTATTTTGATATGTTTTTTCTGTTTGTGTATATAATAAATTCATAAAAAAATGTCTACACAATTGTTTTTTTTTTTTTTGTTATGCATTGTTATTCATTCAATTGTTACACATTTTTCTTCTGTATAATATCTAGTGGATGGTGTAAATTACCTATGTGAAAACAATTTCTATTCATGGAAAGAAAAAAAAAAAACACAAGTACTTACCTTAAATATGGCGAAAGCAAACAGTGAAAAGGCTAGAATGGATCCCAAACCTAGGAGGATGATCTTCCAGTAATTAGCATTTATAGCTAGAAAAGACACATTAAAAAGATGTTATTACATTGTATTTATTATGCGTCACTGGGTTATGTTTTGAACACCTCTTTAACAAGAAGTAAAACATCTGTCTGCCCCGTTGGCTTTGTAGTATTACTTGGACCAGCTGCAGAACCTTCAGGGCCCCACTGCAAGAAACCATGAAGGGCCCCCTGACCTCTGATCCCGGGGCCCTTATCACTGATCCCAGGGTCTTTTTCTCTCATTGTGAGGCCCTTTATTATGGTGCTGCAGCAGGATCCCTTCCTGCCGTCTTGGGTAGGGTTGCTACCTTTTCTTCAAGCCAAACCTAAAGACTTTAGCGATGCACAGCAAATTATTTTTTGTAGCATACACTATACATATATTTTGAGTCCCCCCTTACATTAGAGTCTACAGAATTCCCTCTTTACATTTGAATCCACAAAGTTCCCCTTTAAATCTGAACTTGCAGAGTTCCCTTTACATCTAAACTTGCAGAGTTCCCTTACACTGTAGGGGGGACTCTGCAGACTCTGATGTAAGGGATGACTTTGATTTAAGGAAGAAGACTGAGAACTGTGATGTAAGGTGGAACACTGCAGACTCTGGTCTAAAAGGTAACTCTGATATAAGGTGGTCCCTGGTAACTGGAGCCCCTACTTACATCATCGTTACCAGCAGAGAATGGCCCATAGTGAACAGCGAGCTTTGTCTGTGTCCCCTCTGCTTATGCCTGTCATCCACCTGCTCAGCAGGGATCAGTGTACAGAACCCCCGATGAGCAGGCAGTTCCACTTGGTGCAGTCCGCCCATGTGAAAGGGCTCTAATGGGGAGCTCTGTGGACTGCAATGTAAAGGGGAACTCTGATGTAAGTTCCCCTATACATTACAGTCTACAGAGTTATCCCTTACATTAATGTGCTCAGAGGCTGGGTGGGAGGGGGGACACGCTCATCATGGAGGCTCAGACTTACTGCACATTTCCTCCGCTATCTAGTCCCAGTGCTGCCGGGGACTGGAATGTGGGACAGGAGGAGGAGGAGAAGATCCTCTTAAACATACACAGCTGAGGCCATTAATCACCTTCTGTGTTCTGGAGGAGGTTGGGGCTATTTCTCAAGATTCTGTGGTGTCAAGATAACTTGTCAAAAGTGACTAATGCAGATAGCAGAGGGAAGAGAGAAGAGAGAAGAGAAAGAAATCATGCTCGGTGCTTTGGACCGAGGCTAGTAAACATAATATAAAGGGATATGCTTCGTTTATTTTTCATTTCAGAGGTTTACAACCACTTTAAAAAAAAAAAAATATATATATATATATATATATATATATATATATACATACATATATATATATATATATATATATATATATATATATATATTTATACAGTATATATAATCCACTCACCCTACTTCACCTACTATGAACAGGCATTTTGGAATCTCAGGCAGAATCGCTGCAATAGTGACAAAATGCATCACGCGTGTTCGGGTGTCATTAATTTCCAATGGCACCTAAACGTGGTGCAGTTTTGTCGTGATTGTTGCAAAAGAATCTTGTAGTGATATTATATCACTACAAAACTGTGTGGCAATTTCGGCAAACCACATCATTTGCAGCTTGTCACCCAAAAGAAGCTCCTGCTCCTTTTTTGGCTGACAAGCTTCATGGGATGCAGTTTGCTGCAATTGCCATGTATATTGAAGAGCAGCGTTCAGGAGAATAAAAAAAAAATGCCCCTAACCTGCATTCAGAGAGACGTTTTCCAGCACAATTTACGCCCATACGCATGTAAATGCATCTAAACATGCATAAATGTGCACGCTTTAGTGGCTAGAATAAATTCATATTCAAGCCAACAGAATCATTTTACGTTCATAAGCATCTAAAAGCAATATACACACACATACTGTAAGCACTTACACATGTGTAAACACAGTCTTAGAGGTATTTTTGCTGCCACCTTGTGGCAGCATATTTGGAGCATTTCTATATATGTCCATGTGCATGAAGCCTTATAGCACTGCTAGGATCAATATGTTATTCTTATGCAATGAAAGCAATACAGCATGATCAAGGATACCCCACTTCCCCCCTTTCAGAACCTGTGCCACGATGGTGAAGCAGCAGCAATGCACAGATGAGGTCAACTCCCTACTATCCCTTTCTGCTGGCTATCCTTTGTATACTGTTCAGCAAAGGAAATAAAAAAGTAAATTAACAACTAAATAACTTTACCCAGCTATCAAAATAAAATGAGGATAATGATCCTAACTCATTGTTCAATTAATGGGTGTTTAAACACAAAAAACTGCACTGATTAAAAAAATAAAAAAATATAGGTGGTAACTGCCTAGCTGTGCAGTGTGGCAGAGGTGTGGGACCCCAGGACTGGCTGATTAGAGTTACATATTGTTTGGAAGTTGATACCTATATTTTTCAGCTGTATATTTAGCTGTTGCCTTAAATATTCTCTTGAAGGCTAAATAATCATTTTTTTTATATATATATATATATATATATATATATATATATATATATATATATATATATATATATACAGGGCTTTTTTTCTCAGAGAAAAGGTGCAGGAACTCCCCTTTCTAAGTTACTTTGTATCTCCGCCCCCTACCCACCTTCGATCACTAACCCTTGGTTCCACTCCTACCCACCTCTGAGCACCGACACTTGGATCCACCCCCTACACAGCTTCCAGTACAGCCCCTTTTAGAGAATATAGAGCCAAGTATAATTTTGTAGTGGAATGTATGGAATTTGCTTATTAAAAAAAGCAATAAAATTGATCCCTCACACCCAGCAGCAATATACCTCCCCAGCAGCAATAGACCCCCAGCAGCAGCAAAAGATCTCCCAGCAGCCAGCATCAATAGACTCTCTAGCAGCCAGCAACAGTAGACCCCCCTCCCCAAACAGTAGATCCCTTCCAGCAACAATTAACCCACAGTATCAAAAGATCCTCCACCAGCAACAATAGATTACCATCCAAAAATAGATCCCCTCCAGCATCAATAGATCCAGCATCAGTAGACCCTCCAGCACCCCTTGTCATGGCATACATTCAGTGCTAGAGGTGCCGGAACTGCGTTCCCCCGCGTTCCCGCTGAAAAAAAGCCCTGTATATATATATATATATATATATATATATATATATAGATATATATATACTGTATTATATATTATATGTTTGTTTTTGTTTTTTTTTTGGGGGGAAAAAAATTGTGATATTTGAAATCAAGGTGGATGGCTGTATATTTTAACCAGAAATGGTAAACATTTCTTAATGACAGTGAAATATAAGATAAAATATATTTCCATATAATATAAGACTAAGGCATTCTTACAAAACATTATAATTATTATTATTATTATTATTCCTCTTAATAATGATAGTACTTTTCTGAGTGAAAAGAAAGAAGAAAAAGAAAAAAGAAGGAGAAAGAAGAATGAGAGGGTGAAGGAGAAAAAAAGATTTGAGTGAACCATTTGCATAATTACTTATTATTATTAGTATTATTAATAATAATATTTTATATTTTGTTTAAATTGGCAATTTTCACTTTTGTTACATCACAGAGCAAAAAATACTAACCAGCATTAAGGAGTCCAGAAGCTGATTGGGCAGCTCCACCAGAAGCTGTGGTGTTTCCACCAGAGGTTGTGGTGCTTCCACCAGAGGTTGTGGTGCTTCCACCAGGGGTTGTGGTGCTTCCACCAGGGGTTGTGGTCAGTCCATTAGGGGTTGTAGTGCTTCCACCAGGGGTTGTGGTCGTTCCATTAGAGGCTGTGGTGCTCCCACCAGGGCTTGTAGTGACTGTATTAGGGGTTGTGGTGCTTCCACCAGGGGTTGTGGTCGTTCCATTAGAGGCTGTGGTGCTCCCACCAGGGCTTGTAGTGACTGTATTAGGGGTTGTGGTGCCCCCAGGTGTCATGGTGCTCCCACCAGGGGTTGTGGTTACTCCATTAGGGGTTGTGGTGCTCCCACCAGGGCTTGTAGTGACTGCATTAGGGGTTGTGGTGCTCCCACCAGGGGTTGTGGTCACTCCATTAGGAGTTGTGGTGCTTCCACCAGGGGTTGTGGTCAATCCATTAGGGGTTGTGGTGCTTCCACCAGGGGTTGTGGTTGCTCCACTAGGGGTTGTAGTGCTGCCACCAGGGGTTGTAGTGATTACATTAACAGTTATGGTGCTCCCACTAGGGGTTGTAGTGACTGTATTAGGGGTTGTGGTGCTCCCACCAGGTGTTGTGGTGCTCCCACTAGGGGTTGTAGTAACTGCATTAGGGGTTGTGGTGCTCTGACCAGGAGTTGTAGTGGCTGCAGAAGAGGTTGTGGTGCTTCCAGCAGGGGTTGTGGTGCTTCCAGAAGAGGTTGTGGTGCTTCCGGAAGAGGTTATAGTGCTTCCAGCAGGGGTTGTAGTGCTTCCGGCAGGGGTTGTAGTGCTTCCGGCAGGGGTTGTGGTGCTTCCGGAAGAGGTTATTGTGCTTCCAGCAGGGCTTGTGGTGCTTCCCGCAGAGGTTGTAGTGCTTATGGCAGGGGTTGTGGTGCTTCCGACAGGGGGTGTGGTGCTTATGGCAGAGGTTGTAGTGCTTGCGGCAGGGGTTGTAGTGCTTCCGGCAGGGGTTGTGGTGCTTGCGGAAGAAGTTGTAGGGCTTCCAGCAGGGGTTGTGGTGCTTGCGGAAGAAGTTGTAGGGCTTCCGGCAGGGGTTGTGGTGCTTGCGGAAGAAGTTGTAGGGCTTCCGGCAGGGGTTGTGGTGCTTGCGGAAGAAGTTGTAGGGCTTCCGGCAGGGGTTGTGGTGCTTGCGGAAGAAGTTGTAGGGCTTCCGGCAGGGGTTGTGGTGCTTGCGGAAGAAGTTGTAGGGCTTCCGGCAGGGGTTGTGGTGCTTGCGGAAGAAGTTGTAGGGCTTCCGGCAGGGGTTGTGGTGCTTGCGGAAGAAGTTGTAGGGCTTCCGGCAGGGGTTGTGGCACTCCCAGGAGAGGTCATAGTACTTCCAGCAGGGGTTGTGGGTGAGGTCTGTGCATCTGTACATAATTATGAAAAGTCATTTAGTTATATATCTATAAATTAATGCCACAGTAAAATATTGTTTATTATGCGTAGCATGTAATGTTTTACTTTTTTTGTCCCAAAAGACAAAGGGAAACCTAATAAATGGTTATTATAATATACTGTACATACACATGTTCATAAACAAATACCAGAGGGAAAGTTAGCTACTGCTACAAACATAGGCCGCATTGTGTCTTTAAAAGAGCTAAATATTAATCTGAAACACATATATTATCTTACTTGTCAACATATTTACAAAGCAATACACACTACTGTTTTCTCTCACTCCTGCCCCTCTATATGCCTGTATGCCATACGAATAGTCACAATTTTTAAGAAGCAAAGCTGGTGTCACTGCTCTGCCTCCTACCTACAATTCAGATGATTTCTCCTATACAGGTAAACCTATGTAAGTATCTACATACTACCACTCCCATAACAAAAATGATTTCCATTTTTTGATGATATTGATGACTCGTTCGGGCAGTACCAGGACAAGGTCATCAAGGGCCCAGGGTGAAGATGCCAAACTGTGACTCCCCCAAGATGTATGAACATTATGTGTCAGCGTAATACCCCACCCCCCAGACAAAAAAACATCAAGCACTAATCTGCACACTTACCCCCTAAGCATAATTCCCCCTCCTCCCATAAATCCCCCCCCCAGCACAAATCTTTGTCCCCACATTACCCCTTCCAGCTCAAATCATCTCTCACTCTAAATCTCCCTTCCTAGCACACATCCCCCCTCCCCCATAATACCTACTAGCACAAATTCCCCTTCAAAAAATCAAATTCCTCCCCAAATTCCCCTTCCCCCAGCACAAATCCCCCACCCTGCCCTAAGTCACCCATTCAAGCACAACCCCCCCCCCCAATCACCCTTACTAGCATATCCCCTCTAAATGTCCCCTCTTAAAATTAATATTATGTTCCACCGCCTCCCAAATCACTCCTCCCTGCACAAATCTCCTCCCACCCAAACCGCTTAGCACAAATCCTGTCTTTCCCTCTTCCAGCACAAATAACCCCCAACCCCCCTTCTAAGGCAAATCCTTTTCTCCATCTCCCAAATCACCCCTTCTAACACAAATCCCCCCAAATTTCCCCTCCTAGAACAAATCTTACTCTAGTTGACCTCCCCAACTCTCACTCCCAGCACAATTCCCCCCAAATCTCTCTTCCTAGAAACAAATATTTCCCTTTCACCCCCCAAATTCCCCCTCCAGCACAAATCTCCTTTCCCAAATCCCAAATCCCACCCAGCACAAATTCCCTCTTCCCCTCTTCCAGTACAAATACCCGCAAATCACACCTCCTAGCACATCCCCCCCAAAATGTTCCCTGCTAGAACAAATCATACTCCCATCACCCACCAAATTCCTGCTCTCTGCACAAATTTCACCTCCCCAAATTTCTCCTTACTAAAACAAATCTTACCCTTTTCACTCCCCCAAATTTTGCCTCTCGGCAAAAATCCCAACTTTCCTTCTTCCAGTACAAATTTCCCCCCTCCCCCAAATCCCACAACCTAGCACTAATCTAACCCTCTTGTCCTTCCCCGTATCACACGCTGATCCCCAGAACAAACCTTACCCCCATTAACCCCCAAATCCCCAGAACAAATCCCCCCCAAATTTACCCCCCCGGAACAAATCTTACCCCTGTCACCCCCCAGCAAAACGCCACTCCCTCCATTTCCCTCCAGCACAAGTCCCCCTTTCCCCTCTTCCAGCACAAATCCCCCCAAATCACTACCTCCCAAATTTTCCCTTGCTAGAACGAGTCATATTCCCATCACCCACTGAATTCCCCCTTCTGGGAAAAATCCTGCACCCCTAAATTTCCCCTCTTAAATTAAGCCTTACCCCTTTTCACCTACCAAATTCCTTCTTTCGGCACAAATCCCCACTTTCTTTTTTCCAGTACAAATACCCCCCCCCCTAATCTCACTACCTAGCATTAACCTAACGCTCTTGCGGTTGCTCCACAGTTTGCTTGATCACCCCTACCCACATTGTTTGCTGGGAGGGGATGGGGTGGGTAAACAAACCCTGCACAGTCCAAAAGTGGCAGTTCAGGTTCAGGAGTGCTACAGTAACTCGAGTGTGGAGTAAGAGGAGGACGAGAGCACAACCCAAACCTCCTCCCGGCTGCTGGCTCTCTCCTCCTCCACAGACTTGGCTTGTCACTGCCCATGCTAAGATGATAACAGTAGTGATGCTGCTGTCACTACTCCTGTCAGTGATGTGAAGCGAAGAGGGTCTTTAATGTGCTATAACCACTTAAGCCCCGGAAGATTTTATCCCCTTCCTGACCAGGGCCAATTTTGCGATTCGGCACTGTGTGACTTTAACGGACAATTGCGCGGTCGTGCGACGCTGTACCTAAATTAATTTGACATACTTTTTTTCCCACAAACAGAGCTTTCTTTTGGTGGTATTTGATCACCTGTGCGATTTTTGATCATGCGCTATAAACAAAAAAAGAGCGTCAATTTTGCAAAAATAACAATATTTTTCACATTTTTTTATGTGAAATTCCCGAAATAAAAAATGTAAAAATCAAAATTTTTTTAACAATTTATGCCAATTTTTTTTTACCATATGTTTGGTAAAATAAAATCGCAAAAAACGTATTTTGATTGGTTTGCGCAAAAGTTATTGCGTTTACTAACAAAGGGAAAGATTTTTGTCATTTTTGTTGTTTTTTTTTAACGCGTAATGGCGGCTATCTGCGATTTTTTTGCGGGACTGCGACATTGCGGCGGACATATTGGACCCTTGACTGACATTTTTGACCCTTTTGGGGTTACCAGTGGCATTACTACAGTAATCAGTGCTATACATATGCACTGTTATTGTAAAAATGACACTGGCAGTGAAGGAGTAAACTTTATTGGAGAGGGAGGGGTTAAGTGTGTCCCTAGGGGCGTGTTTCCAACTGTGATTGGCTGTGGCTACTAGTGTAAGAACAGAGATCAACGGTCCTACATAGTAGAACCGTGTGATCTCCATTCTTACACAGGGAAGAATGACAGGCGGCTTTGTTTACATTAGCCGCCTGCCTTTCTTCCGGTGTAACGGAAGATCGCGAGTGCCCGGCGGACATCGGGGCCACCGGGCACACGCGCTTGGGGTCCGTGACCGCGCGGGAGCGCGCCTCCTGCGGCGCGCGCTCGCTCCCTAGAGCCTCACAGGCTAGCGATGTACCCCTACGTCGCTTTGCCTGTGAGGGGCTGACTGCCAAAGTAAATAGTCGTGCGGCGGTCGGCAAGCGGTTAAAGACAGGATCTCAAATAATGTTTTTTATCTGTAGTTAGACTTTTGCCCTTTTATTGTCTAGCTGCTAGGCATGTATAAAAATCAGTGGTTAATATACTTGCTAATATTTTAGTAATGAATTTAATTTTTAAATGTACAAAAATATCACAATTGTATTTCATATTTATCAGGGTGTCTAAAGACCTGCAATTTACACTGATCCAATGCACAGATGCTCATGTATATTGCCATTTCTAGATAATAGCAAGCCTTTTTGGATAAAGTGGAAAGGGATTATAAAACCTGTCAGTTTTTATCTGTCTGTGCCTCCATTGGGGAGATTCACCCACTCTATTTATCCTATTTACCATTATCATCAAAACAAAAGGGAAAGTAAAAAGAAAATCCCACATTTTGCTTTGACATCAGAACGCTTATAGAGGGGAAATCTTTGAACAGGGACACTCATTTTGGAGAGATAGCCTCTCCCTTCCTGTCTGGCTATTGAACAGAATGTGACGGGAAATCTCCCCAATGGGAAACAGGTGGCAAGAAAAAAAAAAAAAACTGACAGGGGGCATAATCTTCCCCAACTCCCCCCTCCTCCCTTACCCTATCCAAAATGAAAAAATAAAAAGTTTTACTTTTAGTTACACTTTTGGCTGTCTTGCACTGCTCAAGGTCTTTATTGGCAACATTTAACACATGGTTCTTGAACCATGCAATACACCTATTTCAGTAAAGGTAGCACTTGGTCCTGTCCCTTGTTCAGTAAAATATTTTGCTGCTTACCTGTTGGGCAACTTTTCCCATTACCTAAATAAAGAATCTGTGCTGCTTTATTTGGCATTGGCTTTTTACCTGTGATGCTGTAACATGGGTTGTGATCTAACTTTCCATGTTCACTACTTGTCCAGATTCTGATTTGTGACCAGTTCAAGAACATGTGCCACCTACCCTGATCACAAGCCTGTGGGTCAGCTAAGATTCTGTGCAGCCTGCCCTAATAATGAACTTGTAACCTGGCTAAAAACATGTTCTGCCATCATCATGAGCCTATGACCTGGTCCAAAGCATGTGCTATCTATCTGATCAAAGGTCTGTAACCTAGCCAAGAGCATGGCCTGTCTATCATGATCATGATTCTGTGACCTAACCGAAGGCTATACATACAAACCACCACAGGGCAAAACAAGTCTCAGCTTTCAAGGTCCGATGGCAATGACATCCTTGAAATTCAATTAGGCCAAACAGAAAAATTAACAATTACAAGGCAACTGGATCCTGCAGCTTCCAGATAGGGATCCGGGATGATCCAAGGCAGCTCCTCAAGATAGAAACACAGGAGTGCAGGATCCATATTACAATAAAAGCAATTGTTCATTAGCAAAAAAATAGCACACCTACAGTTCAAACAATTGTAGATTAGCATGGGAAGCAGAAGGCACTACCAGGGAACCGTGACAAAGCTGTACTGCAGAAGCAGCAGTTCTTGATCTCATAGCCAGCATAACACGAAGACCCGAACTGACAGCTGTCAGAAATCTGCAAATGCAAAGTGTTCTGCTCCATTGTTTCTTGCTTCGTGGTGACCTCTATGTGTAGGGGGTACAGGGGGGCGGTAAAATGTTTTGAACTACAGACTCTTCTTTTTCAAATCTGCCCCTGGGGGTGGCTGAAGGATTTAAGGCCTGGTCAGTCAAAGATGTTTAACATGCAATGTGCAAGTTTAGCAATGATTCAAGCAGTATAATATTTTCTAACAGAGATCGTAATGATTATATGATCACAAGCCTGTTGGCTAGCTAAGATTCTGTGTAGCCTACCTTAATCATAGGCCTGTAACCTGGCAAAAAACATGTTCTGCCAAATGTCATCATGAAACTGTGTCCTGGTCCAAAGCATGTGCTGCCTATCTGATTACAGGCCTGTATCCTAGCCAAGAGCATGGCTTGTCTATCATGATCATGATTTTGTGACCAAACCAAAGGCTTTGCTTCCTTTCCTGATCACAAGTCAAAAAAATAAATAAATAAATAAATAAATAAATAAAATAAAGTAAACGGCATAAAATAATTATATGTGGTATATTTCAGATCACAGGCCTTTATCTGCTTATGAAAACATTCTGCCAAACCTGATCATGAGCCTGTGGTCTCACCAAAACCTGTGCTGGCTACCAAAATCATGGGTCTGAAACCTGACCAAAAGATATGTGACTGTCAGGAAGGTCCTGCTAGGAGACAAGTTGACAATCGCAGGCAAGGTCCTGCCCCTTGAATTTCCCAAAGCTAATTGGCTAATTGGCAAACGTGAAAGCCCCAGCATGTGAATTTGAGTGTGCTGCGCACCTGATGACAGTTAAGCATCAAAAGGCCTATTTAAGCTAGATCTGCTCCCAGGATCAGTGCTGTCTCGTCTACAGCGTTCCGTGCCAGTCCTGCTTCCTGTTACCTGTGTTGTTCCCGAGATCTTGACCCGGCTTGCCTTTGACTACTCCAGTTCTCTGCCTGCACCGACCCCAGCTTGTTCTTTGACCATTCTCCAGTCTCTCCACTTGTACCTGATCTGACCTCTCTGTGTATGACCCGGCTTGTCTGACTCTGCTTACCTTCCAGTATTCCCCAAGGCTCCCTAGTTGCTGCATTGATCCAACTACTCCCAGGACACCTGCCTCCATCTGGAACTCTACGCTACCAGCAGTCCTGCAGCCTGCACGTCCACCGGCACTCGTGCGACTCTGCACTCTGCGCTTCCTGTTTACTCTATTAGGGGCTCTGAGTCAGAGGTGTAAAAGAGGCCTTCCTCCGCACATTTAGGCTCTACCGACCAGGTACGTGACAGTGACCCCAACTTTGAACCTGGTATGTAACCTTGCCAAAAACCTGTGTTGACTAATATGATCACTAGTATGTAACCTGACCAAGAACTTGTGCTTCTTACATGATTTACCTGGTCAAGTATTTGTGTTGGTTACCCTGATCAAATCATGTACCCTTGCCAAGAACATGCAATGTCTACCATGATCATTAGCCTTTGACCTGGCCAAGGACCTGTGCTGCCTACTCTGATCATGGTTTCTGGCAAGGAGGTTCTGCATCCAATTAGAATTTTGATTTTTGTTTTTTGTGCTGTATTTTGAGTGCCTCTACCACACTCACTCTGTAGGGGTGAATGCCAGTCATCCACTGCATGCGATATAAGGTTCCATCAAATGAAAAGTGATGCCTGGACTGCAAATTCTCACACTAAACAATTATTTATTCTGAAGTGTGATGGCAAGGTGTAGAATAGTATTTTCAGAACAGAAATAGGTAAGAATCTGCACTAAAGTTTGGTAGAACCCTTGCAATGTGCTGTATGCGCGTGTGTGTATATATGTGTGTATACATGTAATGTACAGTAAATGTGTATGCATATCCTTCCCAGCCATTGTGGGACACCTCATTTCTAATTCACACCATGCAACAACATGCACTGTGGTAACATGCCTTGCTACATGTTCTCGAATGCATTTGAAAAAGATCCTGTTTAATTGACTTGGATGGGACCTTGCAAGGAAGCACATGCACAAATGCAGGGCATCATTATTTTTTTCACAATGCACCTTGATGTATGTGAGAACATACTTTATTCAAGAAAATTTCTGCATGCATTACTCTAAATGTGCATACATTTGCAAAATGTCAGATAAGATGAATAGTGTGAATGTACCCTCACCCCTTCTCTTCACTCTTTACATTTTTGCACACTCTTCAAATCCTCATTGTTGCCAGTCAATTAAAATTAAAAAAACTGAAACCAATAGGAAAACTTGCTAACTATAGGATCTAGCTTTTCTGAGATGTATAGAAGGTAACAATTATATTGCAGTTTGAGCACAGTATGAAAAGCCTGTAAATCACTTTCTGCATTTCATAATGTATGAGTCAGTTTTTATTTAATTAAACATGTCAGCAAACATGTCACGTCTTCGCTTTGGAATAATAGTGTACACTAAATCTGAATCAGAATGTCTCCATGTACCAGAAGGTAAGGTGCAGAGCCTTGCATGAGTGTCTGCTTACAGATTATAGTCTTTTTTTATCTTTTATATTGCTTTAAGTTGCATTGTTTCCTTGTGCTTGTTGCATGCATTAATTCTTAATGTTAATACGTTAAAAAAAAAAATGGAATTCAGTCACAGAATTCTGTTGGTGGCAGCAAAAAAATTCACAGTACGTTATATGATCTTAGTAATTTTTTTTGTTGACAAATTGGCAAAGTGGATTAAAAAATAAATAAATAATTGGCTACAAATTATTACAAAGCATTCTATATAAAATGCTTTAAATGGGGTTGTAGAATATTAAAACATGCATAGCACATTCAATCAATTTTTTTTAATATAACAATACTCATATTTTAAGTCTCTTTTATTTAAAATCCAATGTTTTCCACTGAAATGCATACATTGGAGATGCTTTACCTACCAGAAGCTTTCTATTTCTATCCATACATAGCTGAAATTTAAAAATACAGTCAAACGACCTGACCTTTGCTCTAATTGGAAGGAGGGAAGTAATTGTGGGACTCAGATTTTCCTCAAGTCTTCCAGTCAGAGTGCTGCTGTACAGAAAATCAATGTAAACTAAAACGTAAGTATTTACACTAGTAGGATAAAAGTAAGATTTTTTTTAAATGCTTACATAACTACATTCATTAGCAGTTTTTAAATCCAAAAAGGTTTCAGCTTTAAACAAACAGCAGTTTTGTTCATTTGCCCATTTCGAAATGGGGCATTATTTTTTCCTTAGAGTTGATTTTCCAGCCCCTTAATTTTTCATATTTTGAGCCACTTTTTTTTCTCCAGCATATGTGGCACCTTATTTCTTAACTTGTTAGACCTTTTTTATATCTTTTTTTTTTTTTTTTGGACAAGGGCAATTAAACAAGGGCCAAGGGAATTAAAAAGAGGATGAAGGATCAATACTGCCCTAATTTTAAAGGTATTGTTGCATTAAAATAAAAAAGCAAAAAATTGGGGGAGCAAAACCCAGAACATGTATATCTAAAGCCTGGGCGCAATGTTCCTGTGATGTCCTGACCCAAAGGTTGCAAGACTGATATAACAGTATATGGACTGCACCGCTGATCGCCTAATCCTTAACACGGGATGGTGTATGGAAAAGTTCAACAGAAAAAAAGGATGGCGCTCTGGCGTGCATGAATTAGAGTAAACCACCCCAAAAAGAGTTTATATATAGTCCTAAAAATGTATTATGCACATCGACATTTTAATTTACCTTGGATGTGCATAATACATTTTTAAGACTATATATAAACTCTTTTTGGTATGGTTTACTCTAATTCATGCATGCCAGAGCGCCATCTTTTTTTTCTGTTGAATTTATTTTAATATGTGGTTTGAATGTTGAACAAAGCATGTTCGAAGCTCCTACTACAGCCCTGTACACACAATCAGTATTGTACAAAAAATACCGCTTTCGAATCTAACGTATGATAATCTGATAGCTAGTACACAGCTTTTGTCCAACATTTTCCGACCTGACAAACATAAAAATAGCAGATTGCTCGATTTTTGTTTAATCAGTACAGTTTTTTCCAAAAATACAATACAAATACAAAACAGCTCTACTAAATTTTTATTCTGTCGTACCAGAATTTTCGCACTTCAGTAATCTATTCGTTTTTGATATAGAGGCTAGCATGTTTAAAAAAAAAAAAAAAAAAAGGACGATCATTCATCCGATAATCTCATCGTGTGTACTAAGCTTAAATCTGCACTAATGTTGATCTGATTATTTTGGCACTGATCAGAAAAAAATATATTTTTGAAAGATTGTGGTTCTGTTCAAAATTCCTTGTTTACCCTCCCTTCTTCTTTTCTTTTTTTTTTTTTTTTAAACATTTTATTGAAAATTGTGAACATACATGGGAAAAGAATACAGTTGTTAATAACAACGTAACATGGAAGCTGCAACAATAGCCAGATGCTCATGGAACATATGGTTCCCTTCTTCTTTTCAACCTGCAACAAGAAGAACTTCAGTCCTTCTGAAATAGTATTTGTTATGTAAAGTATCTTTTAAAATTAGTACAGGATGATTGAAACCTCCCAGTAAACACTATAGGAAAATCCGCTAAATGATCGTCCAGTTTTTCTTGATGTTTCACAGCCAGTTGAAACCAAGGATGGTACTAAAGGATGATAATAGTATTAAACCATCAGTCCCAAATGAACCCCCCCTTTTTTCATGTTGATATTAGGGATGGAGATACAAAAATCTTTGTAACCTCATTTAAAGTCCCGACTCCCCTTGCTTTCCTTCCAAGTGAACACGAAAATACATTTTTCCACAAAGAAAAGAATGGGGAAACTGGAGGGACTTTTGTGATGCCCAGAAAACGAATAGACAGTAGTGCTAAAAAAGCTTGTGCTTTTAATGTTTGTCTCAATAAATATTTAACTTTTATTAGCACTATTGTCTATTCATTTTCTTGGCATCAAAAAAGTCCCTCCAGTTTCCCCACTATTTTCCCTGTGAACAAAATGTATTTTCATACTAAAGGATGGTACTGATTGTATGAAAATTCTCCAACAACAATGGCTATTTTTTTGTTGTTTATTGTTTCTGATCATGCACATCTGATTTTTTTTTGTACGAAAATAGTGCACATTGAACAAAAAACTTTAGTTCTGTTTAGGTAAGAGAAAAATGTTGGAGTTTATCCCTTTGGAAATTTTCATTTGGAAAGGCTGAATTGGATGTCAAAATTTGTGTGCACATTATACGAAAATTGAACGATCGTTCCTCGTATGAAAATTTTCTTCAGATTTTCTCACAGTCTGTACCCCACTTTACTGGGATTCTGTCCCTTCTCTACTTACATAAACAAGGATTCTCCCTTGAACTGGAGGATTCCACTACTGATATGTGGACAAGCAGGTCACTGTGAATCCTGCAAACTTCAAAACTGGACCGTAAAATGACAGTTGGAACCACCTGATTGTGATTGATAGCAAAACATCTTTAGCACATTTTTTTTAAGTGAGGCACATTCTTACAGTTGTGCATGTTTATGGAATCCTATAGTTATTGGACTAATGGGTCAGTCCACTAAAAAACTAACATTTTTTTTACATTTTTAGAGCTGTCTTTAAAAATAAAATCTCCCAAAATTCCCACTATAAACTATAAACTTTGATATTGACATCTTTCAAAGTTGTTAAAAGATGAAGTCTGTTTAATTCCTAAAATCTCAATGACTGAATATAGTTCATGGCCTGGTTATCACAGCTCATAGTTTTTCCTACAGGAAGCTGAAATAGTGATCATAGATTTTTATTTGTCAAAGCTTTTGAGTATATTTTTGTCATTTAAATCTACTTGCTGTTCCACTCAAATCTACACAGTGGTGGTCTTATTAAATTGTATTACACTAAAGTTTTCCATACATTTTTTTGAAGAAAATGTTGAGCACTTGTGCCCCAAATATAGTCTAGATTTATTACATGTATGTCTTTTATCAAAAAAAGCAGCCTTTAATAATTATCATATTTTCAATCTAGTAAATAAACTCTGAAATCTAATATACTTAGTCAAATCCCCAACTTACCCGTCTTGATCAACAGAAGTAAGAATAGAAATCCTTTAATCATCAGCATCTTTGTATGTCCCATAATGCTTATGCTATTGTCTTGGAGTCACCCAGGGCTAACAGAACAGAAGTCCAAAACTGTCTTCAGCATCAACACTGCCTGTTTTATATCCTCGGAAGAATAACCCATATGCATATATTATGATATAGCATCAGATTATAAATAGATACAGAAATTGGACAATCCTCTTAAATATGTAGTAAATTGGTTTTGGGCTTTTGTCATTCTTTGGATATCTAAATTATTATATCATGTGATCTATCTTCTTGCAAGTGTCCTGTAGATGTGACTCTCATCTGGTGGAATTTTTAGGGAACAGCCCTTTTTCAAAACTTTAACTAGGACAAACTGTAGAATAATTGGATAATTTAGGTAGTTATGACACATTAAATATGCATGATTATTGTCATAAAAGGTATATTAAGAATAATGATATAGTAAGAGGTGAAGGCCTAAGGTAGTCCTTAGATTGCAAATAACACAGATGGAACCTTTTTGCCAGTTACATCTGTGAAACTAGCAAAGAAAACCCCAATCATTTGTTGAAAAAAAACTGCATTTATTATAATCCACGTCCAATGAGTTCACATGAACGTCAAAACAGTTTTATGTACCTGAAAGTTCTTTTTTGTTGTGGCTTTCATAATTTTACACACTTGACTTTAATCAGAAAATAGTATCAGCACTCCCTGCAAAATACAAGTAGATGTAGGTCCAGATAGGACATATCTAAACCTGTAAGATCCTTTTGCAGAGTAAACAATACATAAAGTACAATATTCATTTGTATTGCATTTCATATTAATGCAAAATTAGAAATACAGGCAGGTATACCAGCAGAAAGAAGATGGTCCATTATGCATTAACCACTTGGAAGCTTTGGCCTACGTCATGACCAGGCCATTTTTTGCTATTCAGCACTGCTCTACTTTAACCACTTCTGGGCCAGAAAGATTTGCTGCCTTAATTACCAGGCCATTTTTTGCGATTCGGCACTGCGCTAATTTAACGGACAATTGCGCGGTCGTGCGATGCTGTACCCAAATAAAATTGGTGTCCTTTTTTTACCACAAAAAGTGCTTTCTTTTGGTGGTATTTGATCACCTCTGTGATTTTTATTTTTTGCTCTATAAACAAAAATAGAGCGACAATTCTGAAATTAAAAAACAATATTTTTCACATTCTGCTATATAACACCCCCCCCCCCAAAAAAAAAAATTAAAATCAAAATTTTTCAACATTTTAGGCCAATTTGTTGTGTGCTACATATTTTTGGCAAAATAAATCGCAATAAGCATATTTTAATTGGTTTGCACAAAAGTTATGACGTCTACTAACTGCGGGAAAGATTTATGTAATTTTTATTGTTTCATTTTTAACTAGTAATGGCGGCGCTCAGCGATTTTTAGCGGGACTACGACATTGCGGTGGACAGATCGGACCCCTAACTGACATTTTTGACACTTTTGGGGGGACCAGTGACAGGACCAGCTAAAAATATGCTCTGTTACTGTAATAATGCCATTGACAGGGAAGGGGTTAACCCAGGGGCGATCAAAGGGTTAAATGTGTACCTAGGGGCGTGTTTATAACTTTATGGGGGTTGGGCTTGTGAAATGATCACAGAGACCTGTGATCCTATATAGAAGGATCACAGGCACTCTGTGATCATTCCAGAGAGAAGAACGGTCAGCTGTATTTACAACAGCTGACCGTCCTTCTCTCTCAGCGGGGAGCGATCGCGGGTGGCAGGTGGCAATCGGAGCTGCCTGCCCCGTGTATTGAAATCCCCGCTCCCTAGCTGCAGGTGCGCGACCGACATATACCTATGGCAGTTCGCACAGGAGGGCCATCCTGCGTACAGTATTTCTGCGGCGGGCGGTTCGAAAGCTGTTAACTGGCAATTGCCTCATCATGAAACATTGTACACAATGAAATTTTTATAAATTTTTCACACAAATAGAGCTTTCTTTTGGTGGTATTTGATCCCCACTGTTTTTTTTTATTTTTTGCTATAAAAAACGTAAGAAATTTTCAGGAAAAAAAAACCCTGTTTTTTTTTTTTACTTTCACATTTTACTTTTTGTTACTAAAAAACATATCAAATCAAATTTCTTCAAAAAATTAGGCCGAAATGTTTTCAGTCACATGTCTTTGGTAAAAAAAAAAATCCTAATAAGTGTATATGAATTGACTTTATTACCATCCATTACAGTATGCTGCTCCACCCAGGGCTGCTGATAGAAGTTGCAGGGACTGGTACAGAGTCAGACTACTTGCCAGAGCCTCCCCCAAGAAGATATTAAAGCTGTATTTCGCTAAAAATACATTAAAATCATTATTAGCAGACACAAATACAACATAACTTATAGAATTCCTGCTAAATCTAAAAGATAAAACTGAGTTAATAAATAAAACTCCTTGTGGATAAGGCTCATTCACATGGGTGCTGTGGTCTGTACAGTGTGAATCAATGGTTCATTTATGTGGCTTGAGCCACCTGGAGCTGTACGAACACACCTGCAGGTCCTAATTTGACAGGCGTGGGGATGCAGGTGTACACCCCACACACAGACAGTGGGCATTCGGGGGCCACTCAACTGAACACCTATCAAATTAGGGCCTACGGCTATGTTCGTTCAGGGGCTGCATCCCCATAGAATGCCAGGCGGCTCCAGCCCAAACCCCTCCTTTACAAAGCCAGAGTACCTGTGTAAATGAGCCCATAATTATATTTTTCAAAAAAAAGAAAAAAAATTATCAACCCCATTGGAAAAGGGGGAGGGGGTGGGCTTTGGTGAAATATCATTATTACAGATTTATCTAAAAAATGGATCTCTCCAGCGGTGCACTGTCACTACTGAGAGGGATCCTATCTTCATCTGATCTTCTCTCTGGGTTCTTGGGCTCCAGCCGATTGGCCAAACCGCGATGATTTAACTCCTACACGTGCATCTGGGTGTCATGGTCACAGCACAGCTCTCTCAATGGATGGTATGCTGTCCATTGAGAGTGCAGTGCACATGCGCAAGAGATATTGACTGTACCCTTTCAGGTAAGCTATATTATAGGCTTACCTGTAGATACAAGATAAAAAAAAGAGTTTAGTGGAGATCAGTTAGTGAATGGTTAAATATGTTGATATATGGATTTGCAGAGGAAACTGACAGTGAAGGGGGGAGGAAGCAAAGTTGCATAAGTTGCATAGATCAGGAAGCAGTCAGGGGGAGAGGAGTGGGAAGCCCAGTTACATGAAGCACACTAAGCTGCATTGGGACAAGATAAAAGGCAGCTTTGAATCTGGTGTAACAGTAAATTCTTCACCCCATGGGAATGCAGATGATCAGCTGTGACTGTGTCAGGAAGACAGAGCAATGGAGGAGAGAGATGAAAAAATTATACAGGCTGGGCAGTTGGAGCTCCAGGATCAGAGATATGGGAAAGATGAGATGGGACTAGGAACAAAGTTACCTGAGGGGTACAGGAAAAAAGTTACAGAAGGTAACAAACTCATGAGCAGAGATAACATTAGAGCCAGCATTGTAAGGGCAGAGGGGCCGCACAGGGAGGGGGATTAGTGAATGACGACAATTACAGAGCTGGGTTTCTTTCACCAGCAGATAAAAGCTTGGAAGCAGGGAGAGGGGGGGGGGCAGCTTTCAACTGCTGGAGGAAGAGTTCTGTAATTGTCATTCTTCACTAATCCCCCTATCTTTTTCAGGCCCCCCTGTGTGCTCGGGCCTCCTACAAGAGGACCGGTGATCCGCCCTTATCAGTGGACCTGGCTCCTCCACAAACAATACAGCATGCTTATCCACTATAAACATTACAGTATTCTCTATCACAAACATTACAGTATGCTTCTCCCCTACAAACATTACAATACGCTTCCCCCTACAAACATTGAAGTATGCTTCCCCCCTACAAACATTACAGTAGGCCTCCCCCCTATAAACATTAAAATATGTTTCCCCCTACAAATATTACAGTATGCTTCCCCCCTACAAACATTACAGAATGCTTCCCCCCTACAAACATTAAAGTATGCTTCCCCCTACGAACATTACAGTATCCTTCCCCCCTACAAACATTAAAGTATGCTTCTCCCCTACAAAACATTACAGTATGCTCCCCCCCCCTACAATCATTACAATATGCTTCCCCCCTACAAACATGAAAGTATGCTTCCCCCCTACAAAACATTACAATCATTACAATATGCTTCCCCCCTACAAACATGAAAGTATGCTTCCCCCCTACAAAACATTACAACCATTACAATATGCTTCCCCCCTACAAACATTAAAGTATGCTTCCCCCCTACAAACATTACAGTATGCTTCCCCCCTACAAACATTACAGTATGCTTCCCCCCTACAAACATTAAAGTATGCTTCCCCCCTACAAACATTACAATCATTACAATATGCTTCCCCCCTACAAACATTAAATTATGCTTCCCCCTACAAACATTACAGTATGCTTCCCCCCTACAAACATTAAACTATGCTTCCCCCCTACAATCATTACAATATGCTTCCCCCCTACAATCATTACAATATGCTTTCCCCCCACAATCATTACAATATGCTTCCCCCCTACAAACATTAAAGTATGCTTCCCCCCTAAAATAATTACAATACGATTCCCCCCTACAAGACAAATTACGCCGGCAGGAAGACTCCCTCGATCCGGGCGGGCGTCATATGATGTCTGCCCGGATCCGCTGCTCTCCAGCCCCCCCCCCCCCCGGGGGTACGCATCGGGACACAGCTCATCCCCGATCAGTGTAAAGAGCCATTAAAAAAATGGCTCAAACTTCCGGTTCCGGCGCCGAATGCAGTAGACGCTTGCCTCATCGGCTCCCGCGGTCGGCCTCAAATACCTGCTTATAAATCCTGCCAGACCGTCCATCCAGGGTGCACACCGGCTCCTATACCGTCGGGCATCCCCCAGGTACCTTGTCAGTGCCGCTATGGACAAATTTCTTGAAAAAGGCGGCCCGCGCATCCCGCCGGGTCCGCCGCAAATCGAGGCCCCGGTCTCGGCCTTCCCCGCGGCTGCGGCGGACATCTCCAGAATGGACACAGCGGCTCCTCCGTCACACACAGTACCTTCCTTGGGGGACCCCCAGTCAGATCGCATTGCCCAGACTGTGGTGGCCCTTCTCTCCCCCACCATATCGGCAGCAGTCCAAGCGGCGGTAGCTGAAGGCATGAAGGACATAAAAAAACAGCTAACAGCGCACTCAAACAGGCTGCTTGAAGTGGAGAACCGTGTAGCCAGCATGGAAGAGGAGATTTATAGCTCACATAGTTTTGAGCAAGCCCAGGACAAGACTAACCAGTTCTTAATGCAAAAAGTGGAGGACTTGGAGAATAGGGCGCGTAGGAGTAACCTCCGCTTTATTGGGATACCGGAATCTATGCCACCATCATCCATCCCAGACCTCTGCTCCAAAAGGATCCCGGAGGCTTTGGGTCTGCAGGGCATCTGTGTTGTCGAGAGGGCCCACCGCATGGGGATTCACTCATCTGATCGCCCCTCGCCGCGTCCGATCATAGCCAAATACTTGAATTACGCCGACAAATCCGCGATCCTTCAAAAATTCAGGCACGCCAAATCTCTCCAGATCGATGGCGCAAAAGTCCTGATTTTTGCGGATTACTCAGTGGAAGTAGCTAAGAAGAGAAAAGCTTTTCAAACGGTATGCTCAAAGCTGCATCAAGCTCAAATCAAATTTACATTGGCATACCCGGCGACACTTCGGCTGCGTGCACCCTCAGGCGAACAACTTTCTTTTCAGGACCCAGCGGATGCGGAAGCTTTTGCCCGTTCTCTCCAGGCGGACGGGTCGGACCTCCTTTCGGCTAACACCTCCTCAGCCCATCGCTCCCTGGACCCGAGGAGTCCATGCAAGGAGCCTCACAAGAGGCAAAAATACTCTGACGTTGTCAGCGGCAACCGTTTCCTCCCTCACCGCTGAAGTGTTTTGGACTTATGACTGAGTCTCTCTCCTTTACAGAGGTCGTTTAGTTGGGATCACGTAAAGTATTGGTTCTTACACAGTATTTTTTTTTTTTTTGCTGACTTTTGTCTCCCCAAGTTTTAATTTGGGGGCCTTTTAAAAGATCCCTCCCTCGGCTTCATCCTTACTGTTTTCTTTTTATGCACTGTTGCGTTTAATTACTGTTTTATTTGCCTTATGTCAGGTGGATTGTAAGGTTTATGTGACGTTCCTAACAAAGTGTACTGCCACTTTAAATGCTGCAAGGTGTCTGCATCGGGCACTCGTTCCTTCCCCCTCTCAGGGGTCGGGTACTGGGGGCCTTTCACCCTCTCCGCTCCCCCCCTCTTATAGAGGCACCTTGGGACGGGATGGTCGAAGGCCCGCTTGGGTCCGCACCAAGGGTCTCACCGACGGCCACACTTGCAGCATTCGGAAAAAAGTGAGGTCCATGTTGTACTTTTCTCTGTTCTCCCACCTATTTATCCCCTCCCTCCTCCTTACTACCTCCCCTATTGTTTTTCTCCTACTCCCTTTGCTCCTGGTTCCACGGTTGGAATCGGCCATTCCCAGGTATAACTTTTTACACCCACCTACAGCACATGGTCTAGTCTTCATCTCTTTTCCTGCAAGATCTACTTGTCAAGACATACTTCTTACACTACTGTATATCTCCCCCCCTGACCCTCCATGAGGATTCTCTCTTGGAATGTTAGAGGTCTGCGTTCCCCCCACAAGCGGATGAAGGTTTTGAGACACCTTAAGAGGCTCAAGGCCGACATTGCCTTGTTGCAGGAGTCCCATCTATCCTCCGGTGACTTTTTCCGGATGCAGAGGATATGGGTGGGTACGGTGCTGGGATCAGCCGCCCCTGGTCGTAAAGCGGGAGTGTTGATCCTGATCCATAAGCGGCTATCCTGTGACGTCCTTTCCCTCTCGTCTGACACCGATGGACGCTATGTTTCCGCTCACTTAAAGATAAATGATAGGGAAATAGTGCTCACTAACGTATATGCTCCCAATGTTCCAGACAAGCTCTTCTACAGAAATCTCTCCGCTCATCTTCTCAAATACCCCCATGTTCCACACCTTATAGGTGGCGACTTCAACTCTCTCATGGACCCCCTTTTAGACAAGTCCGTAATGCCACCCAAACGCTCTCGCTCGACACCTCCGACCCTAGGCCCGCTGGCGCAAGTGATGGAATCCCTCCATTTTACAGACGTATGGCGTCTGCACCATCCTGCTGACAGGGAGTTTACGTTTTACTCACATCCCCACAACGTGTTTACCAGGATAGACTATTTTTTTGCCTCGGCCAATGCTCTTCATAGGATTGAGGACCCAGATATTCATGACCTTGTTATCTCTGACCATGCCCCCATCTCCCTGACACTAGACCCCCCTGACAAACAGGCGGACTCTACTCTTTGGCGCTTTCCGGGGTTCCTCCATAACGACTCTCACTTCCAGGCATACTTGGCTAAGGCGTGGGGGGAATATGCAGAGGCCAATGTCCAGCACGTTTCGCAGCCAAATTTGTTCTGGGAGGCGGGCAAGGCATACCTCCGTGGCAAAATTATATCCTATGCATCGGCATTTAGAAAAAACGCTTCTAAAAGCTATCGTCGGGCAAGTGACCGGCTCAGGCTGGCCCAGCGTCTGTTGTTGACCGCAGATTCCCCTGCGCATCGTCAAGAATGGACATTAGCCAAGCAGGCCTTTGATACGTGGGCGGATAACTTGGAAAACATTAAGCGCGCTAGTTTCACGGCCATGATGCACAAATATGGCAATAAGGCCGGTAAGCTTTTGGCTAGGCTATGCGGGGCGCCCTATAAACCCACACATATTGCTTCCCTTCGTGACCCCTCGGGCATCACTGTGTCCACCCCCGCGGAGGTAAAGAAGACTATGAGGGACTTTTATGCTTCCCTGTACTCCCCAGATCAGTTTGATGACCGACAAGCCCGTTTTTTTTTGGAAAATGTTACTCTTCCAAATATTTCCCCGGCACAATTAGAAGTGTTAAACGCCCCAGTGACTCTTCAGGAGATTCACGACACGGTTAAACTCCTCTCCACGAACAAAGCCCCAGGCCCAGATGGCCTTACCGGGGAATTTTATAAAACTTCTATTGAGGTTATTGGCCCCACCCTACTAGAGGTATACTCTACCCTATGGACCGGAGGTTCCTACCCTCCCACGGGAAATCAGGCCATAATAAAGTTATTGGCAAAAAAAGGAAAAGATCCTTTGGAGCCAGGGTCTTACCGGCCAATTTCCCTACTAAACCTGGATGTCAAAATCCTGTCCAAAATTCTGGCTTCCCGTTTGGCCCAAGTTATGCCGTCCCTGATACACCCAGCTCAATCAGGATTTACCAAGGGGAGAGCGGCCGCCTCCAACATCCGCAAGGTTCTTTTGGCATTGGAGCAGGCCAGGGTCTCCTCGGGGGGGGGACCTGGCTATCATCACCCTGGACGCGGAGAAGGCTTTTGACAATGTGAACTTTGATTGGTTATCCATGGTTTTGGCCTCGTTTGGCTTCTCGGGACCGTTCACTCACATTGTCAGAGCTATGTATGCCTCTCCTGCGGCCCGGCTGTGGGTGGCCGGGTCCCTCACCGAGGAGTTCCGCTTGTTCAAGGGTACGAGACAGGGATGTCCCCTGTCTCCTCTACTCTTTAATCTGGCATTGGAACCCCTGTCCAGGTTCTTGTTGGACAAGGCGCCGCTCCATGGTATTCTGATTGGTTCAAGTGAGCTACGTTTGTCTCTCTTTGCGGACGACGTGCTGATTTTTACCAGGAACCCCCTCTCCGATATGCGTACCATCGTTTCTATTTTTGATAGATTTAAACTTTGTTCGGGGCTACGGATAAACTACGCTAAAAGTGAGATCCTCCCCCTAGGTAACATGCCCCCTCCCGACTGGGCAGCCTCCTCTCCCTTCACTGTCGCTCACTCGCACATAACGTATCTAGGTATTAGAGTAGGCAAACTCCCATCTTCTATATATACCCTGAACTATCCTCCTCTTTTCCAAAAGATTTCTCGTGAACTGGACAGTTGGATGGATCTGCCTCTCTCGCTCCTGGGGCGATGCCACTTGGTGAAAATGGTCAGCTTCGCAAGGTTACTGTACCCGTTGCAAACACTCCCCTTGTTGTTAAAACATAAAGATATCAAACTGCTGAACACCAGCATATCTAAATTTGTATGGCGAAGCAAAAGACCCCGTATATCCTTTAACAAACTTTGTCTTCCCAGGAGCGAGGGTGGTGCTAGTCTTCCTGATATCAGGTTATACAATTTGTCTTGCCTTCTTAGAATATCCCTGGATTGGCTCTCGGAGTCATCTAACTATTCAAATGTTGGATTGGAGTCGCAGATGTCCTCTCCCTTTTCACTGGCAGCTCTCCTGCATGTTAAATGGAAATCTATGCCTCCGGCACTCCAACACAATGTGCTTTTACGGGACACGGTGATTGCCTGGAGGGAATCCAGGAAACGTTTGAAGCTCTCCCCCTTTATGTCCAAGTACTTACCAATTCAGGGCAACCCCGCCTTTATCCCAGGAATACAGTCGGACTACTTTACATTATGGCAAAGGAAAGGCCTGCTAAAGTTCGCGGATCTCTGTGACCAAGCTACCGGCAAACCCTGTTTAATACAAGAAATCCTGGACACTTACAACCTACCTGCCTCACATTTTTTTCCTATACTGCAATGCCAAAGCTTCATCCGCTCATCCGGTGTCATACCTGCCAACAGGTTCCGCGATCCTCTGTTAGATCCCTTACTGCACTCAGGGACTTATAGCATTTCGGACATCTACAAACCTTTCCAGAAGCTTACGTCCATTCACCACGCTAGGTCCTCGGCGGCCAACTGGGCCAGGGACTTTCCACTGGAGGACTTGGTCACAAAACTATTTCAAGGATACAAACACACCCTTCGCCTGACACCCAACGAAACATGGAGGGAAACCCAGTTAAAAATTCTTCACAGAGCGTATATTCCTTTCACGACAACCGGCAACTCTCCCCTTGCACGCCTATGCCCCTATTGTAACACTAACCGTCCATCACTACATCACCGATTTTGGTCCTGCTCCTTTATTTCAGCCTTCTGGGATCAGGTGCTGGCGTTAATACAACGGACCACGCTTCTTCAGCTACCAAAGGACCCTTTATTGCTTATTTTTGGATATTGGGACAAACGTCTACAGATCTGGACTAGCCGCCCTCTCCCCCACCCACGCATCTGGATCCTCACCTGCCTTTTAATAGCTCGCAGGGTTATTCTTGCCAATTGGATTTCTAGCGTGGGCCCATCAGTATCTCAAGTTTACCGCGAACTCTTAAGCCTTATGACTAAAGACCGGCTCAACCTGGACTCCAACCTTCCATCCGCAGCCGATCGTTTCTCAAGCAAATGGCAGGATTTTATAGATTCACAACCCAAAAATGTTAGCGATGTATTGGTAGTAGATGATTTTGTTTACACTGTTCCAGGGCAGTAAATAATGTGCTGTAGCATAGGTGTTTTCTTTTCCACGTCTTTTTTACACCACCCTCACCCCCCCTCGTACCCCTCCCTTACATTTTCCTGATCCGCATTCTTTTTCTTCCTCCCAATGTCCACCCCCCCCTAGGATACCACCGCCCCTCAAAGGTACAAGATCCATCCAACTAGGGTTCTAGTGTGACAATTCTATTTGACTTTGTCAGTATATGTGATGTTCTCCCCCCGGGCCAGAAATGAGCTCCTCCTCTGCTCGGCATCTGGCTCCGAAAAAAGGTTAAAATGTATTGTTCATCGTTATCTCTTGTTGTGATTGTATCGCACTTTGAATTTAATAAAGTTTCTTTAAAAAAAAAAAAAAAAAAATGGCTCTTTACCATGTGGCCGGCTGTGTCCAATCACAGCCGGCCACATGCACTTTCCTTGTGCACGCCGCTTGCGTGTGCCCCCAGGGGCACGCAGAGCGGTGATCGAGGATGGAGAGTGTCACTCTGACACAGTCCATGCCTGATCAGGGTAAATAGCCAATTAAATTGGCTCTTTACCACGTGACTGGCTGTGTCCAATCACGGCCGGTCACAGAATGTCAACAGAGAACACGGTAACTAGCTGTCACCGTGTTCTCCTCCTCACACACTGACCCTGTGTGAGGAGGAGATTGTGGTAACAGCTAGTTACTGATTACAGTGCACCCCAAAACACACAGATTGCCCCCCCCAATAAGAGTACCTGTCACCAGCCCATCAAAGTACCTGTCACCAGCCCATCAGAGTACCCGAGTACCTGTCACCAGCCCATCAGGTACTACTCTGATGGGCTGGTGACAGGTATTCGGGTATTTTAATGACAGGTACTCGGGTACTCTAATGGGCTGGGGACAGGTATTCAGGTACTCTGGTGACAGGTACTTGGGTACTCTGATGACAGGTACTCGGGTACTCTTATGGGCTGGTGACAGGTACTCAGGTACTCTGATGACAGATTCTTGGGTACTTTGAGTACCTGTCATTAGAGTACCTGAGTACATGTCATCAGAGTACCCGAGCACCTGTCACCAGAGTACCTGAGTACCTGTCATCAGAGTACCCGAGTACCTGTCACCAGCCCATCAGAGTACCCGAGTACCTATCTGTATCCTATCAGAGTACCTGAGTACCTGTCTCCAGCCCAGAGTACCAGAGTACCTCTCTGCAGCCCATCAGAGTACCCAAGTACCTCTCTGCAGCCCATCAGAGTACCTGAGAACATGTCATCAGAATACCCAAGTACCTGTCTCCAGCCCTTCAGAGTACCTATCTGCAGCCCATCAGAATACCTGAGTACCTGTCTCCAGCCCATCAGGGTATCTGAGTACCTATATGCAGCCCAATAGAGTACCTGAGTACCTGTCTTCTGCCCATCAAAGTATTCGAGTACATGTCTCCAGCCCATCAGAGTATCCGAATACGTCTCTGCAGCCCATCATAGTACCCGAGTACCTCTCTGTAGCCCATCAGAGTACCCGAGTACCTGTCTCCAGCCCAGAGTACCCAAGTGCCTTTCTCCAGCCCAGAGTACCCGAGTACCTGTCTCCAGCCCAGAGTACCCGAGTACCTGTCTCCAGCCCAGAGTGCCCGTGGACCTATCTGCAGCCCATCAGATTACCTGAGTACCTGTCTCTAGCCCATCAGAATCCCCAAGTACCTCTCTGATGCACATCAGAGTACCGAGTATCTGTCTCCAGCCCAGAGTGCCCAAGTACTTATCTGCAGTCCATCAGATTACCTGAGTACCTGTCTCTAGCCCATCAGAATACCCAAGTACCTCTCTGAAGCTCATCAGAGTACCCGAGTACCTTTCTGAAGCCGATCAGTGTACCTGCGTACCTGTCTGCAGCCCATCAGAGTACCTGAGTACCTATCTGCAGCCCATGCCTCCTAGATTATGTGTTGGGGTGTTTGCTTTCCAAAATTGGGTCATTTTGTGGGGGTTTCCATTGTCCTGGTGTTCCAGGGCCTTCAAAAGCGTGAAAGGTTGTAATGAAATTATATGTGTAATTTATGTTCCTAGAACACCTGACAGTGCTCCTTGCATGTTGGGCCTCTGTATTTGGCTATGCTGTGACAAAATCCCACATATGTGGTATCGCCATACTCAGGAGTGGTAGCAGAATGTATTTTGGGGTGTCATTTTTGCTATATACATGCTATGTGTTAGAAATATCTTATAAATTGACAACTTTGTGTAAAAAAAAAAGTTTTAATTTTCTTTCCACATTTTCCAAAAACTTCTGGAAAAAAAAATACATGTTCAAAAGACTCACTATGCCTCATAGAATAAATGTTGGGGTGTTTGCTTTCCAAAATGCGGTCATTTTGTGGGTAATTCCATTGTCCTGGTGCCCCAGGGCCTTCAAAAGTGTGATAGGTTGTTAGGAAATGATATGTGTAATTTATGCTCCTAGAACACCTGACGGTGCTCCTTGAATTTTGGGCCTCTGTATGTGGCCAGGCTGTGTAAAAGTCTCACACATGTGGTATTGCCATACTCAGGAAGAGTAGCAGAATGTATTTTGGGGTGTGATTGCAAGTATGCATATACTGTGTGTGAGAAATAACTTGTTATTATGACAATTTTGTGTAAAAAAAAAAAAAATATATATATATATATATATATATATATATATATATATATTTATTTCTTAATTTTGCCAAGAATTGTGGGAAAAAAATTACAACTCCAAAAAACTCACAAGGCCTCTTACTAAATACCCTTGAATGTCTACTTTCCAAAAAGGGGTCATTTGGGGGGTTTTTGTACTGTCCTGACATTTCAAGGCCTAAAGAAAGGAGATAGGCCATCGGTACATCAGGTGTGATTAGGTGTGATCAATTTTCAATGATTGGCACCATAGCTTGTAGACTCTATAACTTTCACACAGACTAAATAATAACCACTAATTTGGGTTATTTTTACCAAAGATATGTAGTAGTATAAATTTTGGCCCAAATTTATGAAAAAAAAATACTTATTTGCAAAATTTTATAATAAAAACTAAAACAAAATGCTGTTTTTTTTTAATTTTCGCTCTTTTTTTCACTTATATCGCAAAAAAAAAAAAAAAACAGTGGTGATTAAATACTACCAAAAGAAAGCTGTATTTGTGTGAAAAAAATGTTAAAAGATTTGATTGAGTACAGCGAGTAATTATCATTCAAAGTGTGAGAGCGCCGAAAGCTGAAAATTGGTCTGGGCAGGAAGGGGGTGTAACTGCTCTCTATGGAAGTGGTTAAAGTATGCTTAACCCCTACAAACATCACAGTATGCTTCCCCCTACAATCATTACAGTACGCTTCCCCCTACAAACATTAAAGTATGCTTCCCCCCTACAAACATTACAGTATGCTTCCCCCCTTCAAACCTTACAGTATACTCCACTACAAACATGTGTATTATAAAATAATATTAAAAAATAGTTCACAATGTATTTATGCTGTATGCACATAATTTGAAAACTTTATTTGTGAATATTATTATATATCATTACACTATATTTTTGTTTAGTTTTTGAAGTATTGCAGTATTCTCCACCACAAATATTGCAATATGCTCCATCACAAATGTTACAGTATGCTCCACTGTATGCAGTGTATAAACTGAAAAAAGTACATGCACTATATAACTACTCGGCGCCCATGCTATAGCTGAAAGACGGATACAGCACAGGCTTAAAATGCTGGGAGAGCATACATTGGCGTCCTCCCGTTCTTGCGCTGCCTGCGCGCCCTAGGGGGGCCTCTTTGGGGAGTCTTTGGGACTCGGCTGATCACAGATTGGGTAAACAGCCAATCACAGTGGGCCCTTAACCATGTTATCAGCTGTCAGCCAATGACAGCTGATCATGGAGGTAAACAGAAGCCAGTTATTGGCTTTTTTTCCCCTCACGCTGTCAGCGTAAAGATAAGAAGAAAGCTGTTAAACGGCTTCTGTTGGAGGGATATCGATCCCACACAGTGCACATCAGTGCCGCTAATCATTGCCCTCCAGTGCCACTAATCAATGCCCTGCAGTGCTGCTAATCAGTGCCCATCAGTGTGATCTATCAGTGCCCATCGGTACTGCTAATCAGGGCCACCTATCAGTGCCCATCAGTGCTGCCAATCAGTGCCCATCAGTGCCTCATCCTCAGTGTCACTTATCAGTGCTGCCTATAAGTGCCCATCAGTGCCACACCAGTGCCCCTATCAGTGCTGCCTATCAGTGCCTCCTAACAGTGCCACCTCTCTTTGCTACATATTAGTGCCCATCAGGGCCACATATCAGTGCCCATCAGTGCCAACCATCAGTGCAGCCTCATAAGTACCTCCTGATCAGTGCCCACCAGTGCCACCTCATCAGTGCCCATCAGTGCCACCTATCAGTACCCCTCTGTGCAGCCTATCAGTGCCCATCAGTTCCACCTCATCAACGCACATCAGTGAAGGAGAAAAATTACCCGTTTGCAAAGATTTTATAACAAAATATGAAAAACTTTTATTTTATTTTTTTTTCATTTTCTATCTTTTTTGTTTGTTTAGCAAAAAATAAGAAACCCAGCAGTGATTAAATACCACTTAAAGAAAGCTCTTTTTGTGTGAAAAAAAATATAAAAATTTCATATGGGTGCAGTGTTGCAATGTGTTGACCGCGCAATTGTCATTCATAGTGTGAGAGCGTTTAAAGCTGGAAATTGGCCTGGGCAGGAAAGGGGTATAAGTGTCCAGTAAGCAAATGGGTCTCTGCAGTGATAGATAGACAGATAGATAGATAGATAGATAGATAGATAGATAGATAGATAGATAGATAGATAGATAGATAGATAGATAGATAGATAGATAGATAGATAGATAGATAGATAGATAGATAGATAGATAGATAGATAGATAGATAGATAGATAGATAGATAGATAGATAGATAGATAGATAGATAGATAGATAGATAGATAGATAGATATAGTGTGTATGTCTCATGTACACAAGCAGAAACAATACAACTTGTAGAGGCACTTTGTTTTTTTAATGACTCTAAACACAGCTGAAACACAACTGAACAATTGTTTTAGCCAATGTGTCTATTTTATTCAAATTTTAGAGTTCAGGGGCATAACAAATACCCCAAACCTGCATTTGGAGAGGAGCTTAATGGCATTATTTACACACATTTGCGCATAAATGAATAATAACCTGTGTAAATGCATGGATATGCAGGTGAATTTATTCTAGTGGTTATAATAAATCAATATTTAAGCAAACAGACACATACATTTCAAAACATCACACACTTTAAACATGCAAAAATAATGCATATACATATATATTATATACAGATGTATACAGTATATATGTAATCCAGGCCAATTTAAATTAATGAACCACACAGATCAATTCCACTGCGTGCACATGCAATAGGAGCAACCCCAGCAGTCCAGAATTATAGTCCTCAGGCTAGGAACACCATATACAAAGTTACAAAAGTAACCTTCTCATTTAAACACTTTTAGATACATACTGTAGGAGCCAAATACAACAAAAATAATTATCATCTTTACGTAAATTAGAAACAGATGCAACATTGGATCCTGCTCGTAAACAGTTGCCATCATCATGCAAGAAAGCCTATCAATCCAGCTTAAAGACCAACAATATATCAAAGTCCAAACAGTGAATAACATCAAGAAAATCAAAATAGATAAAAGAAAATATACAGAGCAAAAAAACAATGAAATTCAAAGTATCAACTAATAAATGCCAAACATTCAATCTCACATACTGTACTTTAACCCATACATACAAAAACAAATGACCAAGATCAAGACCTGAGTTCAGACCATGGGATTGTAAATTTATAAGTGTTCTATCCAACATACCTCCCTTCTCTTAAATAGTAACTCCATATCTTCTTCTCGTCTATTTCTTAAACCAGGATCTATTACCATAAATCCTAACTGTGAAACTGTATGTACACATTCCACAATATGTTGTGTGACAGGTAATTGTACCAGTTTGTCACAAATTGAATATTTATGTCTTGCAAGCTGGTCCTTTCCCTCTTGCGTAGTTTCTCCTATATAATACAGTCCCCAACGACACTTCAACAAATAAACTACAAAACGTGTCTGAAATGTATAATAACCTCTAGTCCTAATCTTTTGTCTTGAATGTGGATGACTAAAAAAGATGCCTTAATCATGTTGGAACTTTGGATGCAGTTCAAACAAGGGAAGGAGCCAGCATTACAAGAGCCAAGAAATATCTCCATAGGCTTTCTGACCGGCATCAAATCTGATTGCATAGCATCATTGAGGATTGTTTTCCCATTCCTATAAGATGGAAGGGGGGATACACAAATTCTGCTGTTTCAAGAAATGTACTTCTTTGTGTCATCCAATATTTCTTCACAATATAATAAATGTTCTTTGAAAACCGATGGAATTGAGTTACAAATATCATCTTCTCATTTTGTTTATTAACAGCCCTCCTCCTGTTAGTCTTAGATTGGAGTCACTCACTTTACAGTATACCCATTGGGTATCCCTTCACACTTTATTTTTCTTCCATTTCACGTGGGAACTTTAGATGCAATTCATACAAGGAATGGAACCGGTATTAAAAGACCCTAAAAAAGTCTCTATAGGCCCTAATCCACCAACTCCTCATTGGTATCAATTCTCCTAACCCAAAGAAACTGACTTTAGTGGGTGTTTGTGTCAGTCCTTGGTGTACATGATCAGAAGCATCGTAGAGGTAAGTACTCTACCTTAATAATTTGAACTAAAAGGTGTCCTTTGTTCCCATCTCATAAAGTTGGATGGTATGAGCATAAATGTATGTTTAAAAGATGAAAATATGACCTCTGATAAGAGCCACACTTAGGGTTCATTCACACTAGCGCGACTTGTCAGGCGACTTTAATCGGTCGGTCGCTCACCATTGAATAATACAGGACCCGTTCTAATAGGAGCAACACAAGTCGCTCCGACTTAGAAAAAGGGTCCTGTACTACTTTAGGGCGACCTGAATGCACCGCGACTTCACAGGTCGCCCCAGCAAGTCGTGTCACGACAGTCTGAATGGGCGCTTAGTCAAAGTCTGAGAAGTTTTATTAGTCTGACAATAAAAATAGATTGCAAGTTAATGTAAACACTAAAGTAAACCTTATCATTTTCTAAGCAGTTTTTTAGCCTGATAGGGAAACCAAAAAAGGCCTAAATATTATTACAAATATTATTGTATATATACCCTACTTGTACAAATAAAGCCTGGGTTCCCTATCTAACAAAAGTTAGTTATTTTGCCATGAAAATTACAGAACCATCGCTGTATCAGAAGAAGCTCATCTTGCAGTGCTGTACCTTATAATTAATGTCTGAAATATAAACACCGACAATTAAATACAATTAGAGGGTTGATGACACAATGTCGAATTTCTGTTCTCACTGTTTTAATGATGTTACTACATGTATGTCTTCATGTAAGGTATGCATGTACAATGAGTGTGCATTTTATTTCTATATTGGATTAAATATACTGAAAAAGATTATTACTCACATCTAGTGATGTGATCCTTTTAAATATACATTTAATAAAATCAATAGAACTGAACTCCAATGTAACTAACCTTAGAGTGAAACTCCTGTCTAACACTAACTATGTTTAACCCCTTTCCGCCAACTGTACACACATATATATATATATACTGTATATATATATATATATATATATATATATATATATATATATATGCAGCCTCACAGAAGTGGGTCTTGTTTCATAGGGCTGCATATATGTGTACTTGTGTTTGTGCTGGGAGCACACTGCACAGCGCACTTCCAACACAGAGACCAGGCTTTCAACGGGAGCCCTGGGTCTCATACTAATGACTGGGAATTGGGAGTTCCCATTCCTGATTACCTGATCACTATGATAGCCTCTGATTCACTATCACAGACATCAGTCACTATATAGCCGGCCCCTGTGTTTTATTTCTCCTCTTGGAAGGAGAAAAAGATACATTGTATCTTTTTCTCATTGCTAGAAGGGGGCATTTTTAAACACAGTGTTAGGCTGGAGTTCTGCTTTAAGTGAAACTCCTGATATTTAAAATGTAAATGTGAGAAAAATAAGAAATAAGATGACATTACCACAGCTGTTTTTGTTTGTCTGAGTTCCCCTCCATATAGTTTAGTATCTGTTGATCTGCCAGTATTTTCTACTTCTTGTAACAAGCCAAGCTGTCCTGCAACAGTTGCAGTTACTATTCAGACAAACCAAATACCACTGCCTAGGTTGCCTATACTGTATAGGTCAAGTTTTATTCAATTGGTTCAAACTGTTTTTTAAAAAGCAAAAATAAAATCTTCCTCCGGGGTTCTTTAGTCATCTTGATTGGCTAGCAAGGGCTGATGCAGCTTCCAGTGCAGAATAAACATAGAATGTTTATTCTGCAATAAATATCCCGCCTGCTCACAAATTATTTATTTTACACTTTAGTTCCACTTTAAAGTGGAACTTTACCCATAACAACTTGATAAAAATAATGGTTCAAACTGTTTTTTCAAAATAAAAAATAAAATCTTCCTCTGGGTTTCTTTAGTCATCTTGATTGGCTAGCAAGGGCTGATGCAGCTTCCAGTGCAGAATAAACATAACATGTTTATTCTGCAATAAATAGCCCGCCTGCTTACAAATTATTTATTTTACACTTTAGTTCCACTTTAAAGTGGAACGTTACCCATAATAACTTGATAAAAATAATGTTCTTTAGTAAGTAACATACGTTTGACATTAATAATAATGCTACCAAAATGAGTGTGTGCTGTAAATTGCCTTCAGCATCGTACCTGTTTTTTCTTGCCAGAGTCTGCCTTTTTGCTGAAGCCCAGAGCTCCTGAACAGCAGTAAATCTTTAGGCTGTTGGGTGATCAGCCTCTACAAATTTGGCACAGTGCCTAAAAATATAGAGCAACTGAGCATGTGCAAAGCAGGGCGAAACAGTGTATTATTGGATTATGAACAGTATAGGCATTTATTTTTAATGGGTACAATATAAGTGCAGAGCTTAATAAATATTATATCATGATGAATACATATTAACTATAATAAAAAATAGGTGAAAGTCCCAAAAAACTTTAAGTGTGCTAAATAAAATTGTGAAATAGTGTCCACAATGTGTAGAAAGTTCATCCAGTATATAAATTCTTGGTGTACTACCCACCAGAACAACAAACTATCTAGTATTAAGTGATATCCAGCAGGATCCTCCAGAAGTTGTTAGAAAATCCAGGGAACATGAGCCTCCACCCAAGCTATGCACTCACCAGAAATAAGATAAAAATAAATAGTCCTTAGCAGACACCAATCAATAATCCTTAGCAGGCACTCCTCATTATTTCTTGTTAACAGCGTAAACTTCTTCTTCCAGGAACACAACAAACTGCATATAAAGAGCTTGCCAAATCATAGAGCTTAAATATAGATCTATACTTTGTGCTCATGATCTGAATTTTTGGAGTGGCCTTACATCCGCTCTCTTGACCTAGAGACATCCATTATACGCTATGTACAATTCCATGTGTCCTTTGATTATTTAAATGTGAGTCCACACACATGTACAGAACGTTTAAATATGGTGTCCTAATATCATGATGTTTGTGTGTGATATGTATACTGATTTATGTACATTTTACAAAGATCCTCATAATTGTGTAACAGAAGTTCACCCCCTGAAGAAGATGTATATCATTGAAAGGCGTTGGGGTTCTTTGCGTCTGTATTATCTGTTTATTCATTATTGCGCTTCATTCAGTAGCTGGCATCTTGTGGCATTCAGTCAGTTTGTTTACAAATGTCCCTTTAATAGACTGTCTATGTTCTGCGTTTTTTTTTTTTTTATAGTAATGCACCTACAGTCGCAGATTCAGGTGTGTTTTGCGTCTGCAGTCTTTCTATTTGCAAATGTCCCGTTTAAAACGTGTCTTTACTTTCCATTTTTTTGTAAGGTTTCGCAATCACACTTGCAGATTTTCTGTAGGCGTACTTTGCTACTAAAGTCAGTTTGCTTATAAATGTTCCTTTAATAGCGTGTCTATGTTCTGTTTTTTTTTTTTTTTTTACAGTAATGCGCCTACAGTGATAGATTTCAATCAGGCAATGTCCCTTTAACAGTGTTTCTACAGTCGCAGATTTGCTTTGCTCAGGGTGACAGGTTTTTTCCTCTGTTTAAATGATCCTTTTCCTGACAGCAACAGCTTTTTTCCTTTAAAAAATAATCATGGCTCTATTCGCTTTTTTCACCACAATAGTTACAGTCAAAGGGTTTGCCAAGTATAAGTTTCCTCATGCAATTCCAAGTATAAGTTTCCTCATACAATGTCCTTTTAATATCTTTAAGTCTCTCCCTCATCAGCCTCCTTGTCCGACCTGTCACACACTGTGCACTGCGTCCCTGTTGCTCTAGCAATCTAGCAAACCAATCTAGTGTCCCCATCAGGGTGCCTCCTTACATCAGTGTCCCCATCGGAGTGCCTCCTTACATCAGTGTCCCCATTGGAGTGCTCCCTTACATTAGTGTCCCCATCGGAGTGCCTCCTTACATCAGTGTCCCCATCGGAGTGCCTCCTTACATCAGTGTCCCCCTTGGAGAGTGCTCCCTTACATCAGTGTCCCCACTGGAGAGTGCTCCCTTACATCAGTGTCCCCATCGGAGTGCTCCCTTACATCAGTGTCCCCATTGGAGTGCTCCCTTACATCAGTGTCCCCATCGGAGTGCTCCCTTACATTAGTGTCCCCATCGGAGTGCCTCCTTACATCAGTGTCCCCATCGGAGTGCCTCCTTACATCAGTGTCCCTTTATGTGTCCGGGTCAGAGTCCCCCTGTATGAGCCCCGGTTAAAGTGCCCCTGGTCAGAGTCCCCCTTAATAATGCGGTCAGAGTCCCCCTTAATAATGTGGTCAGAGTCCCCTTTAATAATGTGGTCAGAGTCCCCCTTAATAATGCGGTCGGAGTCCCCCTTAATAATGCCGTCAGAGTCCCCCCTAATAATGCGGTCAGAGTCCCCTTTAATAATGTGGTCAGAGTCCCCCTTAATAATGCAGACAGAGTCCCCCTTAATAATGTGGTCAGAGTCCCCCTTAATAATGCGGTCAGAGTCCCCCTTAATAATGTGGTCAGAGTCCCCCATAATAATGCGGTCAGAGTCCCCCTTAATAATGCCGTCAGAGTCCCCCTTAATAATGCAGTCAGAGTCCCCTTTAATATTGTAGTCTGAGTCCCCTTTAATAATGCGGTCAGAGACCCCTTTAATAATGCAGTCAGAGTCCCCCTTAATAATGCGGTCAGAGTCCCCTTTAATATTGCAGTCCGAGTCCCCCTTAATAATGCGGTCAGAGTCCCCCTTAATAATGCGGTCAGAGTCCCCTTTTATAATGTGGTCAGAGTCCCCTTTAATAATGTGGTCAGAGTCCCCTTTAATGTGCCCCGATAAGAGCTGTGTTTGTGTTCTCTTATCAGACAATATTCCCACCATTTCTCATATAAACATATAGAACAGAGAGCGAGGCAGAATCTGACAATAGATTCTCTCCCCTCCGCTCTATATCTACCGTCGGATACTGCATCCGACAAACTGCTCGTGTCAGTGTCGTCACCGCCAGCACAGCTGATCGTAGCAGCCAGCTGGAGTGACGTCATTTACCGCGCATGCGCAGTCCGTCAGATGCATTCTTCAACGGGAGGCATTATCCGACGCTACACCGGCCGCCCGAAGTCTCTGCGCTCCAAGTCCCAACGGCTGTCCGTGGGGCACATGCGCACATGCAGTAGGGCAATCCCACAGACACAGGGACTGGACGCAGAGACACTTGCACTTTATATATTAGATAATAAAAGGTAATAAGGTTATAATAAAATTTTAATAGAAACACCATACAACATTTTAGGTAATGGGCGAGTTGGTTGGACTGTATTTATATGACTTTTCTAGGTATATTCTTCTACTGTTGCTTCAAGCACTTCCAGGTTTTGTCATCCATTAGCTGGTTCTGCCAGTAATTGTTTTTGTATCCAGGTAAGTGGAAAATCCTCTATACACAGAGGTTAAATAACAAAAGACATGCGTGTGCACAGTGTAGGACTTCATCAAATGTGAACCAATTTTGGTAAACCATTACCACCTCAGAATTCTTCAGGGGTTATTGAAAACCCGCTATCCAAAACTGCTGTGGGGATTTCCTCCATTGGCCTTTTATTTTTATTATTATTTTTTTTTTTTTAAGTAACCTGGTTTATTTTAAAAAGACAAAAAACCCAGCATCAGTAACAATATTTTCCAGAAGGATTTTTTGATTCTTTTTCAATTTGTTTAAAAGAAGTGGCACTTTCCTTCAGCTGAGCTCTTCATTTACTTTAATTTACATTTATGAAAGATTGATCGTTGGGACAGGTGGAACCATCACCTGACTCTTTTTTAGGAAACCCAGTAAAGTTTGGAATATTAGAAAATATATTAAGATATTCAGTCCTAAATAGTCACATTTTCCTAGATTTACCTTTTTACTTTTGTTTGAATCTCATTTTTCTTTATTCATTTTCCAAGACTCAGGGGTAATCACTGTTATCTGAGTTCTGACAACTCAAGCCCTGGCAACTTATTGACCTTGAACATTAAGTTTGTTTTAGCACAGGACTGGTAGATACTAACTTAGCAAAGTAAAGGTTTATTTTGCTAAGGTAATGAGACTAAGTGTGGGCTCACACTGATGCATTGCGAATCTGATGCAATTTCACTGTGCAATTTCAGTTGTGATAGATGCAAATTTAATTTGATTTCTGAGGGGACTGGGCATAGCTGTAGAATAAATTTGCACCGCACCCGCACTAAGCTTGCACAGAACCATTTTTTAAAATGGATCAAAAGTATCACACAGCATCGATGTGAACTGTCTTCACTGGAAATAATGCTTTTTAGATTACATGAGAATCTATGCTTTTCGGATCGCATCTGATCCGCATAAAATCCACTCAAGTGTGAACCTGTGTTCATTTTAAATTCCCAGTTTTTATATATGGAAATCAAAAAAGAAACTGGAGGTTTGCTAACATTTGATACTTTGCTAATTAAACAACCTAATAGTCTCCCAGCTCCCAAGTGTGCATTTGAACATTAAAAAACTGAGCCCTGTGGTTATCGGAGATGTAAAATATGAAGAGCTCTGTTACGTATGCTATGCACATTCAGAAGCTGGGTAACACCATGGGAGGATAGATAGAACTGCAACTCTCAGACTTCTGGTGTCCTCTCATTACTGTCTCTCAGACACAAATTCCACCTTCAGATAAGCAAAGAGGCAATTATACATTTTTCAAACGCACCCCTGAACAGTTCTTTCAGGCTAATTACTGACTCCAATTGTACCTGATTTTTGTGAAAAGATAAAGCAAAGCGGCAGAGCTAGAATTTCACACAGGACCAACAACCATTACTTTTTTAAGAAGTTATTATTTAAGTTCCATAATACTGCGCGTTTCAAAGGCTGTGGAGTATTATACAAAAATGATATAAATTACTGTCAATATACAAAACACACACACAAAAAAAAGCAAGTGAACAAAAAAGCTAAACATAATCAGTGCAATAGGAAAATTTCAATTTGATTTGAAAAAAAAAAAAAAAAGTATTGGGACACCTTAGTCTGTAGGGTTCATTATTGAGTTGGCCCACCCATTGTAGCTATAACAGCTACAACTCTTCTGAGAAGGCTGTCCACAAGGTTTAGGAGTGTGTCTATGGGAACGTTTGACCATTCTTCCAGAAGTGCATTTGGGAGGTCAGGCACTGATGTTGGAGGACAAGGCCTGGCTCGCAGTCTCCGCTCTAATTAATTCCAAAGATGTTCTATCGGGTTGAGGTCAGTTCTCTGGGCAGGCCAGTCAATTTCCTCCATTTATATATATTCTCTTTAACTCAAGGCATAGGTGTGCACAGCTCTATTGCATTAGGGTGTTCATCCCAAAGCCCATACATTTGGCAAGTTAAGAGGTAGACACAACTGCTCAAAAAAACTATTGGCTCTCGTCTAATAGATTGGTACATCCAAAAACACTACCTGGTGTATGTTTGCCTGAAGGTACAAGAATATTTTACCACATTGACAACCATCATTCTTTGAACTATAAACATCTGCATTATAGAGACTGTCTCATACATTCCACCATGGCCCAAGAATCTATTGTATTGCCCGCAATACAAATAAGAAGGGGATATCAAAGCCCATAGCAGCCCAAAAAAATGTTTATATTCAAAGACAGGCAAGAAAAGGGCTAATACCTGTTTGGACTTTCCACTTTGCACCAGCCTTTGTAAAGCAGTTCAAAGTTAAAAAATCTAAAATGTATATAGAGGATATCAGTGTCACCAATCCAATTTTAGAGACTATCTGTAATCTATATACAGCCCACTGTTGGAAGGCCTTTGCGGATGATATGCTGCCTTCGAAATTGTCATCTTTCTTTCATGTTCTTTTAACTCAATTCCTTTCTCTGTATCTGTGGCTACAGAAGGTGTTGGTGAATTGAGCCATCCATAATGGGTTTGGTAAGTGGGATACCCGACTGATGCATATGCAGATGAACGACAGCCGGCCAGTATCTGCAAGAAAAAAAAAAAGATCAGTTGCAAAAATGAATATGAATTTGAATATGAAAGAATTGTGCTTTAGTAGAATTATATGACTAAGTTGGATGTGTCAGATACTGTCCATTTAAAGTATTTGTCTACTTACCAGAAATATAATACCAACAATTAAAATGAGGCCAAGGATGGACGCCAATGCAATCAGAATTATTGACCAGTATGGCACTGCAAAGAAAAAATAATTACCATATTTTAATGTACAGTATTTAGTAATAATTAGAATAAAATCATATGGTACAGAAGGGCAGAAGCATTAAAGCTGAACCTCGTGAAATAAATTCACTACTGAAATTTATATATGGCATTAGTTTTTATTTTTATTTCTCTGTTAGCAGTTTTGTGCATCGCCACTAATACGCTAATCCCCCCCACCCCCAGGGATGAACTAAAGTAGAATAGGTTGCAGGCAAACCCATTGCTATGGACTTTTTATTTCTTTATTCTTTAAAGGACATTGATAACAATTACAATATTCGCAGAAAAAGCCACCCCATTTGCTTTGTTGGTACTACTGTGGTCCTATCAGATATAAACTACCTGCAAGTACTTCCTTCCTTGTGAAGTGATAGGCAGGTACACAGCATTGACCAACTGTGCTGTTACTGCTGCTGGAAAACAAAACCTTTTAGATGGGTCCCCTGGAAATCCAATGGGTGCTAGCATTCTGCCTAAGTTCATTTGTAGATGATATGGCTCTGCCCACTGCCTGACCTGAGAATTAGACAATGAAGGAGCAACAGCTCACCAAGGTAGTTGTCCTTCTTATTCTGCTCTATGCCCTTGTAGCATGTTTCCTATGAGCTCATGTGTTTACAGCAAAATCTAATTGTCTTCTACTGCTTCCCATCCCTATCCAAGTGCTTTTGTATTTAGGAGTCTGATCTTAAGAAATATTTAGTACTTTCAAAGTCAAAACCTGAAAATACATGTAATGACTTTTTATTGGGAAACTGTAATGGACTGGGTCGATTTTTGTTTTCAAGTTCTTATATTAACCACTTTAAGACCGGAAGGATTTGCCCCCTTCCTGACCAGGCCCTATTTTGTGATTTGGCACTGCGTTACATTAACAGACAATTGCGCGGTCGTGCGACACTGTACCCAAATAAAATTGATGTCCTTTTTTTCCCACAAATAGAGCTTTCTTTTGATGATCACCTAAAGTATTATTATTTTTTGCGCTATAAACAAAAAAAGAGCATCAATTTAGAAAAAAAAAAAAAAAAACAATATTTTTCCCAATCTGTTAAAGGACATTCTCAGAAAAAAAATTTTAAAATCCAAATCTTTTAACATTTTAGGCCAATTTGTTTTCTGCTACATATTTTTGGTAAACAAAAATCGCAATAAGTGTATTTTGATTGTTTTGCACAAAAGTTATTGCGTCTACTAACTACGGGAAAGATTTATGTCATTTTTATTGTTTTTTTTTTTTCTTAGTAATGGCGGCAATCTGTGGGACTGCGACATTTTGGCAGACAGATTGGACCCCTGACTGACATTTTTGACACTTTTGGGGGGACCAGTGACATACTACTACTACGACATACTACAATAGTCAGTGCTAAAAATATGCACTGTTACAATAATAATGACACTGGCAGGAAAGGGGTTAACATTATGGGTGATCAAGGGGTTAAATAATGACACTGGCAGGGAAGAGGTTAACATTATGGGTGATCAAGGGGTTAAATGTGAGCCTAGGGGAGTGATTCTAACTGTGGGGGAGCGTTGCTTCTGAAATGACCATAGAGACATGTGATCCTATATAGAAGGATCACAGGGGCTCTATGATCATTCCAGAGAGAAGAACGGTCAGCTGTGTTTACAACAGCTGACCGTTCTTCTCTCTCAGCAGGGAAAGATCGCGGGTATCAGGTCCCAATCAAAACCGCCTGTCCACTGCATCGGCTTCCCCGCTGATGAGCGGGGGTGGGAGTGCGCCCCCGGTGGCACGCTAGCCCCCTAGCCTCATGTACACAAGCAATGTACACCTACGGCATTTTGCCTGGGTGCGGCTGACTGCCGCCGTATAACTGCGGCGGGCGGTCGGCAACCAGTTAATGTTATATATACATTTTTTGACTAGTTTCTGTTCAAAGAAACATAAGTTAACCTTCCTGCCCACCATAAAGTTAATCATATACAAAATATATCACCAGGACCTATATTATTTTTATGGACAATATTGAGCTGTATCTTGCAATAAATGCAGCTCATCTAATAGGTAATGCAATTTTTCTTTTTTTTTGAATGTTTCTAAACTATACAAACAGTCAAAATACATAGGAGATAACTGTTCTGCTCTCTTCAGTTTCGGGACTCACATACTCTTGCAGCACTGCCTAAATACGAAGACATCTGCACTGTTTCCTTAGTTCAAATTTCCAGATTCCTAGGGTCATCTGCATACTTGTTGGTCAGATGTTATGATGCTTCATTAATTGCCCAAATGAGCAAGCCGAAGATGAAAAAGTGACATTGGAAGCTGCAAAGTTGAGTCAGGAAATAGAGTTGTAGCTTGTCTGGTTGTGTAAATCACAAAACTCGCTAAACAGGCTTACACATTTTTTGGACAAAGAAAATAGTTTATACACATGTATTTCACTTATGTAATTAGATGTTTGTCTAGCATTCACCTAATATACCTATAAAATACATACTTGCTGGTTGATCAGAAGTTGCTTGGGGAGAGATTGTGGTGCTTTGAGTTGTTATGAATCCACCTGTTGCTGGTAAAAAGACAAAATAAGTATTATTTATTTAGAAAATGTATTATCAGTAATATAGTATTAAAAATAAAAAAACAAAAAGTGCTTATCATTTATAATAGGTATTACTTTTAGCTTAGTGTTTGGGTATGATACCTGAATGTTAATTGTAGCAAGCAATAAGGCAGCTACTAGTCTGGTTCGGCATACTCAGTTAGGTGGGGCTTTATTTATGTTATTGAATAGGGAAACACAGACTTTGAACTTCTTTCAGGGACTCATCTTGCTTAAACTTTGCCCACATTGTAAAAAATACATATATCATAAATACTTTATAATTTTTCTGCTGTTTTTGCAAAGAACCCATTTAAAGGCATGATATCACATCAATATTTAAAATGTTTCAAACAGATACACTACAGTGCAGTCTTTTACATTTCTAGCTGAAAAAAGAGCATCAATTTTGAAAACAAAAAACAATATTTTTCACATTCTGCTAAGCCCCCGTTCACACTGGGGCGACCTGTGAGGCGACCTGGTCGCCTCACAGGTCGCCGCAGGTCGCCTCCCATAGGGAAGCTGCGGACCCGTTCTGATAGGAGCGACACAAGTCGCTCCGACTCAGAAAAAGGGTCCGGAGCTTCTTTGGGGCGACCAGGAGGCGACCACCATAGACTTCAATGTTATGAAGTCCGTGGCGGCCGCTCCGAGGTCGCGGCGCGCTGCTCGCACCGCGACCTCGGAGGTCGCGGTCCGAAGTAGCGTCGCCCCAGTGTAAATGGGGGCTCAAGGAGATTCTCAAAAAAAAAAAAAATAAATAAATAAATAAATAAAAAATCCAAATCTTTTAACATTTTAGGCCAATTTGTTTTCTGCTACATATTTTTGGTAAACAAAATCGCAATAAGCCTATTTGGATACTTTTGATTAATTTTGATACTAGCGTACTTAGACACATATAAAAAACCCATTAAAGTATAACTAAAGGCTAAACTTTTATTATGGTTTTGGAAAGAGTTTAGAACACCTGTCAGATGTTTAATGCTGTCTGTGCCCCCATTAAGGAGATTCTCGCTCTCTAATTGTCCGGTTTACCATTACCATTTTAATTGAAAGTAACCGAAAATCCTAAATTGGGTTGTCTCCAGAAAAGTAATAGAAGAGAAATCTTCCAATGGGGATACTAGTTCTGATGACCTGTGGGTCCCCAAGGTTTCCTCTTAATTTGCAAGGGTTTACTCTAACTTCTGTTTGGCTATGGGACAGGAAGTGAAGGGGAATCTCCGCAACGAGACACAAATGATGGAAAAAAATCTGGCAGGGGTTATAACCCTCCCTTGCTCTATCCAAAATAAAAAAAAAAGTTTTGCCTATAGTTCTACTTTAACCCCCTTAGCGGTATCCCCGAGCGTGACTCGGGGTGGATTTTTCATGCTACTATCAGTATCCCCGAGTCACGCTCGGGGTAGATGTGCAGAGCGTGCAGCGCTGTCCCTTACCTTCTCCTGGCGATCCAGCGATGATCTCTCATTGCTGTGATCGCCAGCCGAGATCCCCGCCGCTCGTCCGTCGGTCTGATGACTTCCTGGTTCCGTTCCCTGCAGCAGCAATGCTGCATGGGAGCGGAACTGGGAGGGAAATTCAAACGTTGCACAAAACACAAACACATAACATTTATAATATTTACAGTATATATATATATATATATATATATATATATATATATATATATATATATATATACACACACATGTATA